>NC_137785.1:13689498-14182670 GCF_963455305.1 Plecotus auritus
ACTGCATTGGCATCCCCTCTGCTTTCTTTCCCATCCTCTTCATGTCCATCCACAGCCTCCTCTTGCTCTCACCTGGGACTGTCAAAGTACACACAGATGGGTGGTTACGCCTCAAGGTTCCACCGAAGTCCCTGCGTACTTTTCACGGACTCTGAATGCCCTAACCGGTTTGGCTCAGTGGATAGAGCGCCGTCCTGCAGACTGAAAGGTCCCAGGTTCGATTCTGGTCAAGGGCATGTACCTTAGTTGCAGGCACATCCCCAGTGGGGGGTGTGCAGGAGGCAGCTGATCGATGTTTCTAACTCTCTATCCCTCTCCCTTCCTCTCTGTAAAAAAATCAATAAAATATATTAAAAAAAAAAAAAAGGATCTGGTTTTTCCTTGCAATTCCTCTCTAACCCAGTATGTGGATGGTCTTCTTGTCTGCTCAGTTCATTTCAACAAGTCGCTGACCCTCAACAGCTACTCCCAAGCCCTTGCTCCTAGGGTCACAAGGTATCTAGGAACATATCACAACCATGCCAGTCACAATTCAGGACATGACCTTGCACCTGAGGGGAAAACCTTATCCACAGCACACATTTATCCCATCATTCATTTAATCTTTACCCAAGACTAAAATGCAACTGCAGTGGTCTGGGCCTGATATGGGTTGAATTGTGTCCTCCACACCCGCTCCCCCCACCCCGAAAAAGCTATGTTGAAGTTATCCAATATCTCAGTGACCTAACTTAGAAGTAGGATCACTGCGGATGGTTTGAGCATTGTCCCACATCCCTCCTCAAAAACTCCTCCCAACTCCACGCTCGACTGTTGCAGGAACTTCTTCCTATTCCTAGCATCTATGAATCGGGGTTTCTGTGCTTCTTCCACAACTTCCCTAATGGCCCCTGCATGGGACTCAGTTTGTAATCACTGAACTTTTAAAAAAATGTTTTTAAAATTGATTTTTAGAGAGAGAGGCAGGGAGAGGGAGAGAGAGAGAGAGAAACATTGATGTGAGAGCAAAACACCCATCTGCTGCCTCCTACATGCCCCTACTGGGGATCAAGCCCAAACCCAGGCATGTGCCCTGACGGGGAATCGAACCAGCAACCCAACCAACTGAGCCACACAGGCCAGGGCAATCACTGAACTTTTATACAGTAAATGACACTGTAACAACCCTAATGACAGGAACCACCTCCTTATCGAATTCACCCAGGTTTTTCAGCTTTCAAAATATTACCCAGCCTGCCCTAACTGGTGTGGCTCAATGGATAGAGCATCGGCCTGCAGACGGAAGGGTCCCGGGTTTGATTCCGGTCAAGGGCATGTACCTTGGTTGCGGGCACATCCCCAGTAGGGAGTGTGCAGGAGGCAGCTGATCGATGTTTCTCTCCCATCGATGTTTCTAACTATCCCTCTCCCTTCCTCTCTGTAAAAAAGCAATAAAATATACCATATATAAAATATTAAAAATATATATAAAAAAATATTACCCAGTCTAAGTCAGCCGATGCCGCTGACCATTTCTTTTGCTATCAGTGGCATTGCTCCTCTTGGGACTCATCTCCTGGTCATGGTCTTGTCCCTGCATCTTCTCCTTGGTTTTCCACTTCTAATCAACGTTTGCTTTTTGACCACTCAAATAAAACAGACAAATATCTCCATGAGACTTGGATCGCCCTCAATGGTGCATACTTTCTGTGTGTGAACGTCGCTGACTGCTGTCTACCTACCGGCTGGACCGGCTCCTGTGATCTTGCCAATATGTAAGCCCTTATCAGAGGTTTGATGCCCCTAATTCTACCACACCCACATTTCACTCATTCTCTTCTCAAACCCCAAACTCCTCACAGAGGCGAGAGATCTGTCGAGTCCTGCGAAGGCTGAAAATCACCTTGTAGACAAGATCCAGGATGGCTGTAATCTCCTTTTGCATTAGGATCCAGAGAAGCCGGGGGACAAGAAACCAGGTGCTTGGGAGTGACCTCCGAGGATTCAGCATGGCCTCCAACCGTATCTGGACAACTTTTTTTTTTTTTTTAATATATTTTATTGATATTTCACAGAAAGGAAGGGAGAGGGATAGAAAGCTAGAAACATCGATGAGAGAGAAACATCGATCAGCTGCCTCCTGCACACCTCCCACTGAGGATGTGCCCGCAGCCAAGGTACATGCCCTTGACCGGAATCGAACCCGGGACCTTTCAGTCCGCAGGCCGACGCTCTATCCATTGAGCCAAACCGGTTTCGGCTGGACAACTTTTGTACCCAGGTTAGGGGCTGCCAGGGGAGGGACTTGTGGGCTGTGGTTGGCAGCAATGCTGCAGGTTTATTTCCAGGAACGCTGCAGGCAAGGTCATCCTATATAATAAAAGCCTAATATGCAAATTGTCCCCTCGACCAGGAGTTTGACCATTTGGCTCTGACATGTGCTGGCCCCCAGATGGTGACCAAGGTGGCAGTGGGAGGTGGGGCCACCGCCCGGCTCCCAGGCACTGTGTGAGCCAGGCAGGGGCCTGATCGCCCCACCAATGGCCCCGCAGATGGTGAGCAGTGGTGTTGGCAGGGGGCAGGGCTGCCACCCAGCTCCCAGGAGCTGAGGGAGCTGGACAGGGGCCCAATGACTCAGGTGGAGGCGAGGGCCCGGGACCCAGGTGCTGCCCAGGGCCCAGAGGTCAGCTGGGATCCTGCCCTTTCATGCCAGATGCTTGCGCTTTGATCGCTAGCCAGGCCTAGGGACTGCACCCGTGCACAAATTTTGTGCACCAGGCCTCTAGTTATCAATAAGAACATGGAGAGGCCAAAAAGGAAATCTGCAGAATTGCTACTGCTGTTCCAACTCCACTGACCAAGCAGCTCTCTTCAGTTCCTTCTCGGAACCCTCTCAACTCCCTCTGGCTTCAAAATTTGGTTTTACTCCTTTATTCAGTGATTTTGATTTATCTTCCTAGGAATACCCATCTTCAAATGCCTGCTAGACCAGAGCCCTAAATCAGCTCGAGATCCAATATTTCATACAGCAAATGGTTCAACTGGTTTTGCACACACAACGGAGGCGAAAAGCCAATCCTGACATGACCCCAGACACTAACTACTGAGGAGATCTTGTTTGAAAGCAAGCTCTCCAGATCTCCCTTTCATCAATCCCAGTCATCTCCCCAAGTTGGAAAATTAAGGTCATTGAGGATAGATTAGGTCTGTCTTAAACAGGACGGGGATCGAATAAAGTTTGTCTCTACTAAAGTCCAGACTTATGTTTTCCCTTTGGACTCTAGATTATTTTTTACTTATTTATCAGACCCTTCTGTGGCTCTTTATACATGGAAGGCACCACTTCAAGCACTTGGCAAATATATCACTTAATCCCTATAACAACTCTGTGAGGTAGGCTGTGTTCTGATGCCCATTATACATACGAGGGAATTGAGGCACAGAGAGGTTAAGCACGTTTCCTAAGGTCACACAGCTGGAAAGTGGTAGAGTTGGGGCTCTCTCAATGGGACAGTCTTTGCTCTCATTCTCTACTATTGCCTCTCCAGCAAGTGACCAGGAGGTCACTCGTAAAAGACTGAGGTTCTCACATGGTCTTCTGGGCCCTGGCTTTTGTTGTTGTTGTTGTTAATCCTCACCCAAGGATTTTTAAAAATATATATTTTATTAATTTTTTACAGAAAGGAAGGGAGAGAGAGAGTTAGAAATATCGATGAGAGAGAAACATCGACCAGCTGCCTCCTGCACACTCCCCACTGGGGATGTGCCCACAACCAAGGCACATGCCCTTGACGGGAAACGAACCTGGGACCCTTCAGTCCGCAGGCCGATGCTCTATCCACTGAGCCAAACCGGTTAGGGCCCAAGGATTTTTTAAACTGAGTTTTAGAGAGAGTGGAAGGGAAGGGGGAGGGACACAGAGAGAGAAACATCGATGTGTCTCATATCAATTGGTTGCCTCCGGAGATCGAGCCTGCAACCGTGAAACATGCCCTTCACCGGAATCGAACCAGAGACCCTTCAGTTCGTGGGTCGACGCTCTATCTATTGAGCCAAACGGGGCAGGGCTGGGCCCTGGCTTTTAAGAAGTCAAGGACTGTCTGAAAAATGGTTATGAATATTGGATCTAGATCTCCTTGAAGGTTGTAGGGACGCACACTCGGCGTAGTGACACAGGCTGGCCGCCTGGGGGCGCCAGATCCGCTCGCGGAGCCTGGAGAGGGAGGAGGGAACCGGGGAAACAAATGTCAGGCTCAGACTCTTAGGGTCACAGAACGTTGAGAACACAACATCTTAGAAGCTGAGAACAAAGCCTCTTAGAACGTAGAACAAAGGCCTCTGGAATCGTAGAATGGTGAGCGCAGAGCCTCGCAGCATCTGGGAGACAAAAGACGCTTAGATTCTGTTCTGCCCGAATCATAGCGTCTCCACCCAGGTTCTTAGGATTCCATAATTTGGGATATAACCGATCTTAGACTCTTAGAAGCAAGACGGGCTACATAACTTGCGAGGCCCAACGTGAAATGAAAACGCGGGGCCCCTTGTTCAAATATCAAGAATTTCAAGACAGTAACAGCAGAACATTAAAACTAAGCTCCTGGATCTTCTTAGCTGGCCGCATGCAGATGATGCCCGCCCCACTTAGAAGTATAATTTTATGGGAGTTTTTTTTATCTTAGCTAGACTGGCCCTCTGGTTTTACAGCCGAATGTCTGGGAAGGCTTCGTGGAAGAGCAGGCAAAATCGGGGCTCGATTCTTTAACTCTTTCCTCCTCCTGTTCAGCCTCAGAAGCTGAAGGTTGCGAGGAGTTGAGGGGAAAGGAACATCTGCCAAACTGTCACTTGGACCCGTTCTCTATTTATAGAACACCTCTTTCGCTGCTGCCCGACCGTCCAATGGTAGCCAGACCCCGGTGCGGGACCGGAGAAGCACGGACCAATGATATTAGAGTAAGGGCGGGCTTGTTTCATTGTGACGCGTGGGGGGGCGTGGTCACGGACCAATGGCAGGCTAGCGTGGGGGGGCGTGGCGAGGCCACCAGAGAGCAAAGCAAGTAGGCAGCTGCGAAGCTGCGAGCATGCGTCGCGTGGAGGGAATGGGGCGGCGCGTGAACGGCGGAGCAATAGGTAACGGTTGCTGTGTGGCCGGGGGCGTGGCCATGCAGATAAGGCGCGGGTGGGCGGCCCAATGGGCGGGCGCCTATGCAGATGAGACGGTGACAGCCGGGCCAGCAGGCGGGCGGGCAGGCAGGCGGGCTGTTGGGGCGGGGAGGTGGGACCCGCAGAGGGGTGGCCGCGGGGCCCGGCTGGGCTGGGGCGGGGGGCCGCAGCCATGATCCGGGCCTTCTCGTTCCCGGTGAGCCCCGAGCGGGGCCGGCTGCGGGGCTGGCTGGAGGGCAGCCTGGCCGGGCTCTGCGAGTTGCACTGGCTACGGGAGAGGCAGGAGTACCGCGTGCAGCAGGCGCTGCGGCTGGCCCAGCCCGGAATGGGGGGCGCCGAGGCCGAGGACGAGGAGGACGCCGACGAGGACGAAGATGCAGCGGCGGCGCGCCGGGCCGCGGCGGCCCTGGAGGAGCAGCTGGTGAGGGGCCGCCTGTCCGTTCCTCCCTCCGCAACCATCTGTGTCTGTCTGTCTGTCTGTCTGTCTGTCTGGGTTAGATGCTCATAAACCCATCCCGGTGGGGAAGGGGGAAGGGGTGAAGGATAGGGGGTGGGGCTGCAGACCCTGGAGTCTGGGCGGCGGGCGGGATGTGGCCTCCCCACCCCCAAACTGGGGAAGGAGGGACTGCATCACCCCTGCTGGAGCCTATAGAGATGCACAGGCCCCATCCCTTGCACCCCTTCCCCAAAGGAAATGTTTTTGGGCGCCAAGTATGTGTCAAGCCTGGGGACCAGGATTGGGCATGCGTTGTCTTTTTGCAGCTTGGATGATAAGAAGTGATAGTCCCCATTTTACAGAGGAAGAAACTGAGGCTCGGAGAGAGCAAACGACTCACCCAAGGTCACACAGCCGGGATCCAAACATGCCCCACTCTGGGGCCCGGCTGCCAGGGCTCCATCTTCCCTAAGTCCCGGTGTGCTTGGAGATCTCTGGAGAGGGGGGGCGGGCTGATCAGGGGGAGGGAATCTTAGGGTCCCCGGAGGGAAGCTCACAGTCCCCGAGGACCCCACGGTGATCTTGACCCTCCTGTGGCACTCTCCCTCCTTTCCTGCCTGGTCCCAACCCTGGTTAACCCAAGAGGAGGCAGGTTGGGTGGCATAGCGGTCTGACTTCTGGGCTCTGGGTGCTTTAACGGGGGAAGATGAGGCAGAAGTCTGCACTCTTGTCATTCTCCACTCTCCCTCCCCTCATTTCTTGATTCTCCCCACCGCTTCCTGGGTTCCTCGCACTCTCCCTCCTCACCGCCACATCTCTGTGACTTGCTGTGGGCTTCTATCTCGCTGCTCTTCCCTTCTGCACCTCTCTTCCTGCCCCAGGTCCCCGTCCCTGTTTCTCTCTTCCCCTCCCCCCAGCCCGCCAGGCCCCAGACCCCAGCTCCCCGTGCAGATCCCATCCCCAAGCCTGTGGGTGGTCAGAGCTTCCCGTTTGGGGAAACCTGAGCCGAGGTGGCGGGGGAGGGGTCTCTCCCTGCTGCTGACCTCGACTGCCCCACCCCAGATGGGGACTGGGGAGGGGACTGAAGCCAGACTCCCAGGCTGCACACCCAGCCCCTCCCCGGGCGGGGAGTGGGACCCTGCACATTCTTCTCTGGAAACAGAAACAGCTGTGGGAGGCCCCACCCCCTCCCAAAGTTAGAGACACATTGTGGGGGCCTTCACCAGCTCCTCCACCCCTCCCTGGGCAGGCTGGGCTTGGGGAGGCGCCTCCCACCTCTACAAGGAGAGAGGAAGGCATGGGGATGGGCAAGCTTGTCCCTCGCTGTCCCTCAGTCTCTGCCTCAGTCTCCCCCCCTCCCCCCTCACTTTCCCCATCTCTGCCTCTCAGCCCCCCCCCCCATGAGGTGGTAGTAGAGAGGCCTCTCCCCCACCCACCACACACACACACACACACACACACACACACACTCACACACACACACACTCACACACAGAGTCTCCAGGCAAAGCTCTGTCCCAGCGTCAGGGAGGAGGCGGCAGCAGGCAGCGGGAGGGAGACAGCCCCACAGAGAGGAGCAGAGAAGCGCTAAATATAAATCCCTCTGGTGTTAGGGGTTCCTGGGTCCTTCTGAAGAGGGGGTGGAGGTTTCTACTCATTCCTGAGCCTCTGTCTTACTACTTACCCCTCCCAATCCCTTTGAAGCAAGAACACTGAAGCCAGACGTCATTCGTTCCTAATAATAGTGATGGAGATGCAGGAACAGGGTATGGCAGAGAGAACAGGCAAGAATCCTGGGCGGGGGGGGGGGCGGGGGGGGTCCTGTTCTCTCCCACCAAGGAAGAAGGTCCCCTTCCAGCAAGAAGGACTTAAGATAGACTTGCAGAAGGACTTCCTAACAGAGATCAAGGGAGTTGGACACAGACTAGGGGAGGAACAAAGGTCTGAAAAAGTTTGGGCAAAGGGGTTAGGTCTCCAGGAGCCCTAACCACACTCATGTTAAACCTGCTTGAGCTTGACACCCTCAAGCCCACTAGGCATTGTGGGCAAATGGGGAGCCAGATTCAGACCAAAGACCTTCTGGTCTTTTAAAGATTCATGCCTTTGCAGCTGGAAAGAATGAGGTCAGACTTAGAATAGACTGAGGGAGGGAGAGTTGGGGGGGGGGTCCAGGCACAAAGAGGAGGCCTCTCCTTTCTGTCCCCCCAACCCCTGCCTTCCCTACAGTGGCAGAATTGAAATTAGACCTGAAGAACTTACCAACACTTATTTTTAATTACACAAGTAAACATAATTTTATATTTTTCCTTGTTAGAAATTCAGAGCTTTCATGTAATCATAAAAGCTAGCATTTCTTAAGTGCTTAATAGGAACTGCTGTTTTAACTCATTGAATTCTCACCGCAACCCCATAAGAGAGGGAGTTGAAGGATGCCCTGTTACAGATGAGGAGACCAAGGTCCAGAGAGGTAAAGTAACCTGCTCAGGGTCACACAGCTGGGAAGCGCCAGAGCTGAATTTGAACCCTGGGAACTAGGACCCAAGCTATGCCTCCTCAGCCAGGACCCTTATCCCTCACTTGACTCCCTAAATGCTTCCTCTCCCCTGACATCACCTCTGTGCCGCCTTGTGAGTCCCTCCAGACCTCTTTTGATGCATCTTCCTGCAGAAACGGTTTACATACCCAAAATATCAAGTTTTGCTTTGCTTTTGTACAAATTCCAGTGTCTTGGGTGAGGTCCCAGAGACTATGCCAGTGGTTTTCAAAATGTGGTCCACTGGACTAGAGCATCACACGGGGACCTGTTAGAAATGCTATTTTGGGGGCTCCTGCCTGGAATCAGAAGTTCTGGAGGGATCCCGCAATTCAGGTTTTAACGTGCTCTCCAGGTAATTCTGACCCACCCTCACACCACACATCCTGCCCTTTCCTTTCTCCACTCAACGCTCTTCTCTCGCTGATGGTTCTATGTAGAAATGGCTTCCTTCCATTTTAACTGTTGTATGGCATTCTGCTGTCCACGCGCATTCCTTCGTGGGAATTTCCTGAGCACCTACTCTGTGCCAGGCACTATTCTAGGCACTGGAGGTTGGGAAGGTGCAGGAGTGAGCAAAACAGTTAAGGCTCTGCTAAACAAATGCCAATCTGATCCGTGACTTGAAGCCGGGAGGGCATTACTGCTGTGTAGGAAAAGAGGCAGGGCACCTGGGGTGCAGAATGACGGGGAGCTATTTTGGAGAGAGGGTGGGAGAAGGCATGGGGTAAGCAAAGTTTCTGAATGAAGCAAGGGAACGAGGCAGAAGGAGATGCGGGGGACACATCCTACTGAGGTGGGAACATGCCAGGCACGTTCAGGGAACAGCGAGGCCAGTGTGGCTAGTGCAGTGAGCAAGGGGGCAATGAGTGGGGGCCATGACATAGGGTATGTGGGCAATTGTGAGTTGTTTTTTAGCCACCCCTCGCTGCACAACTCGCCTGCTTCCCTGGGTTTTGCTCAAAGATGGCGCCACCCTGAGCACCTCTGCACGCCCAGAGCAGGACCCCACTGTCTTGTTGCCTTCCTTGCCATAAACAAGCCCAGATGGGGGCTTCTGTTCAGGGGGGATGGGGCCCAGGAGAGCAGTCACCGGAGTGGGAAGCAGGGGGGAGGGGGTGTCTACCAGAGAGCTGGCCGGCCTTGCTGCCTTAAATAGGCAGCGCTGGGCGCCTGCCCTCCCGCCCCTCCTCCCTCTTCCCCTCCCTCCCGCCGTCCAGACAAGCCGCTTTTGTCTGAGGGTCAACCGTCAGCTCCCGCTGCTGCCACCTCTGGCCTCACCCAGACCCCGGTGGGACTCTTCCTGGCTCTGGCCCCATTTCCCAAAATAGTGTTAAGTTCTAGTGTCTTAGAGACCCCAACGGTGTCGGTTCAGCCCCTACCCTCACCCGCAGTCCCTGTCACACGCCCCTCAAAGCGTTTTCACCGTCACTTCTTTTTTTAAATATATATTTTTATTGATTTTTTACAGAGAAGAAGGGAGAGGGATAGAGAGTCAGAAACATTGATGGGAGAAACACTGACCAGCTGCCTCCTGCACACTCCCTACTGGGGATGTGCCCGCAACCAAGGTACATGCCCTTAACCGGAATCGAACCCGGGACCTTTCAGTCCGCAGGCCGACGCTCTATCCACTGAGCCAAACCAGCCAGGGCCACCGTCCCTTCTTCACACCTGATAGGAAATGGTCTCTTCCTGTAGCCACAAGGAGCCAGGGGAGACTCCACAGACATTCCTTATGGGGATGAGGAGCAGGGGGTGGACACTGGGGGCTTCTGGGTGAGGATGGAGCAAGAGCAGGAGGCAGATGTGGTGGGGGGGCTGGCGGGGGCAAAGGAACCACTGAGGCCAGGAAGGCCTTGCCATGAGGCATGGGGGTGCTTTCTGAAGTGAGAGCAAAACATATGAGTCATAGCCCGCCAATTTTATCCCTGAGAGGGAAAGGGTCAGTCTGCACCAGAGAGGACTCAGGAACACTTACAAAAGAACTTTCTATCGGCGGGGAAGGGGCAGTAGGAGAGGAGGAGAGCATCTGAGAAGAAAAGGTCAAGGGTGGGAGAAGGCAGACCAATGGCTAGGGGGTCTGCTAGGTCCTGGGCACCACCTTTTAGCAATGAAGTGCCTCTAAAGCAAGAAGGATTGACATTAGACTCACGGAAGCACATTCTAATAGGGGGTAAGGGACCACGAGCACAGATGGAAGAAGGCAGGGGGAGGGATGGGACCTGCTGAGGCCTCTTCTCACCTAAAGGGGAGTGAGGTGGCTGCCGGGAGGACTGCGTTTAGCCAGGACTTTCTAATGGATACTGGGGTAGAGGTCTCTGAAGGGGATCCTGGGACTCAGGTCCTGCTTTTACCCTTTTGAAGTCAGAGCCTCATTGTCAAGGTGGAACTCCGCCCGCGAACTCCTGGAATAGGGGACTGGAACAGGCAGAGGCCTTGGGGGGCCTTCTGACCACCCTGCTCTTGCCATGCCTTCAGGAGGCCTTGCCCGGACTCATCTGGGACCTGGGCCAGCAGCTGGGAGACCTGAGCCTGGAGTCTGGGGGCCTGGGACAGGAAAGTGGGCGCAGCTCAGGTGAGCATGGGTAACGGGAGCAGGGTCAGCCTGGGGTGCCCCAATGTTTTCCACTGTCCCCCATCTCTCCGGCACCCCCGTCTCTGTTGCTTGGTCTCCTCCTTTCTCCACCCCCTGGTTTCCCCAGCCAAGCCCCCTTTTCGTCTCTCCCTTTCTCCCCAATGCAGGCTTCTATGAAGACCCCAGCTCCACAGGAGGTCCTGACTCACCACCCTCGACCTTCTGTGGGGACAGTGGCTTCTCTGGATCTGGCTCCTATGGACGCCTCGGTCCCTCGGAACCCCGGGGCATCTATGCCAGTGAGAGGCCCAAGTCCCTAGGTAAGGTGGGTGGGGTGGGGCCCTGACGGCCAGGGAAATGACGGTGAGAAGATGGTCTTGAGCACGCTTCTGAGTCAAACCAACCTGAGTTCGAATTCTGGCTGCGCCATTCCCTTTCGTGTGGTGTTGAGCATGTCAGTTCTCTCTGGGCCTCAGTTTCTCCATCTGTTCAGATGGGATTAATGACAGCACCGTCCTCCTAGGGAAGCTTTGAGTGTTCCGTGAGCCTCTGCCTGGCGGCTTTGGACTGGGCTCAGGAGCCTCTCAGTAATCAGGATCTGCTGTTATTCCTTCATACCAGTTCCTGAGCCCTGACTAGGTGCTATGCTAAGCACTGCCCTGGGGGTGAGGGATACAGCCACGAAAAAAGCCGTCCTCACCACACTGACATTCTAGTGAGTGACATAGGTGGGTCGGGCGAGTCCGCAGGGACTCAGTATACAAGATAAATAAGTGCACTACATAGGGTATTAGATATTGGCAAGGACAATGAAAAGAAAATTGGGGAAGGGGACTAGGGCATGTCCCTTTACGTTGGGGAAAGAATTGCAATTTTACAAAACATGCTCAGAGAGGGCACCGCTGAGACTGTGACATTGCAGTGGCACCATGAAGTGAGGGAGTGGACCAATCCGGTGTCCTGGGGGAAGAGCATGGCAGGAACTGGTAACAGCAAGTGCAGAGGCCCTGAGGCAGTGTGGTTGGCCTCTGTCCGGGAGGTCACTCTGGCTGGGGACCTGTAACTATGGAGGAGAGGGTGAGAGATGGAGGTCAGAGAGGCGGAGGCAGGTCACTCAGGGCCGTGCAGGCTGCTGTGAAGATGTTGTTATGAACCTGAAACAAGGGAAGGGGTGAGAGCAGGGTCCCTTCCCTTCCCTTCCCCTTCCTTATTTTATTTTTTTCTTCTTTTCCTTTCTTTTTAATGGGAATGGGACAATAGCGGGGAAATGGCCCTCCTAAGCGCAGTGGGAAGGGGCTTAGAGAGCCTCTCCCACTCTTCCTTTTAAATGTTGCTTCCTCCACCAGGAGACGCCAGTCCCAGCGCTCCCGAGGCGGTGGGAGCTCGGGCACCAGTCCCGCGGTCCTTCTCGGCCCCCTATCCGACGGCAGCCGGGTCTGGGGGCTCGGAGGCCTGCTCCTCGGCGGAGCGGCGGGCCCGCGCGGGGCCCTTCCTGACACCCAGCCCCCTGCACGCCGTGGCGCTGCGCAGCCCGCGGCCCTGCGGCCGTCCTGCGGCGGACTCGCCCGACGTACCGGGCGCGGGGCGGCCCCTGGACGGCTACATCTCGGCGCTCCTGCGCAGGCGCCGCCGCCGGGGGGCGGGCCAGCCCCGGACGAGTCCCGGGGGCGCGGACGGGGGCCCGCGGCGCCAGAACAGCCTGCGCCAGCGGCCACCCGACGCGTCCCCGCCCCCCGGAGGCGCGCGGCCCGCGCCCGAGCCCCCCGTGGAGCGCGCGGGGGGTCGTCCCGCGAGTCCCGCCGCCTTGGGCCGCACCTGGGCCTCGCCGTGGGAGTCGGAGGCGGCGCCCGAGCCCGCCCCGTCGCCCGCTGTCCCCTCGCCCCCCGACAGCCCGGCGGAGGGCCGCCTGGTGAAGGCGCAGTACATCCCCGGCGCGCAGGCGGCCACCCGGGGCCTTCCGGGCCGCGCGGCCCGCCGCAAAGCGCCGCCGCTGACCCGGGGCCGCAGCGTGGAGCAGTCCCCACCCCGGGAGCGCCCCCGGGCCGCGGGCCGCCGCGGACGCATGACCGAGGCCTCGGGCCGCAGGGGTTCGCCGCGGGCCCGCAAGGCCGCGCGCTCCCAGTCCGAGACCAGCCTGCTGGGCCGCGCCGCCGCTGCTCCTCCGGGGCCCCCCAAGTACCCCACCGCGGAGCGCGAGGAGCCGCGGCCCCCGAGGCCTCGCCGGGGCCCGGCACCCACGCTGGCCGCGCAGGCCGCGGGGTCCTGCCGCCGCTGGCGCTCCACGGCCGAGATCGACGCAGCCGACGGGCGTCGCGGCCGACCCCGCGGCCCTGCCGCCCGGGGCCCCGGGCCCGGCCCTTCCCCGTCCGCTCCTCAGCGCCGGTTGCTCTACGGCTGCGCGGGCAGCGACTCGGAGTGCTCGGCGGGGCGCCCGGGGCCCCTGGGACGCCGGGGTCCCGCGGGCGGCGTCGGCGGCGGCTACGGGGAGAGCGAATCCAGTGCCAGCGAGGGCGAGTCGCCCGCCTTCAGCTCCGCATCCAGCGACTCGGACGGCAGCGGGGGCCTCGTGTGGCCGCAGCAGCTGGTGGCCGCCACCGCAGCTTCGGGGCCTGCAGGTGGTGCTGGTGGAGGGGCGCCCGCTGGCCCCGCCAAAGTCTTTGTGAAGATCAAGGCTTCCCACGCGCTCAAGAAAAAGATACTGCGTTTCCGTTCGGGTTCTCTCAAGGTCATGACTACAGTATGAGTTTGGGGGTTTGCTTGTGCTCCCCCCTTCATAGCCTCTGCACCATCACACTCCCAAGCACCGACCCTTCAACACCTCCCTTCCAAAGACCACCATTTTCTCGGCTTCCAAAGACCCTTCCTCGCTGCCCCATTCACTGTGGTCTCGGTTGAAAAGGCTCCCCCTCCACCACAGGGAGGAATGGGGGAGGAGCCCGGTTTGACCCACTTCAGCTGATGGCCCGGTTCTGCAGCCCGCGGGCAAGAACGTTCCCTCTCTCTCAACCTCCCTTTCTTCTGTACTATGGGTGTACTATGGTATGCTGAAGGGGAATTCCGTTTGAATTTCCCCATTTAGTTTAGACACTTAGTCTGTTTGATGCCCTTCACTCTCTCACCGAGCCCTCTTATTCCTCCTTTCCATGCCCAGATAGGGCCCCCCTCATACACAAAATGCCCCCCATCCATGTCTCTGGACCCCTAGGATTTCCCCTTGGCATATGGTTGGAGACTCTGTCTGACCCAGATGGTGCCTGCAGAGTGCCCTGGGAAGGCAAGGAGTACTGACTTTGGGGTTTTGAGGGTCAAATAGGAGTTGATAACACCTGGAAAGAACTACTCTTTCATCTCCATCCATGGACAATTATGGAGGATTGAGAAGTAGAAGAGGGGAAGGAAGATGGCTTCTATCTTGTGACCCCCTCCCTGGTGAGAGGGAGTGGGGGGAGCTCAGGATGACCCTCAGCTGTTCCAATCCAGTATTTTTTTCTTTTTAAAAATTACTGTATTTATTATGACGATGGTGACTCCCCGGTGCACAGGGGGGCCAGATCTGTGTGTTTCTCTAACCTCTTTGTAAATAAATGTACAATGTTACATATGTGGTGGACTCCACTTCTGTGTTAAAACGGGAGAAATGCTTTTCCTTTGGACTGACAGTTATTAAGCAATTACTGTTTGCTTCGGCTGTGGCAGTGCCCAGAACAAGATGGCAGATGCCAGGTCGGTCTCAACATCATCTTCCTACCATTGGCTATTTTACCTCAATGAGTCCGGCCTTTGATGGAGTTTTGTCGGGCCATAAAGATGGTTTCGTAAAAGCAGAAACAATATAGGTAAAAGGACAGTCCCAAATCCCCTTTCTCAGAAGTCATCATAATCAGTGTGGTATGCATCCCCTTCATGTTTTCCCTTTATGTGTTTGCATACATATATGGATCTAGTAACCATATAAATATATATATAGCTATATATGTGCATATACATATTGTTATACTGTATATATAAAACTATATTTACATAAATTGAACTATATGCATTCTTTATCAAATTTTTTTGGTTAAGTCATCTGTGCCCAGAGATTTCTTTATGGGAAAGATTTTCATTAAGAACTGAATTTCTTTGATGGTTACAGAGGCTCAGTACTATTAAGCTTTTCTATTTCTTCCTGTGTCAGTTTTGCTAAGTAGTATTCTTCCAGGAATTTTTCCATTTAATCTAAACTTAGATGACATATATTCCTATTATTGCTTTAGCTGCATAAGATTCCACTGTAGGGAGTCCCATAATCTAACCCTATTGTCAGCTCTCCAGTTCCTTTGCTATTATGAACCTTGCTGCAGTAATGTCCTTGTATGAGTCTCTTTGTGCTTTTATGTATGACTGTCTGTAGGAACCACTCCTAGAAGTAGAATTTCTTAGTCATTATAGTCTGATCATTTAAAACCTTTTAAAAAATGCTCACCTGAGGATGGATGGAGATTATATATATATATATATATATATATATATATATATATATATATGCTAATCCTCATCCGAGGATATTTTTCCATTGATTTTTACTGGAGAGAATGGAAGGGAGGGGGAGAGACAGAGAGAGACACATTGATTGGTTGTCTCACACATGCTCCCCAACCAGGGCCCCAGTGGAGCTTGCAACCAAAGTATGTGCCCTTGACCGGAATCGAACCTGGGACCCACTGAGCCAAATCGGCTATGGCCTGAGGATATTTTTTCCATTGCTTTTTAAGAGAGAGTGGAAGAGCTGAATGGTGGGGGTGAAAGGGAGCGGGGGAGAGAGAGAGAGAGAGAGAGAGAGAGAAACATTAATGTGAGAGAGGCACATCAATTAATTGCCTCATGCACAGGCCCCGACTGTGGGGGGGGGAGGGGGGAGTGGGAAGGGGAAGGGATCAAATCACAAGGGAGGTACTGTGCCCTTGACCTTAACTGGGAATCAAACCCACAACCCTTCTGTGTGAGGGCCGACGTTCTAACCACTGAGGACACCAGCCAGGGCTCATTTAAAAACTTATAAATTAAAAAAAATTTTTTTTTGTTAATCCTGAGGATATTTTTCTATTGCTTTTTAGGGAGAGTGGAAGAGAGATGGAAAGACAGAGAAACATTGATGTGAGAGAAACACATCAATTGGTTACCTCCTGCTTGAGTCCTGACCGTGGGAGGGCGGGGAGGAGCCTGCAACCAAGGTACGTGCCCTTGGCCATAATCAAATCCGGGACCCTTTGGTCCACAGTCTGACACTCTATCCACTGAGCCAAACCAGCTAGGGCTAGAAACTTTTTAAAAAATATATGTTTTTATTTATTTTTAGAGAGAGGTATAGAGAGAAACATTGATGAGAGAAACATCAACTGGCTGCCTCCCGCACGCTCCCTACTGGGGATCGAGCCAGCAACCAAAACCTGGGCACATACCCTGATGGGGAATCAAACAGGTTATCTCTTGATTCCTAGGTCGATGCTTAACCACTGAGCAACACTGGCAGGGCCCATTTAGAAACGTTTAATTGGCATGGCCACACTTCCTTTCACTAAGACTACCCTTAACTGACATTTGCAACAGCGCCCGGCTGGTGTGGCTCAGTGGTTGAGCCTTGACCTATGAACCAGGTCACGGTTGATTCCCAGTCAGGGCACATACCCGGGTTGCAGGCTTGATCTCCAGAAGGGGGCATACAGGAGGCAGCCAGTCATCACTGATCCAAACATCATTGATGTTTCTGTCTCTCTATCCCTCTCCCTCTCAGAATATATTATCAATAAAAATATATTTAAAAAAATATATATATATGTATGTATTAAAAACCACACACAGCTTTTTTTGAGATGCTGGTTTTCTCACTCCTTTACCAAACCATGGCTTGAGAACTGTTGTTTTAATTAGCATGTCTCCCTCTCTGTTTCCTTGATGAGAGACATCTTTTTGTTTGCTTATTGAACCACTTGTGTTTCTTCTGTGAATTGCCTGTTCACATCCTTTGCCCATTTTCTGTTGGGTAAGCCCAATAATTATACTAATTTCAAGGCTGGATTAAAAAAAAAAATAGCCCTAACCGTTTTGTCTCAGTGGATAGAGCATCGGCCTTCGAACTGAGGGGTCCCGGGTTCGATTCCGGTCAAGGGCACATGCCCGGGTTGTGGGCTCAATCCCCAGTGGGGGGTGTGAGGAAGGCAGCCAATCAATGATTCTCTCTCATCATTGATGTTTCTATCTCTCTCTCCCTCTTCATTCCTCTCTGAAATCAATAAAAATATATTAAAAAAATAAAAATAAAAATAAATAAATAAAAATATATATATATAATTGATTTTTTACAGAGAGGAAGGGAGAAGGATAGAGAGTTAGAAACATCGACGGACGCAGGCAGGGGGGCAAGGACACGCGGTCTCCTTGCGGGGACTCCGGGGCAGAGCTGCTGTCGTCGCTGCCGCTTCCACTGCCACGTTGGGCCGCTGAGGACCCGGCTTGTGAATTTGCACGAGACCGGTGGCGTCCGCTCCAGCTTCAGGAGAAACCAAGATGGCGGCATAGGTAAACACCTAAACTGCTGCCTCGCACAACAATTTCAAAACTACAACTAAAAGACAAAACAGACATCATCTAGAACCACAGGAAGACTGGCTGAGTGGAAATTCTACAACTAGAAGGAAAGAGAAAAGCACACTGAGACTCAGAGGAGCTGCGGAAGGCAGAGGTACTGAGACGTGTGGAGAGGCCTGGCAACTCAGTGTGCAGCTGGCTTTCTCAAGTGGGAGGGAGACAAAAGCTCCCGACTGCACTGAACTCCAGTTCCGGGAGAGAATCTGGGGACCCAGACTCATTCGGGAAGAAACTGGACTGTCTGGCAGTGGGCGGAACTCGAGGGCAGCTTTCTCTCAGAGGTGCTTGCAGCGATTACTGAGGGACACTGAGATACAGGGGCCTATTAGGGTAGGGCTGACAGGAAACCAGTGCTGTCTGCTCCACCCTGAGACTCCGCCCCATCCAAGCTGAGCACAGAGGCTTTTGCAAGTCTTGCCTCATAAGGGTGTCTCCAGCACAGAAGTTCTCCCATCATAGACACAGCTGATCCTCACAGCCAGTTGGCCTGGAGGTCAATTCCTCCCAGTGATACCAACAACAATCAAGGCTTAACTACAACAAGACTGTGCACACAGCCCACAAAGGGGTGCACCAAGAGTGTCCACCTCAGGTAACTGGGGAGGCTGAGCCACTGGGCCCTATAGGACACCTAGCACACAAAGCCACCCTATCAACTCAGGGAAGCAGCGAAAATGCGGAGACAAAGAAACAGATCACAAATGAAAGAAATGAAGGAAAGCAAACGACTAGATATAGAGCTCAAAACCACAGTTATAAGGTTTTTCAAGGATTTTCTAGAAAAGGCCAATAAATTTAGCGAGACCCTCGAGGATATGAAAAAGGACCAACTAGAAATTAAGCATACACTGACTGAAATAAAAAATATTATACAGAGATCTAACAGCAGACTAGAGGATCGCAAGAATCAAGTCAAAGATTTGAATTACAAAGAAGCAAAATATACTCAACCAGAAAAGCAAAAAAAAAAAAAAATCCAAAAATATGAAGATAGTGTAAGGAGCCTCTGGGACAACTTCAAGCATACCAACATCCGAATTATGGGGGTGCCAGAAAAAGAGAGAGAGTAAGATACTGAAAACCTATTTGAAGAAATAGTGACCGAAAACTTCCCCAACCTGGTGAAAAAAATAGACTTACAAGTCCAGGAAGTGCAGAGAACCCCAAACAAAAGGAATCCAAAGAGGACGACACCAAGACACATCATAATTAAAATGCCAAGAGCAAAAGACAAAGAGAGAATATTAAAAGCAGCAAGAGAAAAACAGTTAATTACCTACAAGGGAGCACCCATACGACTGTCAGCTGATTTCTCAACAGAAACTATGCAGGCCAGACAGGAGTGGCAAGAAATATTCAAAGTGATGAATAGCAAGAACCTACAACCAAGATTACTCTACCCAGCAAAGTTATCATTCAGAATGGAAGGTCAGATAAAGAGCTTCACAGTTAATAAAAAGCTAAAGGAGTTCATCACCACCAAACCAGTATTATATGAAATGCTGAAAGGTATTCTTTAAGAAGAGGAAGAAGAAGAAAAAAGTAAAGATAAAAATTATGAACAACAAATACATATCAACAAGTGGATCTAAAAATCAAGTGAATAAAAAAATCTGATGAACAGAATAAACTGGTGAATATAATAGAATCAGGGGCATAGAAAGGGAGTGGACTGACAATTCTCAGGGGGAAGGGGGTGTGGGGGTGCGGGAAGAGACTGGACAAAAATCGTACACCTATGGATGAGGACAGTGGTTGGGGGAGTAAGGGCAGAGGGTGGGGTGGGCACCGGGTGGAGGGGAGCTAATGGGGGGAAAAAGAGGAACAATTGTAATAATCTGAACAATAAAGATTTATTAAATTTTAAAAAAGAGAGAGTTAGAAACATCAATGAGAGAGAAATATCAAACAGCTGCCACTGGGTATGTGCCCGCAACCAAGGTACATGCCCTTGACCGGAATCGAACCTGGGACCCTTGAGTCCGCAGGCCGACGCTTTAGCCACTGAGCCAAACCGGTTAGGGCTCAAGGCTGGATTAACAGAGGCTCAGAGAGGGGCCATCACTTGCCCTGGTCACACAGCAAGAGGGAGCCTCCCCCCCCCACAAAAAAAGAGGGAGCCAAGACAAGGACCCACCTGCCAGCAAGTGCACAGTCTGAAGGGTGGTATTTGCTGTTACTTTGACCTTTGTGCCTGCATGGGTGGGTCCGCCTCTCTGTCCCTTTGAGATCTGAGAAGCGGGGACCAGACCTGCTGGGCGCCCCTGAATCTCTGGTGCTCGGTAGGGCCCTGTGGACACGGCAAGGAACGACACAGAAAAGTCTGCCCTGTGGAGCTCCCCCCTGTGTGTGTAGAAGAACACGTGTTTCTTTTAGAGTGCTAATAAATCACAGTTATTTTTAAAAGTTTGCTGGGAAAAGCCGTGGCTTGTCCGGCCCTTGGGAATATTCGCCCGTCTCCATTCTATGAAAGAGGCGACGAAGCCGGAAAGGGGAAGAGACGTGTCTACGCAGGTCACTCCCTGGTCAATGGTTGCAGTGAAATGGTGGCCTCCCTTCCTTCCTAGCATGTTAGGGCTTGCTCATGGCACCCATACCAGACTCTGTTCTCAGCACATTATATATATTGACTCATTTAATCCTCACAACCTCCTGGGGGTTAGATACTGTTATTATGCCCATTTACAGGTGGAGAATTGAGGCACGGAGCAGTTAAGTAGCTTACCTGAAGCTCAAATGGCAAAGTGGGAATTTCAGTTCAGGTTGCCTGAGAGTTCAGGCCCTTAACCACTGTCCTACGTAGTATATCTGCAAATGGATTGTCTCTGGAAGGATATACAAGGAACTGGTCACAGATGGAAACTGGGTGGGGAGGGGAGTTGACATAATAAATAATTAAATTTTATAATCTTTTCAAGGTGGCAAGGCCTTGGCCAGCGTGGCTCAGTGGTGTGAGTGTTGGCCAGCGCACCAAAGGGTTGCAGGTGCGATCCCCGGCCCTATCAGGGTGTGTGCGGTAGGCAACCAATTGATGTGTCACTATCAAATTAATGTTTCTCTCTCTGCGCTACCCTCCATCTTTTTCCTCACTTCCACTCTCGCTAAAAATCAATGGAAAAAAATATCCTCATGCCCAGCCAGCATGGCTCAGTGGTTAGAGCGTCGGCCTGCGGACTGAAGGGTCCCGGGTTCGATTCCGGTCAAGGGCATGTACCTTGGTTGCGAGCACATCCCCAGTGGGAGGTGTGCAGGAGGCAGCTGATCGATGTTTCTCTCTCATTGATGTTTCTAGCTCTCTATCCCTCTCCCTTCCTCTCTGTAAAATATCAATTAAAAAAAACACATATATACTAGTATATTAAAAAAAAATCCTCGAGTGAGGATTAACATTAATTAATTAATTAATTAATTAATTAATAAAAATATAGGTGGTGGGACAATGAGGGAACACTGAGCAGAGGCATGAGGGAACTGAGTGGGATGGGGAGCTGAGCAGTGTGTCGTGTGAAGTAGCGTGATCAGGGATGGTCTAACTGGGAAGGTGACATTTCATCAGAGACCTGAAGGAGGAGCGAGCCGTGTGGAGACCTCGGGGAAGAATATCCCAGGCAGAGGGGTCTGCCAGTGCAAAGGCCCTGAGGCCAAAATGGTGCCTGGCATGTTGGCAAAATAGCTGGGAGCCAGCACCTCTGGAGTCGTGGGCGAGGGCAGAGAATGGTAGGGAGCACCCTCTCCGGTGGGACCTCGGGGGCCACGGTGAGGATTTTGATTTTTCACGTTGAGGGAAGTGAGAGCCCTGGGAAAATTCTCAGCTGAAGAGGGACGTAGGTTTTTGGGGGGAATGAGAGAGTTAACCGTTTTATTGGATGTAAGTCACACACCATGAAACTCACCCTTATAAAATATTGACTTCAAGGGCTTTCTCTTCCAAAAAATATTTTCTTGTGATGGGAACTTTTAAGGTCTAGTCTCCTAGCAATTTTCAAATATGCAGAATAGTAACAGTGTTAACTATTTGTCACCATGCTGTACTTGACATCCGCATGACACTGATTTTATGACTGGAAGTTTGTAGCTTTGACCACCTTCACCCATCCCCCCACTCTCCTTCTGGCATCCACCAATCTGTTCTCTGTAGCTATGAGGTCTTTTTTTCTTTCTTCCACATGAGTGAGATCATACAGTATTTGTCTTTCTCTGTCTGACTTATTTCACTTAGCATGATACCTTGAAGGCCCATTGATGCTGTGGCAAATGGCAATGTTTCCTCCTTTTGTATGGCTGGATAACATTCCATTATGTGTATGATGTATTCTTTATCCATTCATCCATCAGTGGACATTTAGGTTATTTCCGAAGCTTGACTGTTGCAAATAATGCTGTGATGAACACAGAGGTGCACATATCTTTTCAATTTAGCATTTTCATTTTCTTTGGATAAATACCCAGAAGTGGAATTGCTGGATCATCTAGCGGTTCTATTTTAAATATATTTTTTTTATTTATTTCAGAGAGGAAGGGAGAGGGAGAGAGAGAGATAGATAGAAACATCAATGATGAGAGAGAATCACTGATTGGCTGCCTCCTGCATGCCCCCACTGGGGATGGAGCCCGCAACCCGGGCATGTGCCCTTGACTGGAATGGAACCCGGGACCCTTCAGTCCACAGGCCGACACTCTATCCACTGAGCCAAACCAGCTAGGGCTCTATTTTAAATACTTTGAGGAACCTCCATACTGTTTTCTATATTGGCTGCACCAATTCACATTCCCACCAACAGTGCACAAGGGTTTATTTTCCTCCATATCATCATCATCAACCTTGTTATGTCTTGTCTTTAAAAAAATAATTATATATATATATATATATATATATATATATATATATATATATATATATATATATATTGATTTCAGAGAGGAAGGGAGAGGGAGATAGAAACATCAATGATGAGAATCATGGATCCGCTGCCTCCTGCATGCTTCCTACTGGGGACCGGGCCCACAACCCTGACCGGGAATCAAACCGTGATCTCCTGGTTTATAGGTCAAAGATCAACCATTGAGCCACACCAGCTGGGCAAGTCTTTTTACAGTAGCCATTCTAACAGGTGTGAGGTGGTGTCCCTGTGGCTTTGACTTGCATGTCCCTGATGACTAGTGATGTTGAACACTCTTTTATGTATCTGTTGGCCATTTGTATGTCCTTTTTGGAAAAATGTCTATTCAGATCCTCTGGCCATTTTTTAATCAGATTGGTTCTTTGCTAGTGAGTTGTACGCATTCTTTTTTTTTTTTAAATATATTTTATTGATTTTTTACAGAGAGGAAGGGAGAGGGATAGAGAGTTAGAAACATCGATGAGAGAGAAACATCGATCAGCTGCCTCCTGCACACCCCCTACTGGGGACGTGCCCGCAACCAAGGTACATGCCCTTGACCGGAATCGAACCTGGGACCTTTCAGTCCGCAGGCTGACGTTCTATCCACTGAGCCAAACCGGTTTCAGCTGTACGCATTCTTTATATAGTTTGAACATTAACCAGATATCAGATATATGGTTTACATCCCTGGCCAGGTAGCTCAGTTGGTTAGAGCATCGTCCTTATACACCAAGGTTTTGGGTTCGATCCCCAATGAATGAATGGGTGGGTGGAGTAACAGATCAATGTTTCTTCTTTTTTTTAAAAAAAATATTTTATTGATTATTTTACAGAGAGGAAGGGAGAGGGATAGAGAGTTAGAAACATCGATGAGAGATAAACATCAATCAGCTGCCTCCTGCACACCCCCTACCGGGGATGTGCCCACAACCAGGGTACATGCCCTTGACCGGAATTGAACCTGGGACCCTTCAGTCTGCAGGCCAGTGCTCTATCCACTGAGCCAAACTGGTTAGGGTCAGATCAATGTTTCTTTCTTTCTCTCTCCCTTTCTCTCTCTCTGTCTCTCTCTCTCAAATCAAAAACAAGCGAACAAAAAGACATTATTTACAAATATTTTCTCCCATTTGGTAGGTTGCCTTTCTTTTTTTTTTTTTAAATATATTTTATTGATTTTTTTACGGAGAGAAAGGGAGAAGGATAGAGAGTTAGAAACATCGATGAGAGAGAAACATTGATCAGCTGCCTCCTGCACACCCCCTACTGGGGATGTGCCCGCAACAAAGGTACATGCCCTTGACCGGAATCGAACCTGGAACCCTTGAGTCTGCAGGCTGATGCTCTATCCACTGAGCCAAACCAGCTGGGGCGGTAGGTTGCCTTCTTATTTTGCTGCTGTCTGGAAGCTTTTTAGTTTGTCGTTTCACTTGTTTTTTGCTTTTGTTGCCTTTGCTTTTGATGTCAAATCCAAAAATATCATCACCAAGACGGATGTCCAGGAGCTTACTGCCTGTGTTTTCTTCTAGGTGTCGTACGGGTTCAGGTCTTACATCGAGGCCTTTAATCCATTTTGAGTTAAGTTTTGTGTCTGTTGTAAGGAAGTGGCCCGGTTTCACTCTTTTGCATATGGCTGTGCAGTTTTCCCAACCCAGCTTATTGAAGAAACTGCCCTTTCCCCATTGTGTATTCTCCTGTGTCATAATTTAATTGACCACATATGTGTGGGTGGATTTCTGGGCCTCTGTTCTGTTCCATTGATCTATGTGTCTGTTTCTATGCCAGTGCCATGCTGTTTTGATTACTATAGCCTTGTAATATAGTTTAAACGCAGGGGAGAGTGATACCTTCAGCTTTGTTCTTTTTTCTCAAGATTGCGTTATCTATTCGGGTCTTTTGTGGTTCCATACAAATTTCAGGATTGTTCTATTTCTGTGAAAAATGCCATTGGAATGTTAATAGGTAATGCTTTGAATCTGTAGATTGCTTTGGTATGGACATCTTAATGTTAATTCTTTCAACCCATGAACACAGAATACCTTTCCATTTATTTGTGTCTTTTTCCATTTCTTTCATCAAGGTCTTAATAGCTTTTCGTGTAGTCACAGAGTTGTGCAACTAATACCACAGTAAATCCCAGAACATTTTTATCACACCCAACAGAAACTCAGCACGCGTTAGCTGTTGGCCTCCAGTCTCCCCAGCCTTTGGCAACCGCTGATCTGCTTTTGTCTCTGTGGACTTGCCTGTTCTGGACACGTAAATGGAGTCATGGAATATGTGGTCTTTCCTAGCTTCTTTCACTCATTGTTTGGGTCGACCACTTTCAGTTTATCCATTCATCAGTGGATAGGCATTTGGGTTGCTTTCCCTTTGGGGCTATCTGTAATAATAAAAGGGTAATATGCTAATTAGACCGGCTGTCATTCCGGATGTCCTTCCTAATGAAGCCAGGGAGGGAGAGGGGGGTGGGGCCAGCCTGGGTCCAGGGTGTTGCGGGCAGCTGGGGGAAGGAAGGCCTACTCTTGCATGAATTTTCATGCATCAGGCCTCTAGTTATGAACAATGCTGCTGTGAACATTCCTGGACAAGTTTTTGCGTGGACATATGTTTCCAGGTCTCTTAGGGAGATACCCAGGTGTGGAACCGCTGGGTCATGTGGTAACTGTTTAACCTTTTGAGGAACTGCCCGACTGTTTTCTAAAGTGGCTGCACTGTTGTACATTCCCACCAGCAGGCCCGAGGGTTCCAATTTCTCTACAGCCTCACCTGCACTTGCTATTATCTGGGGACTTGGGTTCACACAGGGTCCCTCTGGCTGCCCTGACGGGACCAGGCTGAGGGAGACAGGGCAAGAAGCTGGGGACCCTGTGGGGAACCACGGTGCTAGTCCAGGCGGGACAGCCTTGTGGCCGCACCAGAGTGGGGCTGTGGGGAGGTGAGAGTGACTGGATTGTGGGGGCACTCTGAAGACGGAGGTGATGGGATTTGTTGCAAGATCATTTGTGGGGTGGGAGAGAGGGAGGGGCGTGGAGAAGGACCCACGGAGATGGGTCAGACTGCGGTAGGAGTGGGTTTGGCGGGTGGAACCAGGAGCTCGGTTTCAGACGCGCTGAATTTGAGATTCCAAGCAGACATGCAGGTAGGAATGTGCAGTGGGCCACTGGGTATGTGATGCGAGAATGACTGTTGGCGTTCAGTGCATGTTTCTATTTTTTTTCTTTATTGATTAAGGTATTACATATGCGTCCTTATCTCCCCATTGCCCCCCCATGTCCCCCCTCTCATGCCCTCACCTCCTGGTGTCTGTGTCCATTGGTTAGGCTTATATGCATGCATACAAGTCCTTGGGTTGATCTCGCCCCCTTACCCCCACCCTCCCCTACCTTCCCTCTGAGATTTGATGGTCTGATGGATGCTTCTCTGTCTCTGGATCTGTTTTTGTTCATCAGTTTATGTTGTTCATTATATTCCACATATGAGTGAGATTATGTGATATTTATCTTTCTCTGCCTGGCTTATTTCACTTAGCATAATGCTCTCCAATTCCATCCATGCTGTTGCAACTGGTAAGAACTCCTTTTTTACTGCAGCGTAGTATTCCATGGTGTAGACATACCACAGTTTTCTAATCCACCCATCTGCTGATGGGCACTTACTAATAGGCTGTTTCCAAATCTTAGCCATCAGTGCACGTTTCTTGAATAATTAAAGCCAGACCTGAATCTGAAGCCAGGGTCTCCGTTTCCTCTACCGAAAGATGGGGACAATAATACCAAGACTACTAGGTTACTAGGTTGTCTGTCATGAGGTGGGGCTATTCCTGTGCAGCACAGAGCAGGGCTGCGCACCGAGAAACTACGGTCCTGCGCAGGGTACAGAGAGGGCCGAGCGCCGCAGCTTAGGAGAGAAGTGGGGGGTACCCGTCTCCCGGTCCCCAGCCTCTGGCCGCCGTCGGGGAGGGAGAGGGGAGGTTGGGTTGTCACCCTGTCTACCCGCGCTCTAAGCTGGGTTTCCTTTCGGGGGCTGCCGGGGCCAGAACTGCTGATGGAAACCAGCTGCGGGAGGCGCGGAGGCTGGGCGCACGCCCAGGCCCCTCCCCGGCGCCGGCAGACCTCGCTAAAGGGGGGGACTGGGACGCCCTAGCTCCCCGCCCCCCTTCCGCAGCGGCCCCGGGCCCTGGCACGTCCGGCGCGCCTGATGCTTTCCAGATGTGAGCCTGGTTCCCCTCCCCCACCGGGCTCCTCGCTCCCGCGGAGGAGGGGAGGAGGGGAGCCAGGGTCCGACACCCCCTATCAAATGGCTACACCGCGGATCTGGGCCGCTGTCCCCGCCCCGCCCGTCTTGTTTCCCAGACCAGGTCGTAAAAACCGAAGTGGGATGGGCTGACTGCGGTAGACACTCTCCGTCCCCCACCACCACCTCTTCCCCGGGCTCCCGCCTCCGCCCTCCGCCCCTCCGCAGCCGTCCGGGGTGGTCGGGACACGCCCCCAGGCCACGCCCCGACTCCCCGCCCCCAACCCCGCCCCTGAGGACGCCGAGCCACGCCCCCGAGACGCACCTCTGCAGGCTCCGCCTCCGCCCCCGTCCCGCGTCAGGCGCGGTCTGAGTGTCCACCTCTCTGGCCGCCTCTGTCTCTGTCTGGATGTCGTATCTCTTGTTCCCCGTCTCCAAGTCTACATTTCGGTCTGGGTGTCTCTCTTGTACCCTCTTGTCTCTGTGTCTGTCTCTCTCTGCAGTCCTCTGTCTGTCGCCTTGAGTCCCTAGGTCTCTCTCTGTCTCTCCAAATTCCTTCTGTCTCTGTCTTCCTGCGTGCCTGTCTCTCCTTCCATCTCTCGCCCTCTCCCTCGGTGTCCCAGTCCATCTTTATTTTCTCCCTCGAGACCCCTCCACTTTCCTACATCTCTTGTTCTCCAATGTCTGCACCCCAACCGGCCGCAGGGGCGCCTTGCCCTCCGGATTTGAGGACCCCGTCCTAGGGCTTTGGCGCGGGCTCGGCGGGCCGCGCGCGCCCCCACGTGGCCTGCAGGGGACTGTCAGGAGAGGACAGAGGGCTGAGCGTGCGAGCCCGCAGGGGCGCGCTGAAGGCTGGAGACCCCGTGTCCGTGGGTGACACGGGGCGATGGTGTGTAACACCGAGAGACTGTGAGTGCACAGAGGTTGTGTGTGGCTATGTGACCTTGTGCAGTGTTATAGAGAGAATGACAGAAACAGTGTGTTACACCTGGAGGTTATATGTGACTGTACATGTGAGAGGAGAGAGATGACATGCATGTGACTGCGTGTGACACCATGAGGTTGTCTGTGCCAAGTTGGGGGACTGTTTGTGGTACTGAGAGACCGTATGTGAGAGTGAGAGACTGTGTGTGACAGTGTGCAGCCTGGCGAGGAATGAGTGCTGTGTGTGTCACCTTCGCAGACGATGTGACTCTGAATGAGTGCGATCCACAGAGGTGGCGTGAGAGGGCAGTGTGAGAGGCCCCCGGGGGACTAGGTGTGACAGAGAGACCACGTGGGTGGGAGCCAGCATGTGTCAGCCACACTGATGGACTGTGAGGGTCGTGTGTGACTGTGACACAGACTACGTGGGAGCCTGGCTGACTGGCACAGCATTGTGACCGCGCATGAGAGAGTGTGTGACTGCAGGGCACTCAGAGACCAGAGCAGGAGAAAGCCCTGGCTGGTGTGGCTCAGCGGTTAGAGCGTTGGCCCGCACATGGAAGGGTCTCGAGTTCATTCCCGGTCAAGGGCACATTCTTGGGTTGCAGGTTCTACGCCCTGCCCAGATGGGGGTGTGTTTGGGAGGCAACCATTCAATGTGTCTCCCAGCGATGTTTCTCTTTCCCCTTCCGTTCACCCTCTCTAAAAATCAATGGGAAAAATATCCTCTGGTGAGGATTAACAAAAATAAAAAAAATTAAATTACAAGATAGAGTCTGAGAGAGACCTTGTGTGTGTAAGTGTGCAACACTGGGATCTGGCTGTGTGACGGTGACAGCCCTGTGTGATACACACTGTTTGAGGCTCAGCAAGAAATTCTGTGCATGACAGTGGGGGGGGGTGACTGTGTGACTATCTGTCAGGGAACATGTAAGATTGTGGATGACATTTAGAGACTGTGCAAGAATGCATGGGACTGTATGTGGGAGTCACTGGGTATAACTGTGTGATACTATAAAATATTATGTGATAGCCCTAACCGGTTTGGCTCAGTGGACAGAGCGTCGGCCTGCAGACTTAAGGGTCCCAGGTTCGATTCCGATCAAGGGCATGTACCTTGGTTGCGGGCACATACCCAGTGGGGAGTGTGCAGGAGGCAGCTGATCAATGTTTCTCTGTCATCAATGTTTCTAACTCTCTATCCCTCTCCCTTCCTCTCTGTAAAAAATCAATAAAATGTATTTAAAAAAATAAAATATTATGTGATAGTGTTTCTCAAGGAGGTTGCATGAGTAATTACATGTCACTGTGTGAGACACAGAGAAAGTGTGAGGCTGAGATAGGATGGAAGAGAAGTGTTTTTAAATATATATATATTATTGATTTTTTACAGAGAGGAAGGGAGAGGGAGAGAGAGTTAGAAACATCGATGAGAGAGAGACATCAATCAGCTGCCTACTGGGGGTGTGCCTGCAACCATGGTATGTGCCCTTGACCGGAATCGAACCTGGGACCCTTGAGTCTGTCTGTAGGCCAACGCTCTATCCACTGAGCCAAACCGGTTAGGGCAGAAGAGAAGTTTTGATCACCGGTGAATGTGTGTGTGACATTTGAAATATTGTGTCACACTGTGAAACTGTGCAATTCACCCCAAGAAGGTATATCTGACTGTGGTTGTGCAAGATGTCATTGGTGATGGTGCGTCCCTCTCCAAGAGATTGTGAGGGACTGACTGTGTGCGGCATTTTGAGAGACCATGTGACTGGGGCACTGTGGGAGATTGTGTGTTGAGCACAGATCATTTGTGGGAATCTGTGGCGATACCCGGTGACACAGTGAGGCACTGTGTCCCTGAGTGAGGGGCTGTGCGTGTGAGGCTGTGTGCTGAGAGGGGTCGCTGTGGTGGGGTGCCCCAGAGCGGGTGGGGTGGCAGGGTGGGAGAGCATGCGTGATGGAAGGAGAGGCTGTGTGGGACACGGGAGAGTTGCGTGTGACTGTAGAATCAAGGCAGCAGCGTATAGGCACACCTTGAGAGGCTGTCTTCCCATGAATGAGTGTGAGTGCGAGAGACAGGCAGAGACAGAGATCGAGAGGGGAGCTGGAGAGAGAGGGAGGGGAAGAGACAAAGCGGGGGACAGACAGACAGAGGTAGAACCCACAGAGACAGACCCAAGGCAGTGAGAGAGCAGTGGGGCTGGTGGTGGCAGCGGCAGGAGCAGGCAGGTCCTCAGGGGCTGCCCCAGGGGAGGGGGCGGGGCGGGGCTGGGCTGGGCTGGGCTGGGGGACCCAGCAGCTGCTGTCAACCTCGCCTCCGCCAGCAGCCCGCCATCCCAGCCCTGAGCAACAACAGGTAGGAGGCTCCGGTCCTGCCCCAACAGGTCGTCTCTCTGCCCCATCTCAGCCAGTCGGTCCGCCTGGGAACGAATGAGTGAGCGAATGAATGACTTTCTATGTCTGCGTGTCCACCAGCCTGCCTCTCCCCCAACCCCTCCGTCTCCCTCTTTCTGTCCCCCTGTCCTCTGTCCCCTTATCCCCCTGTGCCTCTCCCTACCCCTCTATCTGTGCCCCTTCCTCTCCCCCTCCACGTGTCCCTATCTCTGTCTTCTCCCACCCCATCACTCCACCTCCCTTCTCTAACCCCTCTCCCCCGCCCCCCGGGTCACTCTATCCCTTTCTTTACTCCTCTATTTGTCCCCCCAACTCCGTCCATCACTCCATCCTTCCCCGTCTCCATCTCTTTCTCCCCCCCGCTCAGTCTCTTTATTTCTCCTGTGCCTCAGTCTCTCCCTCCGTCACTTTGTCTCTCCCTCTGCCCCTCTCCCAGTCATGTCTGGATTGTCCTCCCCTCCTCCCCCTTTCTCCAAGGGCTAATGAGCAGGGGAGCCTTTGAGGTAGAAGGCTGGGTGGGGGAGCTCCCGAGGGGAGCGGAGGGGGCAGCTGCGTCCGAGGCCCTAATGAGGCCCCCTCTGCGCCCCTCCCGCCGAGATCTTAATTCCTTGTTCTCCCTGGAACCACTGCTAATTGGCCTGGGGAGGCCCCCTCCTGGCTCGCTCTGTCCCTGGGGGCTGAGGACACCTGGGTCGTGCTCCAGCACCTGTGGCCCTGTCCTTCTGTCCCTCCCTCCACCTGCCTCGGCCTTGCATCTGTGCTCCCCTGCTGCCTTCCTCTCTGTCCCTTCCTCCACCTGTCTCTCGGTCCCCATCCGAGCGGCTCCTCTTCTCTCCACTTACCCTGCCTTCCTGTCCCTCCGACCGCCTCTGGGTACCCTCGCGCGCTCTTCCACCCACGCCCCAGTTGCTGGGTCCCACCACATCGCCACCCTTACCCGGGCCTCAGACGCGCCCTAGCCTACCCCTTCGCCCCCATTCCCACCCGGCTTTTAACTCCTTGCCCGCCGCAGCCATGTCCAACAACATGGCCAAGATCGCGGAAGCCCGCAAGGCGGTGGAACAGCTGAAGCTGGAAGTGAACATCGACCGCATGAAGGTGCGGGGTCTGGGGTAGAGGCAGGCGGGGGCTGCCGGGATGCGTTTGCTCTGTTGGGGGTGGGGCAAGGAGCCCGGGGTTGGGGGTAAGATCCCGTTCTGAACTGAGCTGGACCGAGGAGGGGCTCGGGTAAGGGGCGGGGCCTGAGGGGCGGGGCGGGGCCTGAGGGGAGGGACCTTAGACAAGGGGCGGGGCCTGAAGGACGGGGCGGGTCAGAGGCGGGGCCCGAGAGGGGCGGGGCCCGGGCGTGGACTTCACCGCGTGCCCGCAGGTGTCGCAGGCGGCGGCCGAGCTCCTGGCCTTCTGCGAGACGCACGCCAAGGACGACCCGATGGTAACGCCGGTCCCCGCCGCCGAGAACCCCTTCCGCGACAAGCGCCTCTTTTGCGTCCTGCTCTGAGCCTTCCCGACGGCTTACTCTGTTTGCCGAAGTCTGAACCCAATAAACGTGGTGATGGGGGTACCTGAGGCACTCGCTGAGCTTGGGCCACCGTGGGGAAATCCGATCCCTTCTCACGTCCGGAGTGTGGGGGTGGGGGTGAGGATACCATAGGCGGGTGTGTGGGTGCGGAGGGCGCCTCGGAGGAAAGGAGCCTCCTCTACCCCTGAATTTATTTAATCGTCCCAACAGTCCCGGAGGCAGCTGGCTGCTAGTATACCACCTTCTTTACAGATGAGGAAACGGAGCCAAAGGCAGTCCCTTACTCAGAGGCACACAGCTGGGAGGTAATGGGGTGCAGACTGGACTCCAGGCTCCCTGCGCCCACAGCTGGCCTCCTCCCCTCCTCCCTCCTGGGTTGCAGATCCTGAGGAGTCCCTGCGCCCGTCCCACCTTTCTCACCCCTGAATAGTTTCACCCTTTTTCTTCACATTTGGCTACTTCCCGCCCCAGGCCTATCTCTGTCCTTAAGCACTGAACTCTGTCCATTCTTTCATTCATTCATTCACTCGTTCATTCTTCCAAACACTCCCTGAGTACCTGCTCTGTGACTGGCCCTGTGCTGGGTGAAGCTGGGGACATGGCCCTGCCTCCTGGGGCTCAGAATCCAGTGGGTGAGACAGACCTGTCCCCAGTAGTGGCAACCCAAGTGGGCAGGGCTGGGGTGAGGGAGTGAGAGGGAGCCCCTGACTCAGCTTGGGGGTCCGGGAGGGCTTCCTGGAGGAGGAAGCTGGGACATGGCGGTAATAACACTTGGGACCCAGGGAAGAGAGAAGTGTGGCGAGAGAGAGGAGACACACTAACGTGTACATCCCTTCCTTCAACAGTCATCTTCTTTGTTCCGGGGACACAGGGTGGCGTGACAATTCTGGTGTCTGCCTGTTTCCCACTTCACATATTGGTTGCCCGCAGGACATATATAGCCGGCAGTTATATATTTTTTGGCTTTTCTACTTTTGGCCTACATAATGTTTATTTTTTATTTTTTTTAAATTGATTTCAGAGCCCTAACCGGTTTGGCCCAGTGGATAGAGCGTCAGCCTGCAGACTCAAGGGTCCCAGGTTCGATTCTGGTCAAGGGCATGTACCTTGGTTGCGGGGACATCCCCAGTAGGGGGTGTGTAGGAGGCAGCTGATTGATGTTTCTCTCTCATCAATGTTTCTAACTCTCTATCCCTCTCCCTTCCTCTCTGTAAAAATCAATAAAGTATTTTTTAAAAAATTGATTTCAGAGAGGAAGGAAGAGGGAGAGAGAGATAGAAACATCCATGATGAGAGAGAAACATGGTGGATTGGCTGCCTCCTGCATACCCCCTACTGGGGATCGAGCCCACAACCTGGGCATGTGCCCTTGACCGGAATTAAACCTGGGACCTTTCAGTTCGCAGGCCGACACTCTATCCACTGAGCCAAACCGACTAGGGCCTAATGTTTATTTTTTTTAAATATTTTTTTGTATTGATTTCAGAGAGGAAAGGAGAGGGAGAGAGAGAGATAGAAACATCAATGAATGGTGAGAGAGAATCATTGATCGGCTTCCTCCTGCATGGGGATCGAGCCCCTAGCTAGAGCATGTGCCTTTGACCGGAATCAAACCTGGGACCAGTCAGTCCGCAGGCCGATGCTCTATCCACTTAGCCGAACCGGCTAGGGCTGGCCTACTTAATGTTTTACATGTTCTTGCCCCGGCCTGTGTGGCTCAGTTGGCTGGGCATTGTCCAGTGCACCAAAAGGTTGCAGGTTCAATTCCCAGTTAGGGCACATGCTCGGGTTCGGGGCTTGATCCTCGGTAGGAGGCATACAGGAGGCAGCCGATCAATATTTGGCTCTCACATCGCTGTTCTGTCTCCCTTTCCCTTTTTCTCTCTCTTAAAAAAAATCTATAAAATGTTCTTGACTTGATTGCCAAATTGAAAAATAGAGTACTCGCATAAGAGTCCCTTCTTCGGAGCTGGAAGATCTGGTGACCTCAGAACTACACAACCCTCCAGGGAGACCATAGGCTGTGAGCTGGGAGGGGGCTTTCCGGCTCAATAAGCCCACACCCTGCCCTTTTGTCTCTTGGTCGAGGAGGTCGAGGTCCAGTTGCACTTTGACATGGAGCCCGTGTCAGGGGCTTCTTACCGTGGGATGAAGAGAAAGGGGAAATATCTGTTGAAAATGAGGAAATGCAGGTGAGCTGTGGGTTTGGTTAATTATTTTACCTGGTTGGCCCAAGACCCCCTCCCCCCTCCTCACCCCACCTCCTCTCCGCCACCCCAAATGGGTCTTGGAGCATCTCTCTGCTTCTCACCACTGTCCCAGGACCTTCTGCTCTGTGTGGGCTGTGCCCCTCACCTGGGATCCCCTGCCTTCTGCCCTCCAGGCCCCCCACAACTCCTCCAGCCCCTCTTGAACACAACCGTGGGCCCCACTGCAACCTCTGCTCCCCAGAGTGAGGTTGAACCCCTGGATCTGGATGGAGATGGATAGCTCACTGGCCTCCCCTCCCAGAGGGGGGCCGTGCATGTATCTAGCAAGTGTTTCATTATTCACATCGGATTAGGGTCCCCTGGGCCCCAACTCTGAGCTTCCTGTTGAATGGAGGCAGGAGAGGCTGTAATTACATCTCCTCCTGCCTCCCACCTCTCAGCTGGTTGCATCATGTCTGTGGGAGCCCCGGGGGACGCAGGGGACAGGAGAGCCAAGGATGAGCTGGGGGTGGGGTGGGGCTGGGAGGGATGCTGGGACGGAAGTTGCCAGAAGGATTCCGGAATCTCTCAGGTCTAGCATCCTTGCATCTTAAAACCGGAAATGCACAGGAATCTATCATCCCAGGACTCTGGAGGGCTGGAATTCTCGAGTCTCCCCATCCTGTGGCGTCAGGATTTTGGGGTCCCGGCTCCTGTCCAGCACTTCAGGAGTGTAAGCATTCTTTGCACCTAGACTGTTGGGACTTAACCTTCTGGGCCCTGGGATCTGGGAGCTTTCTGTTTCAAATTCTGGGTGTTGGGAAAGGGAAGCTGAGGAGGAGCGAGCAGGGCTGGCTGACCTGGGGTGGGGAAGGAAGGAGAGGTCCCCTTGGAGCAGGAAGGGAGGGGGCGGGGAGGGGGATGAGTCCAGACGGTCAGGACTGAGGCTGGAGGGAGAAGCCAGAGGGACAGGGTAGCTCCCTGGTGACCAGCCTGCATGCGCGCAAACCCGGATAATCTTGTTAGCGGGTATGACGCTGCGACAGCCACTTCTGGCCGCCGCTGCTCTTTCCTGCCACCCCAGCTGGGAGGTCAGCTCCGGGGTCAGGGCCTGGCCAAGGGCAGGGAGGTGAACGCCTGGGGAAGTGCCTGCTCTCAGAAGGACCCTCCCACGCGGCTCCAAACCCGAGGGCTGCTGGCTGCCCCTCCCAGGCTGCCTCTCCTCCTGCACCCCGAGTGCTCAGAGCAGTGTTTGGCCCCGCCCCCCGCCAAGGGGCGCCGGGGGCCAAAGCCCAGAGCCAGGGGAGCCACCCTCGTGGCCATCGCCTCCTGGGAGCCCTGTTTCAAGGCTCCATCTCACTCAGTTCTCCGAAAGCTCCCGAAGGGACTCTGTTCGTCCTACTTTTCATCAGGCCAACAGGCACGGAGAGGGGACGTCACCGGGCCAGTTGGGGCTTGAGGTGCAGTGGGAGCGAGGGCTGTGCCCAGGAGGGCCTGGAGGAGGTGTGGGGGAGCCTGAAGGACGAAGGGAGGGGTCCCTGGTGAGGGGACGGCCCAGGACACAGAGAGCAGAAGCCCCTGGAACAGGAGCAGACAGATGCGCAAGGACCCAGTGGGATGGAGAAAAGGTGGTGGGCTAGGAAAGCAGCCTCCGGCTGCAGGTGCCGGGACCTGCCAAGGAGGGACAGGTCAGGGTGGACCTAGCAGCTCCTCAGGCAGCGGGGGAGCCCCATCAGCAGCACAGCAGAGGCCGCCCGGCCAGCAGGCTGGGTGGGGCCCGCGCAGCTCACTTCCGGGCCTGCGTGGCACTTGCCCTCAAGGACGCTGGTCCAGATGTGAGTCCCGCTCGGTGTGGGGGACGCAGCTGAGGGCCGGCCAGCCAGGCCCCGCTCTAGCCTTCCTCTCTGTCGCTGCCCCTCGCCATTTGGGAACGCGCCCCATCAGAGGGTGTCCTCGGAGCCTCTGCGTCCCAGGCCTCGGCACACAGGAGGCGGTGAGCGTGTGTTGAGTGAATAACAGCGCCGGTGGCTTTGGGGGCCCTCCTGGAGGCGGGAGGGGGGTTCCATCTCTAGTCTTCACACAGCAGCCTTCACAGCAGCCTGACAAGGGCAAGCTGCCATCTGATGACAACACCAAGGCCCAGCCAGGGGAAGTCACTTCCAGCCTCACACCGTGGCAGGTGGTGGATGCGAGCTTCACACACACACACACACACACACACACACACACACACGGTAGACACAGCCATCAACGTATGAGCCTGCAAGAAAGACGCTCACAGACACAGAGACACACAAATGGGCCTTAGCGAGGATTACGCCCTCCCACACATGCCATTCACATGCTACGGTCCCTAGCACACGCCTCTGGGCGCCCCCGCCCCCGCTGTGTGTCCACTTCCAGTGGTCCCTGCTGTCCTCCTGCCCATTCGCTGCCCCACTGCCCTGGGTCCCTGGGGGCGGCCCCTGCCCCTAGCAGGGGTGAGGGTGAGGGGAGCTGCTGACTCACCCACCGGAGCAGTTCCTTTCCACAGTCGGCCCCTCCCTGCCCCGGAAACCATCCCCTTCCCCTCCCCCACCCTGCCCAGCGCGGTGACCTCTCCCCGACAGGCACCTGGAGGAAAGAGGAACCCTAGTTGCCCTTGCTGTGGGCGGCCGTGGTCACAGCTGGGCAGGAGGCCCTGGGCCCCCAGAAGGTGTGTCCGGCAGGGCGGGGCACGGACCCTAGGGACCCTCAGTCCTCTCACGAGGAATGAGTTCCAGCCATGGCCACCCCTACCTGCTCCCCCAGCACAGAACTGATGCCGGGTGGCAAGGGTTCCAGCCCCCTTGGCGCAGAGGGGGAAACTGAGGCCTGGAGGAGGGCAGGGCTTGTCTGAGGTCCCACTGGGCAGGGAAACACACGGGAGCCCCTGAGAGCGCAGTGGTCCCTGGCGGGGACAGGAAGCCAGTGAGAGGGAGGCTCCGGGAACCAGAGCTCCCCCCTCCCCCCCCCCCCCCACTCCCCAGATGCCAAGGCCGGATGCTAGCCTGCCAGGCGTCACCCTTCATTAATATGATAAAACTTCCTGAGTTCCCTCGGCTCTGCCTGGCGACGGCAGGGCATAAGCCGGGAAGGACCACATGGCCGGAGGTCTGATTACGCGCGCACACAGGCACCCCAAGGGCAGGGCTGTGTGGCCGCTCCTGCAGGCCCTGGGGTGGCTGGAGCCGGGGCATCCATCCTGCAGGAAGCGGGGGGTGCCAGCTGGGCACGGTGATAGGGGGCCACGGTTATCGGGGGACATGGGACCAGAGGGGAAGTCTGCTGCCTCGGAGTCAGGGGCATCGCTCCTGGCCGGGGATGGACACGCCACACAGGCTCTCCCCTTGGTACAGAGGCTCTGGGATGGGCCGTGAAGCTGCTGTTACCCATTGTACAGATGAGGAAACTGAGGTACACCGGCTCCCATCCTTGCCCGAGACCATCACAAAGCAAGGAGGTGGTCACATTGGGACAGAAACTCGAGACAAATGGAGTGAGACCCTGAGTTAGGAATCTCTATCCTGAAACTGCCCCCTGAAAGATAAGGGGTCTCTGAGAGCATCTCCCAGGTCCCATCTGGCCCTGTGGGGGGCAGGGGGAGGCAGCCTGGGAGCGCTGGCTCAGTGGGAGCAGGACAGGTGGCTGCTGTGCTGCCGCTGGGAGGGGGGGTGCGGGGAGGGGCGGGGAGCATCCTAGGCTGAGTTTGTGGAGGGGCGGGAGAGATCAGTGTGACAGCGAAGCTGGAGCCTTGGGCGGCTGTCTGTGGCCAAAATGTTATCCCTGGAGGTCAAGGTCGCCAGAGCTTGGCCTGGGGCCTGACAGCGCTCAGGTGAGGAGCAGGAGGACAGGAGGGCGTGTCCTCTCCACTTCCCAGGGCTCTGGGCCTGAGTGAGTGCAGGAGCCCAGCCCGAGGACCGGCTCCAGGGACCGGCATTTTTCTCGGCTCCTTCTGGAAGGAGCGAAGGGATTGTATCCAGGGAATAGAGAGCTCAGAAGTGCCTGGAAAACACTGCATCAGGGAGGAATTTCCTGGTCATTTCTCAATCCTAACCCCGGAGCCCAGAATAGATCCCAGGGGCCACCCCAGACAGCCTTGCGCACTGGCCAGCTGTGCTCCTCAGGGCCCGTCCTGGTCCCCCGGTGAGTCCAAACTCCATGTGTCACCACTCAGTGATCCCCGCCCCAGGCCACTGGGCGATGCTGGGGAAGGGAGGAGGGCAGCGACCTGCGGGCAGTGGTGGCAGGTGGCTAGGTGATGGGGACCAGGAGAGGACACGGGGCGGGGGGTGGGGGAGGGCAGGGCGGGGGATGGATGTGCTGGGCAGAGGGGACGGAGGGAGCATGCCAGGGCGGGAGGGAGGGAGCCCAGGGGGCCTCTGGAGAAAGCAGGGGGAGGGAAGGCGGGGCAGCGAGAGGAAATGAAAAAGCTGGGGCGAGCAGGCACGATGATGAGGAGGGAGGGAGGGAGGAGGGAGGACAGTAGGGAGAAGCTGACACACACAGAGAACTCACAGACAGCGATCCCAGGCCCGAGTGAGGGGACAGAGGAGGGACAGAGAGAGCCGGCAGAGGTGCGGTGAGGAGGGGCTGCAAGAGCAGAAATGCAGAGAAGGGGGTAGAGAGCAGTGCAGGGTTGGGGGGAGAGAAGGAGGGAGAGAAGGAGGGCGAGGCAGAGGGTGTGGGCAAGGGAGGGGACAGAGACAGACAGCAAGACACAGAGAGACAGAGACAGAGGGAAAGAGGAGGGGAAAAGAGGGAACAGATAGAGAAGGAAAGAGACAGCAGAGAGGGGGGAGAGAGAGGGAGAGAGACTGGAGAAGACAGAGCAAAGACAGAGTAAAGACAGCTGGGCCCCCAAGGAAGACTGGGGGTGACTGGGAGACCCCGCCGCGGGGAGGCCCATGGGGAGGCAGGCGGAGGATTGCTGAGCGGCTGCACCGGCTCCCGCCCCGCCGCCTCCCACCCTTGGGGGCCCCGCAGCCCCGGCGGCCGCAGCTGGCCGGGATGGCAGACTCCTGCCGGAACCTCACCTACGTGCGGGACTCGGTGGGCCCGGCCACCAGCACCCTGATGTTCGTGGCCGGCGTGGTGGGCAACGGGCTGGCGCTGGGCATCCTGGGGGCGCGGCGGCGGTCCCGGTCACGCCCCTCGGCCTTCGCCGTGCTGGTCACCGGGCTGGCGGTCACCGACCTGCTGGGCACGTGCTTCCTGAGCCCCGCCGTGTTCGTGGCCTATGCCCGCAACAGCTCGCTGCTGGGCCTGGCGCGCGGCCAGCCGGTGCTGTGCGACGCCTTCGCCTTCGCCATGACCTTCTTCGGCCTGGCCTCCACGCTCATCCTCTGCGCCATGGCCGTGGAGCGCTGCCTGGCGCTCAGCCACCCCTACCTGTACGCCCAGCTGGACGGGCCCCGCTGCGCCCGCCTGGCGCTGCCCGCCGTCTACGCCTTCTGCACCCTCTTCTGCTCGCTGCCCCTGCTGGGCCTGGGCCAGCACCAGCAGTACTGCCCGGGCAGCTGGTGCTTCATCCGCCTGCGCGCCCCCGAGCTGGGCGGCTGCGCCTACTCCCTGGCCTACGCCAGCCTCGTGGCCCTGCTGGTGGCCGCCATCGTCCTCTGCAACGGCTCGGTCACCCTCAGCCTCTGCCGCATGTACCGCCAGCAGAGGCGCCACCAGGGCGCGCTGGCCCCGGGCCCCGGGGCGCGGGCACGCGAGGACGAGGTTGACCACCTGATCCTGCTGGGCCTCATGACGGGCATCATGGCCGTGTGCTCCCTGCCTCTCACGGTGAGTCCCCCGGCAGCGCCCAGCTCTGGCCTCCATTGTTTGTGCCCATTTCACGGATGGGGACACTCGGGCAGCTGTCCAACAACTGCCGGCTTCCTGGAGAAGTCTCTCCCATTGGCCTCCTCCTGACCCCTGGGACCCCCCCCCCTTCCGGATCTCCTGTCCCCACACACTCAGAGGCTCCCCGACCTCCCCTGGCCCTAGTGAAGATAAGACCCCCATTCATGGAGCACTTGCTCTGTGGTTGACCACTCTGCAAGCATTTACAAGAAACAGGTCAGAGTTCCCCGCTTGTCACCATTTTCACACATGAGGGGCAAGGGGTCACCATTTTCACACATGAGGGGCAAGGGGTCACCATTTTCACACATGAGGGGCGATGGCTTTTGCCCACGATGGCAAAGAGTCGGGTCTGGACCCCAGGGTCCTTTGGTTCCAGAGTGAGGCCCCCCACCCCCTTGCCCCCTGCCCAGACACCCAGGCTCCCTCCCCCCAGTGCCACCCTCTGTCTGCCGTGGGCTCCCCCCCCTTCCTCCATGCCCGCCCAGCCTCTCCCGGATTAAAGCAGGGCAGACCCCGTTCTGTGGCACCTGGTCACCCCATCTGTACTCTGGGCCTCGTTCTTTTTCTGTAGAACTCAAGGCTGAACTAAACTGGAGAATCATCAAAACTTTAGGGGGTTTACGGATGACGCGGGCCGGGCGGGACCCGCCCACACAGTCCATCTCTCTCCCTCTGGGCCTCTGCTGCTGTTTCCTGGGGCTTCCTATCTCTCTGCTCCCCGGATGCGTTCCATTTCTTAGTTTTCGTCTTATTTCCTTCCCCTTCTGCCAGGCCACTCCTCCCTCCCTACTCCCGGGGCGAACAAGTGGGTGGGGGAGGGTGAGGAGGGTGGGTGGGTGGTAGGTGGGCGGTAGGTGGGCGCTTGCTGACACCCTCACCCTCCCGCAGATCCGCGGCTTCACCCAGGCCATCGCCCCGGACAGCAGTGAGATGGGGGACCTCCTCGCCTTCCGGTTCAATGCCTTCAACCCCATCCTGGACCCCTGGGTCTTCATCCTTTTCCGCAAGGCCGTCTTCCAGCGCCTCAAGCTCTGGCTCTGCTGCCTCTGCCCCAGGCCTGCCCACGGCCGCTCGCAGCACCCCCTCTCCCAGCCCACCTCCCGGGGGAAGGACCCCAGGGCCCCCGCCACTCCCGGGGGGAAGGAGGGGAACTGGGTGCCTTTGCCAGCCTGGGGCGAGGCGCAGGGGGCACGCCTGCCTCCGGCCCAGCGGTCGGGCAGCGCCGTGGGAACGCTGGCCAAAGTGGAGTCCACGGCAGCCTGCTCGCTCTGCTGACATCTGGGGCATCCGGTGACCTCCTGCCCCGTCTCCCGGGACAGGAGCCGGACAGTCAGGGGAAGGCCGGCAGCTGCTGGTGGACAAGCAGAGTGATGAACCCTGGAGTCCTGGCCTGCCGGGGCCTTGACCCCTGAATCGGGGGCGGGGGGGGGCCGAGGGGGATCAGCTGCTGTTCTCCTCCAGGGTGGCCACCCCAGCTCTGGGAGGAGAGGGAGCACAAGAGCAGTTCTCTCCAAATGACCGATGGCTGGCGGGTTTGGTCCCGGCCGCCCATCCATCTCACTGTCTAAATATTTGGAAGGCGGAAGAGTTCCCAGAGCTTCTGTGCTCTGAGTCTGTTAGGGTCAGTGTTCCTGCCGACCCCCCACTTCAGGGTGCCCCCGACCCCGGGGGGGGGGTCCTGCCCTCTCCCGGGCCTCTCCCAGAGCCACGCCCTCTCTGCCTCTCCTCACTTCTGATTCTCGTTCCCCACCTAACTCGGAGCTCCCCATCCCCCCAGGAGAGGCACGAGGAAGGGGAGATGCTGGTGTGGGTGACACTGCTGGGCGTGTGCCCAGGAAACTTGGTGTGGCTCGGTAGTTATAAGACTTGGACTGGGGGGGCACGGGTGTGGCGTGTGAATCCCAGGGACGGCCCAAGAACACAGACCTAAGTCCTGTGCCTGCGCCCAACTAAATAGCTGCCTCCAGACGTGTCCTAGAGCCTCACAAAAATGGCATTCATTCATTCATTCATTCATTCATTCTTCATTCAACAAGTAGTGGGCGCTGACTCTGCCGGGTGCTGGGGACACAGACCAGTCTCTGCCCCACCCTGGACTCTGCTGGGAGATCTCAGACTCATACCCCTGCCCCTTCTTGCTGCCACCCCCTGCCCTCAGCGCGGCCCAGAATCACGGGTGCCCAGGAGTGAGCCAGGGGCTGAAAAGTTAAAAGGACGTGTGCTTAGGGTGGTGGTGGGGTTAATGGGAAAGCGCCCCCCACTCCCTGATCCCCGCCCACCTCAGTCCCCCTTTCTCACTTGCTCCTGGGCTAAAACAGTGAACCTGAACCTGGGGGGAGGGTGGGGTAGGCAAGGCAAGAGCCTTCCATAGCAGCTAACATCAGCGAGTCCTCCTCCGTGTGAGCGGTACCCTCTCACTCCCGCCCGCTATTGGAGCTTTCACCGGGGCCAGAACCCAGGCCCAGAGCGGGCAGTTAACCAGCCGAGGCCACACAGCAAGCAGGAAGCCAGCATGTGGGCGGAGCTGGTCTATCTCTGGAGCCCAGCTCCCGTGTTGGGCCAGGGACATTGCCCCTCGGTACCTTGGCTTCCTTTTGCATAGAAGGTGATCGTAACCCGTGCTGCACTGAAGGGTTGTGCTGAGGGCGAACCGGCCCCCCCCCCCCCCGCCCTCCCCAGTGAGCACAGGCCTGGAGTGCACGGCAGGAAGCGGCCTGCGGTTGCTGTTGGCATTGCGGCTGTGGGCTTTGGCTCTCCAGGCAAATGTGGTTTGACAACAAAGCAATGCCTGCTCCGTTGTTTTGACATTTTCCCCCGTCACTGTGTCTCTAATCATATTGAAGAAGAACAGGGGTGTTTGGGAGAGTTAAACACAGGTCAGGATGGCTGCTTAATGGGTTTGGGGTTTCCTTTTGGGGTGATGAAAGTGTTCTGGAACTAGAGAGTTGTGGTTGCATAACATGGTGAATGTACCAAATGTCTCTGAATTGTACACTTTAAAATGGTAAAAATGATAAGTTTTATGTTATGGGTATTTTACCACAATAAAAGAAATGTAATGAAAAAATTGAGTGTGTAGAAATTTTTACAGCAGCCTTGACAAAGTAATATAATATACTAGAGGCTTGATGCACAAAATTTGTGCACTGGGGGGTGTCCTTCAGCCCAGCCTGCACCCTCTCGCAGTCCGGGAGCCCTTGGGGGATGTCCGACTGCCGGCTTAGGCCCGGGCGTGGGGAGTGGGCCTACGCTGGCAGTCGGACATCCTTAGCGCTTCCACGGAGGCGGGAGAGGCTCCCGCCACTCCCACTGCGCTTGCCAGCCGTGAGCCCGGCTTCTGGCTGAGCGGGGCTCCCCCTGTGCGAGCCACTGACCACCAGGGCACAGCTTCTGCGTTGAGTATCTGCCCCCTGGTGGTCAGTGCACATAATAGCAACCAGTCGTTCTGCTGTTGGGTCGATTTGAAAATTAGTTTTTTATTATATACTAGAGGCCCAGTGCACGAAATTCGTGCAAGAGTAGGCCTTCCTTCCCCCAGCTGCCGGCACCGGCTCCCCTCTGGCACCCCGATTCCGGGCTTCCCTCACAGCCCCGGCTTCGTCCAAAAGGACGTCCAGTCTAATTAGCATATTACGCTTTTATTATTATAGATGATGTTGAATTTCATAATGAAGTTGAATTGTACAAAAACAGGTGAAGAAACTTCTGGTGGAGTCCAGTCTTTGTCACCAAACATGGCCCAGACTCAGTGGGGACTCACCCACAGGGACCCCTAGAGGGTGGGGAAAGGGTAGGGTGGAGGGGCTGCAGAGGGCGGGAGCAGAGAGAGGGGCCTGCCATCCAGGGGGCCGCTCCCTCCAGTCTCTGTGCTGCCCTGAAGGTGGGCCAATGCTTTCCACCCAGGCTTAGGGTGGCCAGCGTGGCCCAGTGGTTGAGCATTGACCTATGAACCTGGAGGTCACAGTTCAATTCCTGGTCAGGGCACATGCCCAGATTGCAGGTTTGATCCCTAGTGTGGGGTGTGCAGGAGGCAGCCGATCAATGATTCTCTCTCATCATTGATTCTCTCTCATCATTGATGTTTCCATTTCTCTCTCCCTCTCCCTTCCTGTCTGAAATCAATTAAAATCCTATATAATAAAAGGCTAATATGCCAATAGACTGAACGGTGGAACAACCGAACAACCAGTCGCTATGACGTGTGCTGACCACCAGGGGGCATGTGCAGAACATGGCAAGCGTCGGCCGCGGCGGGATGGTGGAGCAGGTGAGCGGGGGTGCCAGACCAAGGTGGGGCGCCGGTTGCTGTCATGGGGTGAGCCTCTGGTGGTTACTGAAAATTCTTTGCTCCCGCGTGCCGTTGTCCCGGCCGGCACCTGGTGCCGGCCCCAATCCCTTGGTGCTGTCAGTGGCTGCCGACCCCGATCACCCCTCAGGGCTTCTCCACCTCCCCCTGCTCCTGAGGGGTGATGGGGGCCAGCAACTGCCTCTCGTACCCACTGCTGGCGATGGCCCTGCTCGCACCCACTGCCAATGCCAGCCCCGCTCACACCTGCAGCTGGTACCGGAATCGCTGCTTGCACTTGCTGCCGACGCCCAGTGCTAGCCTCGATCACGTGGCACCTGGCCCCGATTGCCCCTGAGGGCTTCTGCACGCACCTTCCCCTGCTCCTGAGGAGCAATCGGGGCAGCAGTCACTGCTCACACCCGCTGACAGCAGGCACTGAGTGATTGGGGCCAGTGCCATCAGCATGTGGGAGCAGTGGTGGGGCTGTGGGCAGACAGGGGCCTGGGGGTGTGGTGGGAGGGGCCGGGCGGGGGTGCAAAGGATGGGCTGAGACCCGCCCCTATGCCCACTGCAGCCTTGTGGCCCAGTTCCTTTTATGGTGCACAAATTTGTGCACTGGACCCCTAGTGCATTTAATAAAAATGAAGGCCAGCGTAGGGCTGGGCATGTGACCCACAGCATCCTGGCCTGAGGCGGGTGCTATTATCACACCCAGCTTCCAGATGCTGTTTAAGGGGAGGGGAGGATGAAGTGTTGAAGCCAATTTCCTGCTGCCTCTTACCACCGGCCTAACATCAGAGTCCGCCCTCCTCGACACCATCCACCACCTCTGGCCTAGATGTCCACACTGGATGCTACCCTGTCTGCCAGGTCAGGGGTTTCAAACAACTCCCAACCCGGCCACCGTGGGCCTCAGGGATGACTTGTCCCCCAGCTGGTGTCCTGACCTCACTGTCCGTGGAGCCTCTGCTAGCTGCCAAGGTCCTGTCCGGAAAGTCCTGTCTGAGCGGACACTCCCCTGCTTGCCAGGTTCAAGGGCTCCCACGGCCTGGAGGCCAAGGGCTAACCCCCACTCACTCTGCTCAGCCACAGCAGACAACCGAGGTTTCCCCAAAGAGCCCGTGACCTTTCGGGCCTCCACGTCTTTGCTTATTGAGCTCATCCTTCCTGGAACAGTGTTTCCCCTTCTCCATCCGTTGAAAGCACTAGGCCCTTTAAGGTCCTGCTTAAACTCCTCCTCCTCCTCCTTGAAGACTTCATCACTGCTTGCAGGCACGCTGGCACTTTTGGGCTCCAGGGTGGCTCTCGCTGCAGCCTGCCTGGCCAGACACTTGCTCCCTCAGCAGGCTCTCGTGGAGGGCCGACTTCCCTGATGCAGTGACAGACAGCCCTGCCCTGCCCTCCTGGGGGACATCAGTGAGGGCTTCTGGGAGGGGGTGGCTGAGCAGAGACATGAGGACTGGAAGACAGTGAGCCAAGAGGAGGGTTTCTGTTGATCACAGCTCTGACATTGGCCTTCCTTCTTTTTTTAAAAAATGTTTTTATTGATTTTTTTAAAAAACATTTTTATTAATTTCAGAGAGGAAGAGAGAGGGAGAGATAGAAACATCAATGATGAGAGAGCATCATTGATTGGCTGCCTCCTGCACACACCCCACTGGGGATCAAGCCCGCAACCCAGGCATGTGCCCAGACCGGGAATCGAACCGGTGACCTCTTGGTTCCTGGGTCGACGCTCAACCTCTGAGCGACACCTGACTGGGCTTTATTGATTTTTTTTAGAGACGAAGGGAGAGGGAGATAGAAACATGAATTGACTGCTTCTTGCAAGCCCCCTACTGGGAATCAAGCCTGCAACCTGGTCATGTACCCTGACTGGGAATCAAAACAGTGACCTTTTGGTTCATGGAACAATGCCAACCCACTGAGCCACATCGGCCGGGCGAATGCCTCCTTTCTTTAGCCTCTCACTCACTCACTGATTCAATATAAATCCCCTTGAGCCTGCTCTGGGCACGAGGCTACTGTGTGCCTGCTGGGGACGTAGCAGTGGCTGACACGGCCGTGGCCCTCCCTCGCACATGACGCAGTGGGGTGACCCTTTAACACTCACAAGCAGCAAAAAGACAAAGCTGCAAGCGGAGACATGTACTGAGAGAGCACACTGCATGGATCCGTGAGAACACACTCCAGGTGCTAGTCTGGGCTGGGGGTCAGGAAGTGACACGCTAGGAATGGATCTTTCTCCCTTGGAGATTTTGTTCATTTTTAAGGTCATTTCTTTAGTCATTGTCTTCCTAGCTTGGGGCCTGGTCCACAGATGGGACTTAAGCACAACACGCAGCACAGCCTGGCCCCTGGCTGCCCCCCTGCAGTTGCAGCTCAGGGGGCCTTCTGCAGTCATTGCCCCACCTGCTGGTCACACTGGGAATGACATCTAGAAGTGGCCCCAGAGCCACTGTTCTAGCCGGCCACTACCCTCAGGGAGGTGAGTGAAGCCTGATTTCCCTCGCTTGGGCACTGGTTAGGCACCTCGTGGTGTGTCCCCTCGTGGTGTGTCCCCTCGTCTAGTCACATTGTCAGGACAGGCTGTGGGCTGGGCCCGCAGGTCTGTGGGCCTGAACTGGAAATGGTTCCCCCTGCATCTCTGCTTTGGGCTTGAGTCAGCTCCCCGAGCCCATTAGAAGCTCCGAGTGCTGTCTGTCTTTGATTAATAAAGAATGGGATAGGGAAGTCATGATTATTTAATAACATGGCCTGTCTGGAAGTGAAAGTTTTTCAACACACAGGGCCCAGGGGTGGATGATAGGCAGTAGAGGCATGTGGGCACCGGGAGGCGGTGGGTGGAAGCGTGGGCATTGGGGTCTGAAGGATCTGGGGATTTGAGACCCAGCTCAGCCATTTCCAGGAAGGGCGGTGCAAGAGCCTTCCCCTGCCTGGGCCCTCCCTCCTGCGCTGCCTCACGCCTATATGCCCACAGCATTGTTTTATTGGGATTCAATCTGGCCCGGGTGAGAAATGAGATACCCAGAAAGTGTTTGCACAACCCTCTGAGGTGTATATATATGTAAAACTTTGTTAATCCTCAGCAGAGTATATTTTCCCACTGATTTTTAGAAAGTGGGAGAGACAGAGAAACATTGATGTGAGATACACATCGATTGGTTGCATCCCACACAAGCCCCAACCAGGGAAAGGAATCGAGCCTGCAAGCAAGGTACGTGCCCTTGAGCAGAATCGAACCCAAGACCCCTCAGTCTGCGGGCTGACACTCTACCCACTGAGCCAAACCGCCTCGGCTGAGGTGGATTTTTTTTTTTAGGTAGATATTTTTAAAATATATTTTTATTGATTTCAGAGAGGAAGGGAGAGATAGAAACATCAATGATGAGAATCATTGATTGGCTGCCTCCTGCACACCCCCTACTGGGGATCGAACCCACAACCCAGTCATGTGCCTTTGACCGGAATTGAACCCAGGACCCCTTCAGTCTGCAGGCCGGTGCTCTATCCACTGAGCCACACCAGCCAGGGCTATTCTTCATTTTGCAAACTGAGGCCAGAGAAGTGAAGTCACCGCTCCAAGGTTATCAGGTAGGAGGTGGCAGAAGTGGCCCAAGGCTTAGTGAGCACCACGGGCCCGGAACCCAGTTCTGTGGGTCACGAAAGCCTGCCTTCTCTCCGCGACTAGGCCAGACTTTCCCACAGGTCTGGCTACTAAGAAGGCAGCTGCCATCTCAGACCCATCAGGTGACCCCAGCCTTCCCACTCGCTGTCCCTGGCCCGCCTGAGGTCATCTTTGTTTTAAAATGACCATTTACTCTAAAACCGGCCAGCTGCCCAGCCAGTTGGTTCAGTGGTTGAACATCGACCCATGAACCAGGAGGTCAGGGTTCAATTCCCGGTCAGGGCACATGCACAGGTTGTAAGTTCGATCCCCAGTGTGTGGCGTGCAGGAGGCGGCTGATCACTAATTCTCTCTCATCATTGATGTTTCTCTCTCTCTCCCTTCCTCTCCGAAATCAATAAAAATATATCTAAAACACTTAAAAAGGGGGCAAAGCAGCTGGGGCCCCGGTGACTGGCCCACACCAGGAAGGCCCCTGAGGTTGGGCCCTGCCAGGCTTCCCCATACTCCCAAGGCCCGGCGAAGATGAGCAGAAGGGAGTCCCTTTACCACTCAGCTCCGTCTCTGCTTGCCTCCTGCCCAGCCTGTGGTCAAGTATGAACACGAGCGGCAGGATTTGCGGCAGGAGGCAGGGTGCATGTATGTGGGAAAAGCCCTGGAGATTGTTACATCCCTCCCCTGGGGCCGTGGTCGGCAAACAGCGGCTCACGAGCCACATGCGGCTCTTTGGCCCCTTGAGTGTGGCTCTTCCACAAAATACCACGGCCTGGGCGAGTCTATTTTGAAGAAGTGGCGTTAGAAGAAGTTTAAGTTTAAAAAATTTGGCTCTCAAAAGAAATTTCAATTGTTGTACTGTTGATATTTGGCTCTGTTGACTAATGAGTTTGCTGACCACTGGTCTAGAGCATGGCTGGACTGCAGGCCTTTATTTGGATAAAAAATATTTTTTTATTTCAGAGAGAAAGGGAGATAGAAACATCAATGATGAGAGAATCATTGATCGGCTGCCTCCTGCAATCCCCGACTGGGGACTGAGCTCGCAACCTGGGCATGTGCTCTGACCAGGAATTGAACCTGGGACCCTGCAGTCCATTCTATCCACTGAGCCACACCGGCTGGGGCGCAGCTCTCCCTTTGTCCCCCTTACCTCAGGGATGCTAAGGGGCCGTCTGTATTTGCAGTTGCTCTGGGCTTTTGGTTTCACAGCTCCCGAAGTCCTGCGCCCTCTCCAGCTCAGGACCACTGAGCACACCCAGGCTCCTGCCTGCCATCGGCTCCCTCAGTGGACGCCACCCCTTCCCCAGAGGACCAGAGAACCGCCCCGTCAGGGTCTGACACTCCTCAGCTCTTGTCTTGCAGTCTGATGTCCTATGTCCCCCACCCCAAGGGTGGGCTGGTCTCTGGCCCAGGGGCACACGCTGTGCTGGCTGGCCTGTGGCGATCACTCAAGGCTGACCGGCCTTCAACGACTTGCGATCTAGCTGGGATCTGAACTCGGAGGTTCCTGCTTGGCTGCAGTGGCCAGGCCAAGTCTTCTGAGCGAGCAGGGAGCGAAGGCTCTTCCAGGCCAGGGTTGTGGGGCCCCAGGCCCAGAAGCCAAGATGAGGGCCAGAGCCAATCAGGTAGTCACTGTATTTTATTGGAAAACATTGATATATATTTTTCTTCACAGCTTGAACTGAACACAATATTGCCCGGTTTAAAAAAACAAAACAAAACCAAAACCCAAACACTCCGAAATGTCCACAGCTTCACGCCTACCTGCCCTTTCCCTCAGCTCTTGGCCGGGTCTCCCGCTATGCCCCGTCCCCCCCTCCCGTCCCCAGAGGCTGGGTGTCAGAGGGTGGATGAGAAGAGATTCTCACAGCCGGGCAGGTCCCAGAAAAAGCCACTTGATCGACCTGGGGGCAGGGGCCCATGAAATGAACAGAAAAAGGGACAACAAAACCAAACCAATCCAGACGACCGAACTGCCCACATTGACTTACTTGTCCCAGAGGTGAAAGTCAGAAGCAAGGTCACGGATCATGCTCTCCGCTGGGGGCGTGTGGGGCAGGCAGGTGGGCGAGGGGAGGCAGGAGAGGGCACAGAGGCAGCGCACATGTGAGGGAGCCAGCCACGTCACCACGGAGAAGCGGGAGGGGCCGCTGACCAGGAAGCAGAGCCCTGGCGGGGCTGCTGGCGCTCCCGGCAGCTGGCCCACAGGTTGGTTTATTGCAGGTGTTCTTTCTTGAGAGCGTGGTGGGGTGCATCTTCCCTCTCCCCACCCTTCAGCTAGCCCGGCATGGTTTTTTGATAAAACTTAAAGTTTTCAGGGGCATAAAGAAACAACAGTATAACCAGCACATTACAAAGCGACCATCCCCACCTCAGTTCCCACGAGGGGACCTCAATGTGGGTGGGCGGGTGCGGCAGGGGGGAGGGCGTGGGTGTTAGCACCAGGTATTTACAGAACAGCTGGCGATCGCGGTGGGAACACGGCAGGCCTGGGCAGGTACTGTTTGCAGAGTGGCCAATTGAGCAGTCCCACCCAGACCAGCGTCAGCAAGCCAATCAGACGGTTTTGGAATATCAGCCAGTGGGGTCTGAGTGCTGTCCCCTCGGTCCGTCCCTTTCTATGAGTTGGCCCCTCAAGTGGTAAAAGAATGCCAGCTTCCAAGACTAAGACTCCCTTGCCCCTCAACCCCCTCCGGAGCCACATCCACACCCCACAACCCCTGTCCTCCTGGAACGCCTCTCAGCACCACTGTCCCAAAGGCTGCTGGGATTTGCACACGGATCACAGGACTGGTTGCATGCAACAGACAAAGGCGAGCTCTTCTGCCTGGGTGCGGGCCTCGTCCCCTCCCTAGCAGGTCCCAGGACAGGACTGGAAGCCACCCCAGCACCCAAAATAAGATGACAAACGGAAGGAAACAAACCAAAACAGAGGAGAGCCACCCGGGCTGGAGGAGGAGGGCAGAGGCTCCCCCAGGAGTTCGGGGAATTCACCTTATAAATGCATCAGGCCCTGGCAGAGGTCGATGGGAGAGGGAGGGCAAAGGAAGAGATGAGGGGCATGGAAGGAGACTCAGGGAGGAAGGAGAAAGAGCAGTCATGCAGCTTGGGACAAATCTTTTGTTGCTTTATCAGATTCTCAGTCAATCGATTGGTGTTTGCTAGAACTGGAACGCAGGGGAGTGTTGAAGAGAGAGCGCGAGAAGAGAGATCAAGAGAATGGGCATTGCCAGCTGCCCGGGCCTTCACTTTGCGGTCATCATCTGTACAAACTCTGCAAGGAAAGCGGGAGAGAGAGGTCAGCAGGGGAGTGGGGACAGCTGAGTGGCCCTCCCTGACAGGAGGGACCCAGGAGACCGAGCCCAGCGCCAGCTCACCTTCATAATTGACCTGGCCATCTCCGTCGATGTCAGCCTCTCTGATCATCTCATCCACTTCCTCATCGGTCAGCTTCTCACCCAGGTTCGTCATCACGTGACGCAGCTCTGCCGCGCTAATGTAGCCATTGCCATCCTGGCGTTGGGCACAGGTAAAGGCTTTGAGCGTGAGGCAGGCACCTGGTCTTCCCCGGGGGCAGTGGGGGGCAGCAGGGGTGGGACTGCGGAGTGCCCCAGGGTTCCTGGAGCGGGTGGCTCAGAGGCTCTAAGTTGTGCTGTGCATCTTGTGGCCCCGCCTGCTCTGCCCCTCAGCCCGAGTCCCGGAGCTACTCTGGAAAAGGGCCGCTCACCTTGTCAAAGACACGGAAGGCCTCTCGGATCTCCTCCTCGCTGTCGGTATCCTTCATCTTTCTGGCCATCATGGTCAGGAACTCCGGGAAGTCAATGGTCCCGTTCCCTGAAGGTGGAAAAGGCGTTGGGAACACCCTTGGCCTGGGCCCTGGAAGACCACATCCCCTGCCCCGAGGAAGGTCCCTGTGCTCGCGGGGCGGGGGGGTCGGGAGTGGGGCTCACCATCCGCGTCCACCTCGTTGATCATGTCCTGTAGCTCTGCTTCGGTGGGGTTCTGTCCCAGGGACCTCATCACCGTCCCCAGCTCCTTGGTGGTGATAGTACCATCTCCATCCTTGTCAAAAAGGGAGAAGGCCTCCTTGAACTCTGGGGGACGAAAGGAAACGAGTCAGAGCTGGAGGGCTGTGGGGAAACCCTGATGTTGGGATGCTGACTCCCTGGAGGAGGCTGAGGCTGTGTCCCACCTAAAGACACCAGAACCGACTGCAGTTCCAGTCCAAGCCCCTTCCTTCCTTCAGTCAACACTTACTGAGCAACGCCCCCCGCACGCACAGGGACCTCTTGTGCCAAGCTAGCTCAGAGAGGACAGAGGGCAAAGGGACCGACTGTCCTTAGATGATTCCACGTTTCTTTATGGCCTCTGGATTCGGCCCCTCCCTCAAATGATGAAATGGACCAATGTCATGGAGTGGATGAGAGCCAGGAGGAGTCTCCATCTAAAGTGTGCCAGCCAAGGTCAACTGGCTGGGAAAGGGAGGGGACGGCAGGGGAGGGGAAGCTGCAGACGCCTTCGGTTGGCACTGTGTCCCTCGCCTGGTACTGCCAGCCCGTTCCCTGGGGCCGGTGCTACCAGCTTCCGGAGGAGCGAGTGAGCGGCTGCGTGCTGGAGTGTGGGGTGGCGGGCAGCAGAGCTCAGCTGACGGACGGTGCGTGGGGTGGGTGGGGGATGGAAGGAAGGGGACGGCTGCCAAGTCAGGAGGATGAGGAGCTAGTGGCACTGAGTGGGAAGGCCACAGCTGGGGACGCGTCAGGAGCGGGAGAGGAGCACGTGGCGCCTGCCCTCCCACTGGGCCCGTTTTGGCACCTGGCACTCTCTACCCCCAAACCCTCCGAGAGCAGATGCCCAGCAGCCTATTCCCAGAGGGCGTGGGCTGGGGTGAGGTGGGGGGACAGTGTGCTAATGGGAACAGGGTGGGGAATGGGGTGTTTGTGTTGCTCAAGGTCAGAGCTGGGGTGTGGGTGTCAGGTGCAGTGGGACCCCCTGGGCCCTGGGGAGACAATAAGTCTCCTTGGGGATGCTGGACCTCCCTCGTTGTTCTTGGGGGCAAAGGGGGCCGTGAGTGGGTCATGTGTGCGCCCTGAGCTCATGATCACTGAACAAGGTAGTCCTCTGGCTTGCCTCAGTGGGCCTCCGCAGCCACTGGGGCTAAAGCGTAGAAGCTGGAAGTGTGGCTGTGTGTGCTGGGGAAGGGGTAGGAGTGGACTTCTCCCACCTCAGAAGCAGGGCGTCCCGTACTTGTCACAGCCCAGTGAACCGGACAGCGGGCTGCGGGGTGGGTAGCTGCGGCCCGAGGGCCCCTTCTCTGCACCCTCTCCTGCCTCTGTGCTGGCCCGTGGCTACGCAGAGAGGCCCGGAGCTGGTCTCTGTCCTCAGGCAGCTCAGCGTGGGGAAGAGTAGGACCGGAAACCCACTCAGTCACACCATAGTTCCTGCGGCTGTGACCTTTCTGGCCTTTTGCGGGGGAGAGGAGGACACACTACAAAAACGTTAGATGGGCTCCAGGGATTTCTTGGTTACTGGGAGATATGTGACGGTGCCCTTGTCCATCTGTTCAGCCTACAGAAACGTACGGAGTACCTGCTAGGCTCTAGGCACTGAAGGTCCCCAGGGACCAACAGAAACAAAGCCCAGCTCCAGGAACGCGCGTCCAGGGACGGAGGCACAGCAGGTCAGGGCATCATAGAATAATGCCCGACAGTGAGAAAGGCTCCAAGGGAAGTAAACAGGGACCGGACAGGAGTAAGGGAAGGCTGTTTCAGAGGCAGTGAGGGCAGGCCTTTCTGAGGTGACTTGTGAATGGAGACTGGAGGTGGAGGAGAAGCTGCTGCCCAGGCAGAGAACGGGGACCACGTTTCTGGTGAGTGCTGCGTGCAGGGAAGAGCAGAGGTGGGAGGCACAGGCCAGCTCCTGGGCGGTCCTGACGTGGGACAGGGAGGCAGGGAGCCCACCTGCTGAGCCCCCCTGCAGGAGCCGGGACAGGCAGCTGGGTCCACCCGGCAGCCACTGATTAAAAGGCCCCGGATGACTTGCAGCCGGGAGGGGATCGCAGCTTTTGCTGTCTGGTTAGTGCCTGTCTCAGGACCGGGGGGTATGGTGTTACCGGCGCACTGGGGTGGTCTTCTATGCCAGTTAGCAACCCTGTAAGCACAAGGCATAGCACCAGGTGATGGAGGGGACACAGGTTTATCTGTCAAGTGTCACTCCTGGCCAGAGGAAGATCTGGCTGGGGACGCAGAGGCCTTCCTGAGGCAGGATGCGGGGTGGGGGAGGCACGCTCACCTGCGATCTGCTCCTCAGTCAGCTGGTCAGCCTGGAAAAGCAGGAAGGAGAAAGTCAGCCGCCGGACTGGTGGCCATCACGGCTACCCCCCTTGCTCTGCCCAGTCCCCCTGGAGAGGCCAGCTCTACGTGGCGTGGGAGCACCTGGGCACGGGAGGGGCACATCAGAGTTAGGTCTGAGGCAGAGCCAGGGCCTGGCATAAAGTCTGGTGATTCAAGAAGCCGGGGACTCAGGTGGGCAGGACACCCAGGCTGGCCTAACACAGGGCCCGATAAGATGCCAGCTCCAAGGGCTCCAGATTCTGACCCAGTGGGCGGGAGAAGTGCCGCTCCTCCCTGGCACAGCACAGGTCTGCGTCTGTGTCAGTGCTGCCGCTGGGAGCGCCGGCTGAGTGAAGGGAGCAGTTTCCCTAGCCCAGTGGTTCTCAACCTTTCTAATGCCGCGACCCTTTAATACAGTTCCTCACGTTGTGGTGACCCCCAACCATAAAATTATTTTCATTGCTGCTTCATAACTGTAATTTTGCTACTGTTATGAATCGTAATGTAAATATCTGTGTTTTCCGATGGTCTTGGGCTCTACAGCAGCGGTTCCCACAGGTTGAGAACCGCTAGCAGGGTCGCCTAAGACCATCGGAAAACACAGATATTTACATTACGATTCATAACAGTAGCAAAATTACAGTTATGAAGCAGCAATGAAAATAATTTTATGGTTGGGGGTCACCACAACGTGAGGACCTGTATTAAAGGGTCGCGGCGTTAGAAAGGTTGAGAACCACTGCCTTAGAGCTTAATCAAGTGGCTCTAGAAGGCTCCAACTGAAACAGGCCAGTCCTTGGGCAGGGCAGCAGGACGGTGTCTGGGGCTCTTTGCTAGTTTCCGTGTCAGCTACTGAGAGGTGCTAAGTCAAGCACAGCGCACCCAACTGGCAAAAATTCCCCTAAGCGGTGGCTCTGAGTTGCTCTGAGCGCCTGCAAGAACCCTGGTCAGGCTGGAGGCAGCTGCTCCTCTCCCTGGCACACAGGGATGGCACAGGGCATCACTCTGCTCTGTTTCTTTTGGGGAGGAGGGGCAAATGTCGGGGAGGAGGGGCAAATGTCAGGAAGGGACTGCAGCAGGCAGCAGCAGAGGTGGCAGAGGCTATCGGACTAAAGTCAGCTTCCCCAGCTGCGCTGCAGTTTTTAACCCTTTCCAGGCCTGGCTGCTCTGGGAAGCGGCCAGTGGGTGGCAGGCAGCTCTTGCTGCATGCGGGGTTTGGGGGCGGGGTAGAGGAGAGGCCAAGACTAGCTCTTCTTGCGCTGGTGTGCTGGGAACCAGCCAGGTACAGGGATCCTCTGTGGGAGGACTCAGGTGGGGGGCTGATCCCAATACTTAGCTCCATTTAGGCAGCAAAAAGATACATTTTCCTTGGCTTCTGTGAATGGTGCCAAGAAGGCACCACCTCCCCAGACCACTGTGGGTCCAGACCGACTGCTCCCCTCCTTGGCTTCCTTCCACAATTAGAAGGTGGCTCTAGGTCTACAGCAGGGTTCTTCTGAGAGTCCCCCAAACCGATGCAAACTATTGCATTTGCATGATGCTACAGAGAGGTTCCAGACTTCCATGGAAGCTAGAAACTGCCCCCAAACCCTGACCCCATTCTAAATACTAAGAAATGGTCACATTTCTTAAAACTGGTCTAAAATGTTCTCTCTCTCTCTTTTTTTTTTTAAATCTAAGGGAAGAGGAATTTGAGGCCAAGCCCCAAATAGACAAAATAGGAGAGGAAATCAAAGAGGTGGTGACAGAGGAACGATGGCTAAGGGAGGGGGAAGAAGGAAAAGTATCACACATGCACATTCTAGAAAAGTCCAAAGTCTAAACAGAGGTTCAGAGGCCAAATGGAGACACCTCTGCATTGCCTTAAAAAAGACTCTCGCCCTGGCCGGTTTGGCTCAGTGGATAGAGCGTCGGCCTGCGGACCAAAGGATCCCAGTTTCAATTCCGGTCAAGGGCACGTACCTTGGTTGCAGGCTCCTCCCTGGCCCAGGCCCTGGTTGGGGTTTGTGCAGGAGGCAACCAATCGATGTTTCTCTCACATTGATGTTTCTCTCTGTCTTTCCCTCTCTCTTCCACTCTCCCTAAAAATCAATGGGAAAATATCTTCGGGTGAGGATCCCTTCCCCCCCAAAACACATATAAAAAACTTGGGCCCTGGCTAGTGTTCCTCAGTGGTTAGAGCGTCAGCCCTCAGACCAAAGGGTCTCGGGTTCGGTTCCTGACAAGGGCACATACCTGGATTGTGGGTTCGCTCCCCACCCCCGATTGGGGCACATGAGGGAGGCAACCAGTTGATGGGGCTCTCTCACATCAATGTTCCTCCCCCCCTCCCTCCTCTCTCTCTGAAAAAGCAATGGAAAAAGTACCCTCAGGTGAGGATTAAGAAAAAAGACTCAGGCTGCTGGGTTCTTAACTGCCCCAGGCCCAGGGGTCCCTTGCTCTGTCTACCCTCTTCCCCTGGCTCTGAAGGGAAAGAAAGAAGCCGGGGCTGATCCCCCAGATCCTGCCACCTGAGGAAGCTGCTGGGGGAAAGTGAGAAGGGAGGATGGGCTCTGGTTACCAAGGCCAGGCAATGCCGGGGGAGGGGGAGAGGAAGACCGGAGAACAGAGTGGCAGCCTGGGAAGAGGGCCGCCATGCCACCTGCTTCCATCCTCTCCTCTGGCCGAGATGGAGAAGCCAGCCCAGCCAGGGGCCCTGCAGCCCCACGCACCAGCGGGGAAGTGCTGTCTGTCGGGGCTGAGGCTGGGGCAGGTTATAGAAGGTGAAGGCCGGCGTCCGCCACTCCCCACCACAGAGGCGCTGAAGGCACAGATGAGGCACTGCCACCCTGCTCCAGGGTTGCTGCAAATAGGCGTGGCTCTGCCTGGTGGCCTGTCAGGCCGCTCCCTCCAGGCCAGGGGACCCTCTCCCCTGCTGGGTGCAGGAAGGCTCCCAGGTCAGAGCTGCGGATCACGAGGCCTGGCTGCTGCCTAGAAAACCGATCACCTGAGAAGCGATCGTCGCTGGGGAGACCGTTCTCAGGGCTGCTTCCCTTTCCAGAACTGAAGATTTTAAGCTTTTACCAAAACTGCTTTCAAAATAACCCAGCTGGTCTCCTGCTTCCTTATTCCTCATCTTGGGCTCCAGCACGAGGCTGGACAAGAAAAAAATCGTGGGGCGGGGAGGGAAGAGGGTATTTTATCTCTGCCTTGCCCAGCCCCCAGTCAATGCCAGAGAGCAGTGTTAGATGAGATCAGAAACCAAGGCCAGGGCCCCTCACCCGGCCAAGGAGGAGCCACAGCTCTCAGGCCAAAGTCCGCCCAAGCCAGTTCACAGTGACTTGTCCCACCCACACCTTGCTGATTACAAACGGAAAGAGAAACTAGTGGGGGCCAAAGTTTGGGAGGTGGGGGGCCTCTTGGCACCTGCCAGTGCTTCAGCGCCCCTTCAGCAAGGTTCTGCTGGGGGAAGTGGGGGCGCAGCGACAGGAGCCATCCAGTCTGTGTCAGCAAGTATGAGATCTGATCCACGGCCTCCCAGCCTTGCCAGGGAGGAGGTCTGCGCCCGGTCCGAGGCTGAGCTGGGGAGGCTGAGCTGGGGAGGCTGGGTGCTGTGGGTGGCAGGGAGTAGGGAAGAACCAGTCTGCTGGTTCTCTCAGGGCCCAGTGGTGTGAACGAACAGAACAGAAGCACTCCGTGAGGGCCGCGGGCTGAGGAAGGGTGCCTCTGGAGGTCCTCCCGCCCTGAGGCTACGGGAACAGGCAGGCGACGCCACACTGCACTGCACTGTCATTTGGTACAGGCGAGGGATGCGGAGCAGGCGCGGAGCTGGAGCCCAGAAACCAGCCTCCTGCTGGCAAAGGCAGCTCTGCTGGTCTGCAAGCGGCAGTGAGGGGCGAGGCTCGGGGCTTCAAAAGCTGGTTCATGTGATGCACCCTCAACTCTGATCCCCCACCCCCACTTCACGTGGCTTCAGTGCGCAATGGGGGCCTTCACCAGCCCCGTGTTCCTGGGAGGGGGGGCCGCAGAGCCCCTCCCTACCGACTGTGCAGCCCACTCCCCACCCAGACCCAATAGTCTTTGTACCAGCTTTTCCCTGGAGACTCCCTATCTGCCTCCAAACCCAGACCCACCTTGGCTGTCATTCATCTCCTCCTCCCACCACCCCGCCCAGGCCTCCTTCCACCTCGCCCCCACCTCTCACTGAGGAAAGCTCCTACTCCTGGGACCCAAACCCGATGCTCCTCCCTTCCCCCCAACCCAACCCCCCTTCCTAGATCAACAGCCTCAACCCACTAGTTACCCCAGAACCTTTTCTGGCTGCCCCCCAAATCACTCATGCGGCCCCGCGCCGCCCCAGCACTAGCAAGCAGGTCTTGCCATCATCCCCCTTCAACCACCCCCCAACCGCAATCCTTACCAGTCCCCGCAGGCCCAAGAGCATCTTTTAACCTCCACTGCCACCCACCCCGGGCCCTGCCTCCCCTAAGCTGTGCCCTCCTCCTCCATCCTCTGCAATGCCGGTCCTCGGAGAACCCCCACTCTATCCTCCAGGGTTTGATCTGCTGAAGTCACCCCCATCCCCACCCAGGCCCAGCTATCCCCGCGCCTTCTGGGGGAGCTCCCCAGGAGCCTAGCCTCTTCCTGCATCCTCTCAGGACCCAAAGCCTTCCTCAGGGCCCAAATAACCTCCTTCCCAGCCAGTGATTCTTATCTCGACTCCCTGGGGCCCAACACCCCATCTCAGAGACCAAACGCCTCCTCCTGGGTTCAGAAGCCCTTTGGGGGATCCAAACGTCCCCTCTGAGGGTCCAGATGTTCCATCCTGGGTTCAAATGCTCCCACAGAGAGCTCAGATGCTCATTTTGGGGTCTCAACAACCCAAACATACCGCTCTGGGTTCCAATGCTCCCGATGGGGAAGCAGAAAAGGGACCAGAGGCGACCGCCGGGGCCCGGGGGTCCCCCAGTCCGGGTCCAGTCGCCCTCTGAGGGGTCTCGCTCCGCGGGGATCGTCTCAGAGCCCCCTGCCTGTGCAGCGCCCTCTCCTTACTCACCATGGCGAGGCCGGGGTGTCCGGAGCGCGGGGATCAAGGTTCCTCCGGCGGCGGCAGCAGCTGCAGCAGCTCGAGCTCCACCGCGCGTCCGCGCCTCCCCACTCACTGCCCGCAGCGCGCGCCGCCGCCCGCCCCAACGGTCCCCCAACGGCTGCCGCGCGCGCCCCGCCCCACCCGGCCCCGCCCCGCCTGACCCACGTGCTGTCGCACTGCGACTCCCGCAGATCCCTCCGCGCCCCTCTCGGAGCCGCGGGGCCCGCGAATTTGCCGCTTCTACCCCTCACAGGCCGGGGTTTGCCACCAGCCGCGCGCGCGCGCGCACCCGCCGTGGGACTACTTTCCGTCGCCGCGCGCCCCGCCCCCTGTTTCTCACCACTCCTTCCCGGCGGAGGGGCACTGTGGGCTGCGCATTACGCGTCCCTGTGAGAGCCGCGCCACTATTGGGCCCGGGCCACGGCGGAAATGAGAGCGTAGCGGCGATTGGTCCGACCTTCCCTGCAATGCGTCAAACTGGGAAGAGCCACTGCGTGGTGGCGAGGGAAAACCTGAAATGTGTGGCCGCTTGGTGCGGTTGAGACGGAACGAGATTAAGGGTGAAACCGCATGGCTGCTAGAGAAACAAATACGTAGTCTTTGTGGCTGGGGTGGTAAGCGACCGGTGGAAGGTGCTAGGAACTTCTCGGATCTCCCCTCTAGCAGGTGGAAGATGGTGCAATCCAAAACGCTGTGGCCTGAAACCCCGCCCCCAACTGGGCCCTGGGAGGTGGAGGGGTCTTCAAGGTTTTGTCTTCCCCTCCCCATCCCACTCCGCGGGCGGGTGTCTGTGTCCTGAGATGCACTCCATGGTGGCGGGACCCCTTTCCCCGCTTCGCTCCTGATCTATGAAATTGGGGCCGTCCCAAAACAGGCTTTAGGAACAGGGAATTAATTCAGCTGATCATTCACTAAGCATGAGTTGGGCGCCTGCTGTATGCAGGGGCCTGTGCTTAGCTGGGCTTTGGAGACCATACTTTCCAACCACTTTCCTGTCTCTTTCATTCCTTGTTCCAAAGTTCCAGCAATAAGAGGAGAAATAATGATAAGGTTAGCCAAGACAATTTGTTTATTTGAGCTCAGAAATGACACCCTCCTTATTTATACTAATAAAAGGGTAATATGCTAATGAGACCAGATATGTCCTGGACATCCTTCCGGAAAAAGCCACGGTGGTGGGGGCTGAGGCAGAGGCTGTTGGGGCGACCAGACCAGCAGGGGAGGGTAGTTGGGGGTGATCAGGTCAGCAGGGAAGGGCAGTTAGGGGCTACCAGGCCGGCAGGGGAGGGCAGTTAGGGGTGACCAGGCAGACAGATAGGTGAGCAGTTAGGAGCCAGCGGGGTCCCAGATTATGAGAGGATGTCCGACTGCCAGTTTAGGCCCGATCCCTGAGGGGTCCCAGAATGAAGAGGGTGCAGGCTGGGCTGAGGGACCCTCCCCCCCAGCACAGATTTCGTGCACCGGGCCTCTAGTTTAGAATAAAGCTGCCATGCCCCTCCTCTCCTCACCGTGATTGGCTGAGGGATGGACAAGTGAGTTAAGCTGGGCCAATCATTATGTCCCACTCACAGTCAATGAGAGTCTTTTCCTCAGTTTTTGGATCTAGATTTTGGGCGCAGGAAGCCTTTTGCTTTTGGGTGGTGGTGAGGCTGTGAAGGAATAAGTCCAGAGCTCTCTGTGGCGGTGGTCCCGCCCCGGAGGAGAGAATAAAACTGACCCGGGGGGAAGCAAAGAAGGGATGGCGTGAGAAAGTCCTGTTGCTATTCACTTCCCTGGTTCCAGTGCTCTTGAGGACGCCTGCACCCCAGCATGCCAGAATCTTGAGTACACGAGCCGTTGAAAGTGCTCTTTCATCTTGTTTGAGTTGAATTTGTCACCTGCAACCAAAGACTTCCTGAGGGATAAACTCTGTCTTGGTCATCAGCACTGGCCCTGAAACGGAGAAGGCCAAGGACCCAGCCGACATTTGCTGAGCAAATAAGCAAAGGAAGGCAGGCTCCGGCTCTCTCCCTCTTCTCTGTCTCTGTCTCTGTCTCTCTCCCTCTTCTCTGTCTCTGTCTCTGTCTCTGTCTCTGTCTCTGTCTCTCTCCCTCTTCTCTGTCTCTGTCTCTGTCTCTGTCTCTGTCTCTCTCCCTCTTCTCTGTCTCTGTCTCTGTCTCTGTCTCTGTCTCTCTCTCTCTCTCTCTGTCTCTGTCTCTCTCTCTGTCTCTCTCTCTCTCCCCTCAGCATCCCCAGGCAGATCTGAATTAGGGCTATGAAATGATACCTCTATGACTACTAAGGCCTTTGAGCACTTCCTCTGTTTCAAGCCCTTTGCACGCATTAGCTCATTTAATTCTCACGACCTCCTATGGGCCTATTACTTCCATGTTCCACCCGATGAAACAGTTTTATTGCCACTGGAATTAGATCAGACCAAACAGGTGAAAGACTTTTCTGTTGTGTTTTTTGTTGTTGTGGTTGTTGTCTGTTTGTTTTTAAAGATAGGCAGAAATGATCCTCTTAAAAATATTTTTATTGATTTGAGAAGAAGGGAGAGGGAGAGAGAGAGATAGAAACATCAATGATGAGAATCATTGATCGGCTGCCTCCTGCACGCTCTATACTGGGAATCGAACCCCAATCTGGGCATGTGCAAGGTTAGCCAAGACAATTTGTTTATTGGAGCTCAGAAATGTGCCCTCCCCCCTTATTTAGAATAGAAGGGAATCGAACTGTGACGTCCTTCCTGGTTCATAGGTCCACGCTCAACCACTGACCCACACCGGCCTGACATGGTTCTCTTTTTTTTTTTAATTGATTTTTTTGGGGGGGGCGGGGAGAGAGAGAAGAAAGAGAAACATTGATCGGCTGCCTCCTATACGTGCTCCAACCAGGGTTCGAACCTGATTCCTGGGTATGTGCAGTGACCAGGAATTGAAACCACCACTTTCTTTTTTTAAATATATTTTATTGATTTTTTACAGAGAGGAAAGAAGAAGGATAGATAGTCAGAAACATCGATGAGAGAGAAACATCGATCAGCTGCCTCTTGCACACCTCCTACTGGGGATGTGCCCGCAACCAAGTTACATGCCCTTGACCGGAATCGAACCCGGGACCTTTCAGTCCGCAGGCTGACGCTCTATCCACTGAGCCAAACCGGTTTTGGCTGAAACCACCACTTTCGGTGCTTGGGACGATGCTCCAACCAACTGAGCTACAGCTGCGAGGGCAGGCTTTTCTGCTCTTGAACAGAAAAGTGAAGTGGCTTGCTCACACAATAGGAGGTAGAATCAGGATTTGAACCCAAGCAATCTGGCGGAAAACCCCACACTCTTCAACACCACTACGCTGCCTGTGGCAGAGATTGTATTTGTCTGCCATTGTCCACTCTCCCTCTCTTCCAGACACTGCGCTGGGCACATTGCCACCGCGAATGAAAACTACATTTCCCGACCTTTCTGCAGTTAGCGGTGATTACCAGGTGTACCGGTTAATAATGCGGATTTTGTATTAAAAGAAAACACGATAATTTCAAGAGAAACATCAAAAGTGCTTTATTCAAAGTAATGTCTATCGCTAGCTACACATTTCCCCATCTTTCAGGTAATTTGTGGATACCGTCCCAGTAGAACTTTTCTCGTTTTGAGGCAAACCATTCAGAGACCCAATTTTCCACCTCTTTGTATATTTTGAAGTGCTGTTCAGAAAGTGCGCGTGCCATCGATCGGAACAAGTGGTCATCTGAAGGAGCAAGGTCTGTTGAATACGGCGGGTGGGTTCATACTTCCCAGGCAAGATCTTTCAACATGTCTTTAACTGGTTTTGAAGCGTGTGATGGTGTGTCATCATGAAGCAAAATTACTTTGCCGTGTCTGCTGGCCCATTCTGGTCGTTTCACAATCAAAGCGTGGTTCAAATTGATTATTTGTGTCGGTAGCGATTATTTTATGTTAACGATGACTCATTTATTTCAGCCCTTTGTATTCTGCATGTCTCTGTCGAAATAAACCTACGTTTCTATGAAGATTGAAGTTTTTGTGTTTTTGCGGCCCACACAAACTTCCACCTTGTTTATTTGGCCCGTGTTAGCCTTTGAGTTTGTCATGCGTGTTGTAGAATGTCTCCCATGTGGTGTCCGTCTGACGTTTTTCTCCTGATTAGACTGGGATTATGGTTTTCAGGGGAAGACAAAGATAACGTGTCATTCTCATTCCATGATATGAAGGGTACATACCATCAGTGTGACTTACCCCATAGTGTTCACCTTGATCATGTATTTATCAGACTTCTTCAGTGTAAATTTCACCCCCCCCCCTCCCCGCGACGGAGGGAGCGTTTGGCTTCCTCTCCTTGAGAGAGTGCTGTTTGCATCAGTTGTTTGGAAATCCTCAGCACAGGAAATCTGTCTGTTCTCCCCCATTTGTTTATCTCTCAATCACTCTAACGTTTTTAATCAGTGTGGACTTGTGGGTGTTTATTTTATGCTATGGCTTATAATCCAATGCACAGTGTTTATTTTGTTGCTCAAATTGTCTGGCTTTGACCGTGGGATACTCTTTCAGTTGGCTCCTGTGTCATTGGACACACCTCATCGTGTGTGTGTGTGTGTGTGTGTGTGTGTGTGTGTGTGTGTGTGGTTTAGCACTTTCTTATTTTTCCAGCTCTATAAGACGTCCCAGACACATCTTGTATATTTCCTGCTCCGTTCCTAGAACAGTCATTTCTCCAAGGAGCCCTGGCTCCATTTGTTGGAGAATGATGTTAGAAACTAAGCACTGGCCCAGCCGGTTTGGCTCAGTGGATAGAGCGTCGGCCTGCGGACTGAAGGGTCCCCAGTTCGATTCTGGTCAAGGGCATATGTCTGGGTTTCGGGCTTGATCCCCAGGAGGGGGTGTGCAGGAGGCAGCCAATCAATGATTCTCTCTCATCGTGGGTGTTTCTATCTCCCTCTCCCGTCCTTTCTGAAATCAATAAAAGTTTGTTGTTGTTTTTTTTTAAAGAAACTAAGCCGTGGGCTCCGAGTGTGCTCATTGCTATTGATGACTGATTTTTTAACTCTACTTTGCATTATATTGTAGTGATTGTTCTATGTACCTTTACTTTATTAAAACATTTAAAATTGCTATTTAGAGAGAGGGAGAGAGAGAGAGAGAGAAACATTGGTATGAGAGAGAAACATTGGTTGGTTGCATTGGTATGAGAGAGGAACATTGATTGGTTGCATTGGTATGAGAGAGAAACATTGATTGGTTGCATTGGTATGAGAGAGGAACATTGATTGGTTGCATTGGTATGAGAGAGAAACATTGGTTGGTTGCCTCCAACCGGGGATTGAACCCGCCACCTTCTGGTGTAGAGGACAATGAGCCAACCAACTGAGCCACCCGGCCAGGCTGAGTTGTTGCTTTTCAAGATGCCATTCTGCGTGCTGCGGTGACGCAACACTTTTTAAAGGTGCTCTGTTTCTGTCTCCAGGATTTCTTTGGAGCCGTCGTCACCCACTGCACACGTCTTGAAGCACTTGGCCAGCCAATGGCACATGCGGGTTGCCGGCAGCGGTTAAAGAGGAAGTCTGCTTTCAGACACGCTGAAAGGAGTCTCTGAGAACAGGGTGACCACGCATCACTCCCCATATCTGTGTTTTATTTATTTTTGTATTGATTTCAGAGAGGAAGGGAGAGGGAGAGAGAGAGAGAAACATCAATGATGAGAGAGAATCATGGATCGGCTGCCTCCTGCATGCCCCTACTGGGGGTCGAGCCCGCAACCTGGGCATGTGCCCTTGACCGGAATCGAACCCGGGACCCTTCAGTCCGCAGGCCGACGCTCTATCCACCGAGCCAAACTGGCCAGGGCTCTATGTTTATATATATATTTCTTTTCTGAATCTCTTGAGAATCAGCTCAGACCACATGCCACTCAACTTCTAGGCTTCATTGTGAATTTCCTAGATTAGAACGAAGGCCCTCACCTAGGAACTCATGGTACAATGATCAACATCAGGGCATTTAGCACTGACACAATTATTTAATCTACGGATGTCATCAAAGTTTGCCAATTGTTCCAATCATGTCCTCTACAGCAGTGGTCGGCAAACCGCGGCTCGTGAGCCACATGCGGCTCTTTGGCCCCTTGAGTGTGGCTCTTCCACAAAATACCACGGCCTGGGCGAGTCTATTTTGAAGAAAGTGGCGTTAGAAGAAGTTTAAGTTTAAAAAATTTGGCTCTCAAAAGAAATTTCAATCATACTGTTGATATTTGGCTCTGTTGACTAATGAGTTTGCCGACCACTGCTCTACAGCAAACAGCAACAAAAAAATGTTATGTTTTAAAAAATATATATTTTATTGATTTTTTTACAGAGAGGAAGGGAGAGGGATAGAGAGTTAGAAACATCGATGAGAGAGAAACATCGATCAGCTGCCTTCTGCACACTCCCCACTGGGGATGTGCCCACAACCAAGGTACATGCCCTTGACCGGAATCGAACCTGGGACCCTTCAGTCCGCAGGCTGACGCTCTATCCACTGAGACAAAACGGTTAGGGCTTATTTTTTAAAAAAATAAATATATTTTTATTGATTTCAGAGAGGAAAGGAGAGGGAGAGGAATAGAAACATCAATGATGAGAGAGAATCATTGATTGGCTGCCTCCTGCATGCCCCCTACTGGGAATGGAGCCCATAACCCTGGGCATGTGTCTTTGACCAGAATCAAACCTGGGACCCTTTGGTCCACAGGCCAACGCTCTATCCACTGAGGCAAACTGGTTAGGGCTATGTTTGCTTTGCCACCCAGTCAGGATCACATTTTCGTGGTCCTATTGTGTTAGTTCTGTCTTTCTTCTGTTCGACCACAAGGACATCTTGGGAAATTTCATGTCAGCTATTTGTACAATGTCAAGTTGGGTTTGTCTGACGTTTTCTTGTGACTAGATTCTGGTTGTACCTTTTTAACTTTAAAAAGGTGATGTCACAGCAGGAATTCTGTGTCTTCCTGCAGCTCATCAGAAGGCAGATAGGCAGTTTGTCCCATTCGCGGCGATGGAGAGGCTTGGCGTTGTAAATGATGCTTTTCCACTCTGAAATGAATAAGTCATTGGTGGGAAGACACTCCGACACCAGGTGAATGTCAGTTCTCACCAGACCTTCACCCGCTTGCTTTGGACTTCATTTTCGCACAGATTGCCACCAGAACCATCCGGTCTGAACTCTTTTTTTTTTAGATGAGCAGATTTTTTTTTAAATATATATATATATATATATATACATATATATATATATATATATATGTATATATATATATATAAATAAAATATATTTTATTGATTTTTTACAGAGAGGAAGGGAGAGGGATAGAGAGTTAGAAACATCGATGAGAGAGAAACATCCATCGGCTGCCTCTTGCATACCCCCTACTGGGGACATGCCCGCAACCAAGGTACATGCCCTTGACCGGAATCGAACCCAGGACCTTTCAGTCTGCAGGCCGACGCTCTATCCACTGAGCCAAACCGGTTTCGGCTTTTAAATATATTTTTTATTGATTTCAGAGAGGAAGGGAGAGGGGAGAGAGATAGAAACATCAAAGATGAGAGAGAAGCAGAGATTTGCCATCTCCTGTACGCACCACCCCCCCCCCCCCCCCCAGGGACTGAGCCCGCAACCCGGGCCTGTGCCCTGACGGGGAATCTAACGTGACCTCCTGCATCACAGGTTGATGCTCAACCAGGAGCCACGCGGGCCGGGCAGGGGCATGGAGCTCTTCAGAGGAGGGGGCTGTCCCCAATGCCTTTCTGTCTTTATACAAATCATAACCCCCATCGTATCTTTCCCCCCGGAAAGGGAGGACAGCCTAACCTCAAGCCTGTCACTGGCCCTGTCCCCCCACAGCAATGGCAGGGACCACATTTAGCAAAGACCCTTCCGCCGGTCCCCATTCGTGTCTGTGGCCATGAGACCGTGGTGCACGGGGCTTCTGCTGCTGCTGCTTCTCCCTCCTGGAGAGGGGGTCACAGACGCCAGCCCCCTCGAGGGGGTGGCTTTGTGCTCAGAGGGCTCCTTGCGGGTGTCGTGCTGGGATGCACGGATGTGGTTTGTCCCACTCGCCTGGTGACAGCCCGGCTGGTGGATGGTTCTGATGGGCACAGGGGCTGTGAGCCTGTCTGAGCCAGGTGTAGCGGCTCGTGTCCCCACAGGGCCAGGTGGAAGCTCCGTGCGGGTGGACATGGATGCCGGCCACAGCGGCCTGCGGCGCCCACCAGCAACACGGACACTGGTTCTTGCTCTGGATCCTGCTCTGGCCCATCACCTGGCGCCTCAGGCCTCACCTGACCCCCACTGATGCCCATTTTACAAATGAGGAAATGGCTGGGGTGGCTCAGTGGTTGAGCATGGACCTATGAACCAGGAGGTGGCGGTTTGATTCCAGTCAGGGCACATGGTCAGGTTGTGGGGCTCCATCCCCAGTCGAGGGCGTGCAGGAGGCAGCCGATCCGTGATTCTCTCTCATCATTGATGTTTCTCTCTCTCCCTCTCCCTTCCTCTCTGAATTCAATAAAAATATATTAAAAAACAAACAAAACAAAATAAAACAAAACAAATGAGGTTGCAATGGACAGGGGTGCACAGAGTGGGCAAGCTAGGGTTCAGCAGCTGCCGGGCCCCACAGGCGGGGATCTTGACCTTGCTGCTATTTGCCTCCAGAATGACCCACTGGGTTATCTGGGGACTTCGGTAAATCATTCAACAAAACGCAGGTTCAGACCCCCTGGATCCTTAAACATCCCCCCAAAGAGATACTCTTTGCCCAAATGACACTTTTTTGTCTTCAAAACAATTCTTAGATTCTTGGCTTCTTAGAGCTTCAAGGCCAAGGCTATGCAGGGTCTTCCACCTCCCATCGTCCCCTAGTAACACCCCCCTCCTCCCAGACAGTGGGCCAGGAGAGGCAGGCCCAGAGGGACATCCCACTCTACCCTACCCTGCCTGGAGGAGTACGGCAGGCTTCATGTCCCAAAATGGCCACACAATGGCTCGCATCCCACGTGGTCTTCTAGAGCCTTGCCACTCCTGCGTCAAGGGGTGGAGTCTGTGTCCCCTTCTCTGGAATGCAAGTGACAGCCTTGGTGAACAGAGCGGAAGTGAAAAATGTCCCACACTTCCTTGTTGCTCTCCTGGGACGCTTGTTCTCAGATGCCAGCCGCCATGCTGTGAGGAAGCTCAAGCAGCCAGAGGAAAGCCCCACGTGGAGGGGAAATGAGGCCTCACGCCCTCAGCGCCAGCTGAGCTCGGGGAAGACAGCGTGTGGAGTGTGCTGTCCTGCAAGTAGATTCAGACGCTATCCAGCAGACACGATGTGGAGCCTTCTCCATGGTGTGGGTTTGTGAGCAAGAGAAATAATTGTTTAAAGCTCCCAGGCTTTGGGCGTGATTTGTTACTCCACAATAGATAACGGGAACAAAAAAGAAGCAGAAGCAGCTAATGGGCTGTTATCTGGGCCCAGAAACCACTTTCTGTACAGAATCAGGCCCACACTCACATCCAAAGCCTATCTTTTGTCCTGGATCGTGTAATGGAGAAGAGTGAAGCTTTGGAGGCAAGCAGGTGTGAGTGCGTAAGCCTGGTCCCAGCACTTGCCACTTGTGTGGTGACCTTGGGTAATTTAACGGGCTCTCAGAACCTCGGTCTCTTCCTCTGTGAAACAGGCACAAGAATAAATGTTCTCCAGGAGGACCTAGTGAGATTACACATCAAAAGTGCCTAACCAAGAACAACACATAACAAGAGCTCAGATTTACCATGACTTTGGTGAGCCTGGGGCTGACAAACCCAATTGGTACTGGATAGTCTCTTATTTCTTCCTAGAGGCCCAGTGCGCGAAATCGTGCGAGACCCAGACCCGCCCTGCGAGAGCCGAGAGAGCCGCCAGTCCCACGGGAGCCCCGCCAGCCCCTCGCAAGTCCCGCCAGCCCCGTGGGAGCCCACTGTGCAGCGTGAACCTTGAGTGGCTCCTGGGCCAGGGGGAGGAACCAAGAGATGCTCCAGGACCTCCTGTGACCAGTTGTTTGGTTGTTCCACATTAGGGTGTGACAGCCACAGGCTTTTTATAATATAGACTAGAGGCCCGGTGCACGAAACTCGTGCATGGGGGAGGGGGGTGTCCCTCAGCCCAGCCTGCACCCTCTCCACTGGGATCGGGCTTAAACGGGCAGTCGGACATCCCTCTCACAATCCAGGACTGCTGGCTCCCAACTGCTCGCCTGCCTGCCTTCCTGATTGCCCCTAACCGCTTCTGCCTGCCAGCCTGATCACCCCCTAACCACTCCCCTGCCAGCCTATTTGCCCCTAACTGCCCTCCCCTGCAGGCCTGGTCACCCCTAACTGCTCTCCCCTGTAGGCCTGGTCACCCCTAACTGCCCTCCCCTGCAGGCCTGGTCACCCCTAACTGCCCTCCCCTGCAGGCCTCGTCCCCCCCAACTGCTCTCCCCTGCAGGCCTGATCCCTCCCAACTGCCCTCCCCTGCTGGCCTGATTGCCCACAACTGCCCTCCCTTTCAGGCCTGGTCCCTCCCAACTGCCCTCCCCTGCTGGCCATCTTGTGTCCACATGAGGGCAGGATCTTTGACCACATGGGGGCAGCCATCTTGTGTGTTGGAGTGATGGTCAATCTGCATATTACTCTTTTATTAGATAGGATTATTATTATTATTATTATTATTATTAGTTAATCCTCACCTGAGGATTTTTTCCCATTGATTTTTTTAGGGAGAGTGGAAGGGGGGATGGAGAGAGAGAAACATTGATTGGTTGCCTTCTGAGCACAAGTACACAACCTTTACAGGGAATCGAACACGGACCTTCAGGTGCACAGGCCCAAGCTCTAACCACAGGCACTGAGCCACACCGGCCAGGGCTGGATAGATTAGGAGCCCTTTCGGGTCCTGACACACTTCTACACTGAAGTAGTTCTCTGCCTGGAGTCAGAGAGGTCTGGGTTTCAATAATTCATGGCTTGCCCGGCCGGCGTGGCTCAGTGATTGAGGATCGACCTATGAACCAGGAGGTCACAGTTCAATTCCGGTCAGGGCACATGCCCTGTTGTGGGCTTGAGCCCCAGTGAGGGACATGCAGGAGGCAACCAATCAATGATTCTCTCTCATCATGGATGTTTCTCTCTCTCTCTTCCTCTCCCTTCCTCTCTGAAATCAATAAAAATGTATTAAAAAATAATTCATGGCTCCTCCAGTTTCTGGCTGTGTGGCCTGGGGAAAGAGACTTAACCTCTTTGATTTTAGAGTCTTCATCTGCAGAAAGTGGGAGAAGGCATAAGTCGCTCTGTAAGAGGCTGCAGAGAGGATGGACAGTGTAAAGGGCATAGCGCCCAGTGCCTGGCACACAGTAGGTGTCCACGCGTGCGCTGAGAGAGGGAGGGTATACCCTCCCACCCACTGCAGAATCTCCGGAGATCTCTGTCCTGGCTCCGCCCTCCACCGCAAGCCTAGCCGGGTGGGTGGTGGTGGCGGTGAGCGCTCCAGAGAGGAGGGGAGGGGAGAGGGACTCCCGGCTGCTACAGCCCTGTTGTTCTCTCATTTCCCACCAGAGGGCGCCCTGTGAAGTTAAGATTGCACATCACCGTCATTACAGTGACCATTGGTCCACCGGGCTGAGCGCATTGCTTCATTTAAATGAGACAGGACTTTCCATGTCCTTGTTCAAATACGAAATCTAGCAGTCACAGGCTTTTATTTCGATTATGTTTGTGGGAGAAAAGTGCCAACGATCCTCTTCCGATTAAGAGAGGGAGAGAAAACCGACAAGCACTCATTCCTTTTAATAAGAGAGAGATATGATGTTATCACCATGGCAACACATGATCAAGAAAGACAACCAATCAGAATGGCAGGCTTCTCCCGGAGGTTATTGTTCTCAAGCTATGGCAACAATTTCTGGGGGACTCTCACAAGACTCTTCTGTTCAAATTATCAACAGAGCAGGTTGGTGATGGGGTCTCCAGCCGCCCAGGAAAACACGATGAGGTTCTTGCCCGTGTTCTGTTTGCGATGGGTCGGTTGTTTAGATGGGCTTGAGTGTGCAAAACAGTATCTCTGTGCGTAGCTGCAGGAAAGGGAGATGGTCATCTCCATTTTTATAGCTGAGCCAGCCCGTTGGGCACCCCTCCCTGGGAAACACTGTCCCCCATCTCCCCATGCAAGCTTCCCATATATACCTTTGCAAGTTGCAACCCATGATCTTCACAGAATTGCAACCAAGGCCAAATGGGACTCCGGCATCAGGGCAGGACAGCCGTCCGGGGAAGCCATCAGCACAGAGGTGACGTTGGGACCTTCCCTGGGAAGTGGGAACGCCACACTGCCTGCATGAGTGACAGCTGTCAGCTCCTGTCATCTCTCTGATCTCTTCTTCTCAGCCTCCCTTGGGACCTCCTCTCCCATGGTCTGCGCATGGCGCACAGCTGCCCTGGGCCCAGGCCCTGATGACATCATCACCCTTCCGCCCGCATCTCATTCATTCCCTGCTTCCATCTCTCATTCCTTCCCCTCCTTGTCTGCACTTCGGTCCTCAGCCCACTGTGTTCATTTCTGGTTGCTGCTCTAACAAATCTCCAGTGGCTTAAAATAACATGTGTGGCTCAGCCGGCGTGGCTCAGTGGTTGAGCATCGACTTATGAACCAGGAGGTCATGGTTCGATTCCCAGTCAGGGCACATGCCCTGGTTGCGGGCTCCATCCCCAGTGTGGGGTGTGCAGGAGGTGGCTGATCAATGATTCTCTCTCATCATTGATGTTTCTATCTCTCTCTCCCTCTCCCTTCCTCTCTGAAATCAATAAAAACATATTTAAAAAAATAACAGGTGTGTATGATCTCCCAGTTCTGGAGCAAGGAGTCTGCCCGGTCCCATGGGGCTGAAATGAGGTGCTGGCAGGGCTGTGCTCCCCAGGAAGCTCTGGGGAGAATGCGTTTCCCAACCTTTCCCAGCTCCCAGGGGCCGCCTGCCTTCCGGGCCTGTGCAGAGCCAGCAGTGTGGCATCTTCACCTCTCTCTCTCTCTTGCTCTCGATCTTGCTCTCACTCTCTCTCTGACATCTCTCTTTGTCTTACTGTATTAGTCTTCTAGAGTTGCTGGAGCGGCTGTAACAAAGCACCACAAACTGGGTGGCTGGTAACAACAGAAACGTGTGGTCTCATGGTGCCGGAGAGAAGTCCAACATCAAGGTGCCGAGAGGCCCGCGCTCGGCCTGAAGCCCGAAGGCACCTTGCCGGCCTCCTCCCGCTTCTGGCAGTGGCCGTGGCCTTGCGTGGCTCACGGCTGCGGGACTGTACCGCCTGCCGCCTCGTATGATGTCTTGCCCTTGTATCTCCTTATAAGGACACCAGTTCTTGGATTAAGAACCCGCCCTGCTCCAGTAGCACCTCATTTTACTTTATTTTTATTTTGGTTAATCCTCACCTGAGGATACTTTTTCCATTGCTTTTTTTTAGAGAGAATGGAAGGGAGGAAGGGAGAGAGAAAGAATGAGAGAGAGAGAGAGAGAGAGAGAGAGAAACATCAATGTGAGAGAAACACATCGATTGTTTGCCTCCTGCACAGGCCCTGACCAGGGCTGGGCATCGAACCCGAGACCCTTCAGTCCTCGGGCCAATGCTCTAACCACTGAGCAACCAGCCAGGGCAAGAACCTCATTTTAATTTAACTAATTAAATCTGCAACAACCCCTTTTCCAAATCAGGCCACATTCTGAGGTCTGGGGGATAGGACTTCAACATGTCTTTTTGGGAAACACAGTTCCACCCATTACGCTATAAAGACCATTGTGTGCACAAAGGGCCCACCTGCTCATCCAGAACACGCTCTCCATCTCAGCAGCCTTCACGTAGTCACAGGAGCCCATTCCCTTTTGCCAGGCAGCGCCACACGCCCACAGGCTCGGGGATCAGGATGTCTTGGGGGCCCATTACTCACTGGCCACACCAGCCCTCTGCTGAGCTCAGGCCTGGGAGCCATGGCCTCCTGGGTGGCCCCTCCAAGGCGTTCAATGAGTTAATCTTACCTAATAATAGACAAACATGTAAATTGACCGTACCTCTGCTACGCCACCAGCCAATCAGGAGTGACACGCAAATTAACCCAACAAAGATGGTGGTTAATTTGCATACACAGGAGCTGAGTGACAGGGGCTCCCGGCGGAAAGGGGCTGGGCCAGAGTGGACAGGCGGTGCCGGCAGCCAGGGAAAGGAAAGCCCATTCTAGCACAAATCTTTGTGCATTGGGCTTCTAGTTTTAGCATAAGTGTGTCCTAACTGTTGCATGACTTCCTTATCCTAAAAAAGTATTGGTTGTTTTTCTGAAATTCAAGTTTGCACATTTAACTGGGTGTCCTGTGTTGTTTTCTGGCCACACACCATGGAGTCAAAACTATTACAAGTGGGCCCCAGCCAGTTTGGCTCAGTGGATAGAGCACTGGCCTGAGGACTGAAGGGTTCTGGGTTCAATTCTGTTCAAGGGGTTTTGGGCTTGATCCCCAGAGTGGGGTGTGCGGGAGGCAGCCAATCAATGATTCTCTCTCATCATTGAGTTTCTCTCTCTCTCTCTCTCTCTCTCTCTCTCTCCCTCTCCCTTCCTCTCTGAAATCAATAAAAATATATTTTTTTAAAAAACTATTACAAGGAAAACTCCCACCTTGTCACATTCTCCATTGTTTGCCACCCTTTCCCACCAGATGGAGCTGTGGTCACATTCATCATCACTTTACCTCGTGGCCTCCTAAAGGCAGCCTCCAGGACGGCCTCCAGGGACCCCCACCTGGCAGTCACGGCCTTTCGGGACCTGGGACATAGTGACTTGCTTAAAACAAATGAAGTACAGCCGAAGGGTTGAGGGGTTGCTTCTAAGATGAGGTTACAAAAAGGCTCTGTGTGTCTCCCCTGACGGCAGCCGCCGAGGACCCAGAGCCAGGGCCCCCAGCTGGGACATGTGGCTGCTGACGCTGGCGATGGAGAATAGTCAGTGTTGGTTGTTCTGTGCTGCTAGGCTTTGGGGGCTGTTTGTTACGTGGCAGTGGGTAACTGATACACGTGTTTATGGTCTCCTTCCCCCACACTGGACTAGGACGCCTGTGAGGGCAGGGACAGCTCAGTCGTGTCACCTCTATGTCCTCAGACACAGCCCAGCAAGGGCCCCCGGGGCCGGGTGCTCAGAAAAGCTTGTGGAACAATGAAGGGGTGAAGGACAGCACTTGTTAGTTCTAGTATCTGCTAGACACACATGAACACGTGGGAAAATAATTTATCCTATATAATAAAAGCCTAATATGCTAAGTGGCTGGTTGGCTGGTCAGCCATTCAACCAATCAAAGAGTAATATATGCTAAGGCCACTCAACTGCTTGCTATGATGTGCACTGACCACCAGGGGGCAGACAGTAAACTGGTTGACTAGTCTCTATGACATGCACTGACCACTAGGGGAAAGATGCTCTGACCAGTAGGTGAGCTTGCTGCTTGGGTCCAGCAGATCAGGACTGAGTGAGATGGGCCAGACACACCCAGGAGCCCTCCCGTGGCCCCTCCCCGGCTGGCCAACCTCCTGCGTCCCTCCCTGGCCCCCTTGCAATCCAGGTGTTGAGGAACACCTGTTGCATCTCCCTTGGGAGATGTCGGAGAGCCGGTTTCAGCCCGATCCTGCAGGCCAGGCTGAGGGACCCCACTGGTGCACGAATTCGTGCACCGGGCCTCTAGTTGGCAAATAAAATCTCCTGGTTCTGTAACAGGGAATGAATATGCTATACACAAAGCTCCCCATATTAATCTTAGTAAATGTTAAACTCAGCTCGTTACTCTAACCTGATTTTTCTCTCAAAACTAGAGCTTACACGTTAAAGGGTTTTTAAAAAAATATATGTTTTTATTGGTTTTAGAGAGAGAGGAAGGGAGAGGGCTAGAAACGTTGACATGAGAGAGAAACATCCATCAGCTGCCTCCTGTATGCCCCGCAACCAGGTATCCAACTTGCTACCTGGGTATGTGCCCTGATCAGGAATCGAACCGGCGACCTTTAGGTGATTGGGACGATGTTCAACCATCCGAGCCGCACGGGCCAGGGAAAGTACTCTGGCTTACTTCACAAGTCCAGCAGTTTCAGTCCCTGTGGGAACCCAAGGAGCAGCCTGACCTTCTAGGCCCGGGCTAACGCCAGCCACCCTGACACAGGAATTTGCTGATTAAAAAACCCACACAGATGGCCCGGCCAGCGAGGCTCAGTGGTTGAGCGTTGACCTATGAATCAAGAGGTCACGGTTTGATTCCAGGTCAGGGCACATGCCCGGGTTGGGGGCTTGATCCCCAGTGGGGGGCAGGGAGGGCATGCAGGAATCAACCTATCAATGGTTCTCTCTCATCATTGATGCTTCTCTCTCTCTCTCCTTTCCTCTCTGAAAAAAAATAAATAAAAATAAAGATTAAAAAAATAAACGAAAAACCAGATGGCCCAATCAAGGACACTGACCATGAAAATCCATACGCGGCTCAGCAAGGACATGGCATGTCCACCCTCCCCCCCATCTCTTCGTTCTGCGTCCCCTCCCTCCTCACGCAGACTCTGCCTGCACTGAAGCGGGGGTGGGCTTGGAGGCCTGGGAAAGGCCCCCGTCTCCTCCAGATGCAGCATCTGCCTCACCAGCTGGGTTCTCACTGGGACAGGAGCCGCATCTGGGCCCGGTTTCAGCTCTGCGCACGCACAGCGTCCGCTCCTGCTGGGAACGTGATCACCACCCCGGGTTTCCTAGGAGACCGCCGAGCTCATTTCCATTTCAGTTTCCCAGAGGCCAGGCCAGCCTCCGTCAGGGCCACCACGCAGCCAGGAGCCAGAAATGGACCTCAGCCAGGGACACACCAGGGAGCAGAGCCCCTAGGACACGCACACAGGTATACACACAAACATACATGTATGTACGTATGCGTGTATGTGTACGTATTTACTTACCGCAGTGCCTTGGCTTCTGCCATTTGGGGGGCTGGCACCTCAAAGTCCCTAGAGCCAATGGGAAACTCCCAGGCAGGAGCTGAGGCTGTGGTTCAAGGGCCACGTCTCTTCTTCCTCAGGAACACCTCCGTTCTGCTGCTCCCGAGGCCTTTCAGATGACGGCACACACAGAGTATGCAGTCACACGCACTGTATTTATCTCACACAAAACCGGCCAGTTGTTGAATCGAACCCAGGAGATCAAAGTCCTCATTATTAGACGAGGAGTTTTTTTTTTTTAATATATTTTATTGATTTTTTACAGAGAGGAAGGGAGAGAGATAGAGAGTTAGAAACATCGATGAGAGAGAAACATCGATCAGCTGCCTCCTGCACACCCCCCACCACCAAGGTACATGCCCTTGACCGGAATCGAACCGCAGGCCGACGCACTATCCACTGAGCCAAACCGGTTAGGGCTAGAGGAGGAGTTTTGTATCCACACGGCCCCACCCCCCCACCCCCCAGCCACAGGAAGGACTGAGGACAGCGTTCATCATTCTGGGCCAGAGTGTCTGAGCCTTGGGTACACTGGGCTCAGCAGTCTTCTCCCAAGTTCACGTCCACCCAGGACATCAGCTTGTTCAGCAAGAAGGCATTTGAAGGTGTGATTAGCTCATGGCCCTACATGGGATCATTCTGGCTTCACGGTAGGCCCAAACGCAACCACTGCTGTCTCTGGGAGAGAAGGGAGGAGGTGTGGACACACATATATTCAGGAGCCCCTTCTGCTCTTAGAAATTATTGGAGACCCAAAGAGCTTTTGCTTCTACACATTACACTTACATAGAACTTAGAGAAATATTTTATTTATATATCTATTCATCTTGTATTTGCCATGCCAGAAATTAAAACTGAGAAATCTGTAAAATACGCGTATTAATTCTCCTAAGTGTCATAATGATAAATCCACTACATATTAGCATAAATAATAGATTCCCCCCCCCCAAAAAAAAACACACACACACACACACAAACAACTGTGAGAGAGGAGTGGCACTGTTTCACATTTTTGCAAAAACGTCTGGCTTAATAGAAGATATTTCTCACATCTGTTTCTGCATTCAATCTGTAACATAAATGAGAGAGAAAAAGACAAATAACATCTAGCTGTCCTTAGAAAATTTTAAAATATGTTTTTATTGTTTTCAGAGAGAGATGAGAAAAAAACATTGATTGGCAGCCTCCTGCACGCCTCCTACTGGGGATTGCACCCTCAACCCGGACATGTGCCCCTGTCCCAGAATTGAACTGGGCCTCCTGGTACATGGAACAGCGCCCAACCACTAAGCCACACAGGCCGCGCAGGAAATGGTTTTGATGTTGAAGAGCACCAGCAAGTCTTGAGAACACCCAGGGTTCCACAGAGCACACTTTGAGAACCACTCTCCTCCGTAGCAATCTTCAGGCAGCTGTGACTTGTACTCAGTCACATCTGCTGGATCCTTCCATGGGGCCATTCATTAGACAGAAACCCCGAACTCAGACAGAATCCAGTTCATCTGCATTTCGTCTATGGACTACGGTTTTGAGATGTGGATTTAGAAGTCCTTCTCGTTTCAAGGCAAATATCCCTGTGATCACTCTAAATGGTGAGCTGCCCCCCGTGTGCATATAATCCACACACACACACACACACACACACACACACACACGAATCTGTCCCTGAGTATGATTTTTGCCATCAGTTGAAATAACATGATTTTTCCTCTTGACTAATGTCTACTGATGCCGACAGACTTTTTGCCGTGAGGCCATGCCATCATTTCCTGTCATAACGCAACTGGATCATAATACGGTTCTTCTGGTTGGTAAACCTTTCGGACATTTGCCTCTCTGGGGTGATGGCTCACTTTATGTGCCACCTTAGCAAACATGTGGTGCCCAGTTGTGGGGTCAAACCCCAGTCTCGCTGTTGCTGTGGAGGTATTTTGTGTGTGACAGCAAATAGGTGACTGGGAGTCACGCAGATAACGCTCCACAAGGTGGGGGGTCCTCCTCCAATCAGTTGAAGGCCTTCAGAGCAAACACTGAGATTTCCAGAAGATGAAGAAATTCTTTTTCGATTCCGTATTATTTAAATATTTACAATGAGCATGTTTTGTTTTAACACTTGAATATTTTTTAAATATGTATTTTTATTGATTTCAGAGAGGAAGGGAGAAGGAGAGAGAGATAGAAACGTCAATGATGAGAGAGAACCATTGATCAGATGCCCACTGGGGATCGAGCCCGCAACCTGGGCATGTGCCCCTGACCCGGAATCAAATCTGGGACCCTTCAGTCTGCAGGCCGACGCTCTATCCACTGAGCCAAACCAGCTAGGGCAACACTTTAATATTTAATAGAGAAATAAACTATAGGCCCTTCATACAGTTTTGTTCATCTCAGAGAGTCAGGACGGATAAGAGGGATGGAGTGGAGGATGACACCTAAGTTAGGGGGTGCCTGGGAAACGGGTCATCGGACCACAGTGTCTCAAGGAAGAGATGAAACCCATCAATGCACAAATGAGAGATTTCCTCGAGCTTCGCAGTTCAGAATCTTACCTGGAGGGTATCCTCACCTGTGTCTGGGGCTCTCTGAGATCTAAAGGCCGGGCCCCACGCTCCGATGCTTGCCCTGCCTTCATTCATGGGTTTGGTGATGCGTTTGACAACTATTGGCGGAGCGCGTAGGGAATCCCAGGTCCCCTGCTGGGCCATGGAGACGTTGTGATGACCAGGAGTCATCAGATGGAAAAAATCTTAGAGACGTGACTCCATGAATGCCTGTGAGGCCGCGGAGGAGGAGGTGGCAATGAGGGAGCTGCATCCTTCGCCTCTGAGCATCAATGGGGCGGGATGAGTCATAGCCCAGGCCGCCAAACGTCATGGGCAGGTCCTTCTGATGATATTGAACAGACAGCGGTGGCAGGAGGGTGGGGTCATGATGTCTACCTCGGGCGCCCTTCCCAGAGGGCATGATGACCTACCTTGCCAAGGTCCACCAAAGAGCTCTTCGGGGACATCCGACGACACACCTCAGAGGAAAGGAACCCAAATGCATTCAAAATCAGCACCTAGTGGCTACTTCTAACAATTACGTAGCAAAAGGGATGGGATTCGGTCACAATCCCATCCCTGTCTCCCCTGCCCTCCCCGCTCCCTCCTTGCTCTGTGGGGGCCGCTGCCATGTTGTGAGCTGCTGGAAGGAGAGGCCACAACCAAGGACTGGTGTCCCCCCACAGCCAGCAGCCGTCAACAGCGAGGAGAGTGGGTTTGGAAGCGGATCTGCCGCCTCGAGAAGACTCCAACCCAGCCAGTGCCCCCTGACTGCAGCCCCTGAGGGGCCCAGAGCCAGGGCCCCCAGCTGGGGGTGCGGCTGCTGACGTTGGCGATGGAGAATAGTCAGTGTTGGTTGTTCTGTGCTGCTAGTCTTTGGGGGCTGTTTGTTACGTGGCAGTGGGTAACCGATACACGTGTTTACGGTCTCCTCTCCCCACACTGGACTAGGACCCCTGTGAGGGCAGGGACTGCTCAGTCATGTCACCTCCGTGTCCTCAGACACAGCCCAGCAAGAGCCTGCGGGGCCGGGTGCTCAGAAGCTTGTGGAACAATGAAGGGGTGAAGGACAGCACTCGTTAGTCCTAGTATCTGCTTTTCAAAGATGCAGACACTCAAGAAGAGCACGAGGGAAAATAATTCACTGGCAAATAAAATCCCTCTTCTGATCCTGCATGTACAGCCCCCCTCCTCCGGGAAAGTTATTCTCGCGGCCTCTGGTTTCCTAGGAGACCACTGAGCTTACTTTAGCTTTAGTTTCCCCGAGGACAGGACAGGCTCAGCCAGGGCCACCAAACAGCCAGAAGCGAGAACTCTATCTCAGCCAGGGACACACCAGGGAACAGAGCCCGTGGGACACACACACACACACACTCACACACACACACACACACACACACACACGTATGTATGTTATATGTATGTGCGTGTCCGCGTGAGTGTATTTATTTTTTTATTGCACAGCACTGGCTGCTGCCATTAGGGGCCTCCTGGCACATCCACCGTCCATAGAGCCAACGGGAAACTCCCAGGCAGGAGCTGAGGCTGTGGTTCAAGTCTCTTCTTTCTCAGGGACACCTCCGTTCTGCTGCTCCTGAGGCTTTCAGATGAGGGGCCAGTCCTCCCTGGGTATTTAGGAAAACCTTCTTTACCTAGAGTTCACGGATTGCAGATGTTAATCACGTCTCAGACCACTTCCCAGAGCCCTGGCCAGTTTGGCTCAGTGGATAGAGCGTCGGCCTGTGGACCAAAGGGTCCCGGTTTGATGCCGGTCAAGGGCATGTACCTGGGTTGCAGGCTCCTCCCTGGCCCAGGGCACATACAGGAGGCAACCAATCGATGTGTTTCTCTCACATTGATATTTCTCTGTCTTTCCCTCTCTTCCACTCTTTCTAAAATCAATGGAAAAATATCCTCGGGTGAGGATTAACAACAACAGCAACAAGACCACTTCACAGAGGTGCCTAGAGCAGAGGGGGGTGGAACTTGGGACTAGCGTCAAGCCAATCGACACATAAGCTGACCCCCACTTTCCTCAGGGTTTGTTGTAGGGACCTGGCCCTCCCGGTTGCTGGAGCTGGGGGACAGTCCATGTTGTGGGGACCTGGCCCTCCCGGTTGCTGGAGCTGGGGGACAGTCCATGTTGTGGGGACCTGGCCCTCCCTCCTGGTTGCAGGAGCTGGGGGACAGTCCATGTTGTGGGGACCTGGCCCTCCCTCCTGGTTGCAGGAGCTGGGGGACAGTCCATGTTGTGGGGACCTGGCCCTCCTGGTTGCAGGAGCTGGGGGACAGTCCATGTTGTGGGGACCTGGCCCTCCTGGTTGCTGGAGCTGGGGGGACAGTCCATGTTGTGGGGACCTGGCCCTCCCGGTTGCAGGAGCTGGGGGGACAGTCTGTGTTGTGGGGACCTGGCCCTCCCGGTTGCAGGAGCTGGGGGGACAGTCCGTGTTGTGGGGACCTGGCCCTCCCGGTTGCAGGAGCTGGGGGACAGTCCGTGTTGTGGGGACCTGGCCCTCCCGGTTGCAGGAGCTGGGGGACAGTCCTGGCAAGGCTCCCCCTGCACCTGCCGGTAGAGCCCGAATCAGTGGGGCGGCTGTCGGGAGGGAAGATGGACCCCAGGCAGGACAGCCTGCGATCCCGTGAGGACCGGCTGCCCCGGGAAGGAAGCCTGGGGGCGTCTGCTGGCCTCCGGGGCTCCTCGGAAGAGAGCGTCCTGCAGGGGGAGCCCCGGGCCTTGGCGGTGAGGTTGACTGCTCCTGGCTCAGGAGCTGGAGAAGCTGTGGGCCTGGCCGCTGCCCCTCAGGAAGGAGGCGGGACCACCAGCCAGCAGCACCCGCGGAGCTGAAAGCTGTGGCTTCTGCCTCCCCAATGCCCTCGCGAGGCTTCCCGGGCCCCCACTGACAGGGAGCTACGTGGGGGCGGTTCTGGGACACGCTGCGCCTCAGCCACCAGCGGGGCAGGACCCGGGGCTCCCCTTCGGCGGGGCTTGTGCCCCGCACAGACTGACCCTCTGGGGGTTCCAGGCTTCTGGGCCTCAGGGTACAGAAGAGGGAGCTGACAGGGGGGCGGGGGGAGGGAGGGACAGGCAGCAGCTAAAGGCGCCCACGCAGAGGAGTCAAGTGCTGGCCGACAAAGTGGCCGAGACCGTGCTGGCCTGTGACACCGGAACTTGCAGATTTTAGGCCCACAGCTCCCCTTCCAGGGACCCTCCTGCCCGCTCCCTTCCTCTGTGGGCTTGGGCCTGCCACATGGCCACTTCCTCTGCCTCCTCCTCTGTCAGGGTGTCACCCACTCGGGAGACCCCCCCCCCCACCCCCCGTGCTTCCCTCCACTTCATTTGACTTTTTTGCGGCTCTTCTTTGCTCCATGAAGGGACTGTGTCTCTAGTTAGTTATTTTGTGTCCACTGATCCCAGAGGAATGGAAGTCCCAGCGGAGCCCACACTCCGCCTGGTGAGGGCTGGGTCTCCAGGGCCTGTGGGTAAGCAGGCAGAGGGGCACCCCATGATGCTGTGGAATCATAAAGGGGCTCTGCAGGCTTGTATGAGTGTGTGCCCCCACCCCGCCTAGGCTCCCTGAAACACCAGTGACAGTCAGTGTCCTCAGAGTCTGGGACTAGCCACGTGGTGCAGCACCCCCAGGGCCCACGGTGCAAGAAGCAGGCGGGGCGAGACGGGGTCCCAAGACCTCCTGGATCAGAGCAGAAGGAAGGGGCCGTGGCAAATGCATACCTGGACCTGGTGTGTCCTGGGCGTGTTTTTAGCCCCCCAGATCTGGAGCATCCGGGGTTTGTTCCCCAGGTTTCTGAGTTTGCAGGGGCCTTGGCGTTGTAAACAAACCTGATGCCTGTCGTCTGACTGTGCACTGAGTGAACCCACAGAGCTCTCCGCTCAGCCCCCCAAGGTGCCCGGAACTACCCATCTCAGCCGCCAGTGAGCTGTGCAGCCCTGGGCTTTTAGTCAAACCTCTCCTGTGGCTCAGAGGCTAAGAATGCCGCTCCCACGTCGCCAGCCCGCCTCTGCAGGCTCACAGGCATTCTACACGCCCACGGAACCCATCCGATGCCTCCTGGTCATCACAATGTCCCCATCGCCCAGCAGGGGCCTGGGGTTCCCTAGGTGCTCCGCCAAATGGTTGTCAAATGCATCACCAACCCAGGGCGAGGCCAGACATCGGAGCGCGGGGCTCGGCTTTGAGAACCCAGCGATCTCCAGCAGGTGAGGACCGCGCTCCGGAGGCCCCGAGGCAATTACCAGACCTTCAGTGGATTTCATCTCTTCCTTGAAACACTGGTGTCGGATGACCCCAGTTTCCCAGGAACCCCCTAAACTAATTCACCTGTCATCCTCAACTCCATTCCTCATACCCATCCTGACTCTCTGAGATGAACAAAACTGTATTAAGGACCTGTATTTTGTTTCTTTATTCAATGCTACTAAAGCAATACGTGCTTATCGTAAACATTTAAATAATACAGAATCAAAAAGGAGAATTTCATTTTTAAAAAATATATATTTGTATTGGGTTCAGAGAGGAAAGGAGAGGGAGAGAGAGATAGAAACATCAATGATGGAACAGACTGTGAAACTACAGCGGGAAGGCAGAGGAGTTTGGGGGGGCGGCTGTAAGAGATCAACCGAAGGACTTGTACGCATGCATTTAAGCATAACCAATGGATAAAAAACACTGGGGGAAGGGGGCAGGTAAAGGCATGTACTGGGGGGAAGGGGAGGCCAGGGGAAGGTCAATGGGGAAGGAAAAAAAAAAAAAGGAGACATATGTACTACTATTTGTAATACTTCAAACAATTAAAAAAAAAGAAATTACTGTGTACAACTGTTTGCAAAAATTATCAAATAAATACCTCTATGAAAAAAAAAAAAAGAAACATCAATGATGACAGAGAATCATGGATCGGCTGCCTCCTGCACGCCCCCCACTGGGGATCAAGCCCACAACCTGGGCATGTGCCCCTATCAGGGATCAAACCGTGACCTCCTGATTCATAGGTCGCTGCTCAACCGCTGAGCCATGCCAGGCAGGAGAATGTCTTTATCCTCCAGACATCTCAATGTTTGCTCTGAAGGCTTTCAACTGATTGGACGAGGCCCACCCACCTTATGGAGAGTTATCTGACCCCTAGTCACCCGATTTCAGTGCTGTCACACATACGAGACTGGGGTTTGACCAGACAACTGGGCACCGTAACTTAGCCAAAATGGCACAGAAAACGAGCCGTCACACCAGAGAGGCAGGTGTCCGAAGGAAAGCGTTAGGCGATGGAGCCTAAAGGTGTATCAACCAGAAGAGCCATGTTATGAACCAGCTGGGTGATGACGGGAAGTGCCGGCATGGCCTCACGGCAGAACACCCGGCAGTGTAATCCCCCACATTAGTAGAGAGGAAAAATCATGTTGCGATTGCAATTGTTGGAGAAACACACTCGGGGACAGATCTGTGTGTACGTGGGGACTTTATACAGCAAGGAAATGGCGTCCAATCCTAGAGTGGAACACTGGCCTCTGGGATGAGAGAGGGGACTCCCTCCCGGACATCTCCAGAGGTTACTCTTAATATATTAAAGACCAATGGAACAGGCAATACACTGAAAGGAATAGAAGAAATATGAGAAAATACTTTTGCCTTTGAAATGAGAAGGACTTTTTAATCCACATCTCAAAACCATCCTATATAATCAAGTGTCCGACCATTCATTTCACCATTCATTCGACCGTTCCACCAGTCGCTATGATGAGCACTGACCCCCCAGGGGGGCAGATTCTCCAACCGGTAGGTTAGCTTGAAGCTGGGGTCCGGCCAATTGGGACTGGGTGAGTCGGGCCGGACACACCCTGGAGCCCTCCCGCGGTCCCTCCCCAGCCAGCCAGCCCCCACGGCCCCCATTGGGACTGGGCGAGATGGCCCGATGGCGCTGATTGCCGGCCAGGCTGAGGGACCCCCCCTGGTACATAAATTATTGCACTTGGCCTCTAGTAATCCATAAGACAAAATGGTGATGAACTGGATTCTATCTGAGCTCGGGGTTTCTGTCTAATGATTGAGCCCATGGAAGGAGCCAGCAGATGTGACAGTGCAGCAAGTCACAGCTGTCTGAGGATTGCTAGGGAGTGGTCCTCAAAGTGTGCTCTGAGGAACCCTGGGTGTTCTCAAGACTTTCGGGTGGTCTGCGACATCAAATCCATTTACTCGTGATATTTAGATGTTATTTGTGCTTTTCTCTCTCATTTATGTAACAGACTGAATGCAGAAGCAGATATGAAAATCTGTCCTTTTTTAAAATGCCTTTACATATTTATTGATTTCAGAGAGGAAGAGAGAGGGAGAGAGAGATGGAAACACCAATGATGAGAGAGAATCATAGATGGTCTGCCTCCTACACGCCCCACACTGGGGATCAAGTATGTGCCCTGACCGGGAATCGAACCCTGACCTCCTGGTTCATAGGTTGTTGCTCAACCACTGAGCCCAGCTGGGCTATACCAGCAATTTTCAACCATATGCCACAAGAAATATGCCATACCTGACTATTTAGTCAGGGCCACTGACATATTTTCCCCTGGATTGGGAAATAATAAAAATGATAACAGCCAACTCAATAGTTGTGGGTATGAATGAGCTAGCTGTCTTGAACCTTAAATATATAGGTCATACAATAGAGTTGCATCTTATTGGTCACATCACATAATAGGTTATTTCTGATTGGTTAATGTTTTGGTTCCAGAATCCTTATATACAAGTATAGGCATCTGATTTTTTTAAAAGATATTTTTATTGGTTTCAGAGAGGAAGGGAGAGGGAGAGAGAGATAGAAACATCAATGATGAGAGAGAATCATTGACTGGCTGCCTCCTGCACATCCCCTACTGGGGATTGAGCCCGCAACTCAGGCATGTGCCCTTGACCGGAATCAAACCCAGGACCCCTCAGTCCGCAGGTTGATGCTCTATCCACTGAGCCACACTGGCTAGGGGTATAGGCACCTGATTTTTTAAAAAGTCGCTTTGGAGCAAAAAGGTAGGTAATTATTATTATTGTTGTTGTTTTGTAAATCAATTAAAATTATACCTATTTTTTGGCAGATCATCAAATATATTTTTGGTGTGCCTCAGAATTTTAGTAATTAGCTTACGTGTGCCATGAGATGATAAAATTTGAAAATCACTGATTTGTGTTAAATATATAATGGATTTATCATTGTCATTTAGGAGAATTAATTATCGTATTTTCTAATTTCTCAGTTTTAATTTATATCATGGTAAATATATGATAAACAAATATATAAATGAAATATTTGTATATAGGTAAATGTAAATAAGTAGAATATAAATATAATGCACATCAGCAAAGGTTTTTGGGAATACTTGATAATTTTTTTGAGTAAAAAAAGGGTCCTGGACCCAGAAACAGCATAAGATGCTTCTACTTATAGGTAGCTCCTTTCTGTATCCCTGGTATAGAGCACTTCTCAGCCGTCCTGGCTCCCCAAATCCCTAACTACTGAATATGTTATAAGCAGCCCAATTCAGGGTCAGATCATCTCAATTGGATATCCTATATAATAAAAGCCTAATATGCAAATTGTCTCCTCGGGCGGTCCTTCGACTGAGAGTTTGACCGGGAGTTCAACCGCTCACTATGACGTGCGCTGACCACCAGGGTGCAGTGTGGAACACGGTGGGCATCAGCAATGTGGCACTGGCAGCGGGCGGCAGTGGAGGTGCTGCTGGCCCCAGTGGGCCCTGATGAGAGTGGACCGTGGTGGGATGGTGGAGCAGGTAAGCGGGAGGCGCCAGGTCAAGGGGGGTGTGAGCGGGGGGGCCCCCGATCGCCTCACTGATCACTCCGCAGACGGTGACCAGCAGTGGCGGCAGGGAGTGGGGCCGTTGCCCAGCTCCCAGGCTCTAAGGGAGCTGGTTGGGGGGAGGGGAGTGGCAGGGATGGGAGGACGGCCTGGCCCCAATCAATCGTCCCGCAGATGGGATGGTGGAGCAGGTGAGGGGGCAGCGCCAGGCCAAGGCGGGGTGCCAGGTGGGACTGCAGGGCTGTAAGGCTGGGAGCATGAGCTGGGGCTGTGAGGCTGGGGGTACGAGCTGGGGCCCAATCTCCGCAGGCCAACCTGAGGGACCCCACCTGTGCATGAATTCATGCACCAGGCCTCTAATATATATCTCCCACATCCCTCTTAGAATAAAATGTACTGAATCTTAGTCTATAGGACAACTTGTGCTACCACTACCACCAATCAAATCAGGACAACTTCTCAAATCTCTGAGAATACTGGTCAGGATTTTAAGGACATCCAGGAGTCTATAGACTTTTTAGCACACATGGTCCTTATTCATAGAGAAGCCCTGGACTGAACAGGGCGAAGTCTGTGCCATGAATAACACTTCTTGCAGCAAGCAGCTTAGCTGAAGAAAGGCCTCACAATCTCTTGCCTCAGAGGTCTGGGCGCAAATTAAAGATATAATACCATCCCTATTGGCTAGCTCCTCTTCTCAGACCTTTGCTCATACTGTTTTTTATTATTACTCACTTTAACCATTGCCTGTTTAACCTTTTCACACCCTCCCATTTAGAAGCCCTAAAGCTACAAGTGGTCCGCCCCATGGAACCGCAAATGGAGGCTGCTACATCCATCTTCCGTGGACCCTTAGTTCGCCCACCTCCCATGGGACCCTGACTGCCGCCTCCAACGACGACCCCTTTGCCAGCAGGAAGTAGTCAGACAGACTGGCATCCCCGGTCCCCAATGGCAGTTGGGGTTTCCAAATCGGAGTGAAGACTGAAACGAGTTTTTAGGGGTGAAATAGGCAGGTTTAGGAAATTTTAAAAAATAGGCAGGGGTGATGCCACAGTCTGTAACACAATTTGTGATAAGGTAATTTTCTAACACGGAAGTAAGGTCTCCCGGCCGGTGTGGCTCAGGGGCTGAGCACCAACTTACGCACCAGGAGGTCACAGTTTGATTCCAAGCCGGGGCAACATGCCTGGGGATTGGGATGTGCAGGAGGCAGCCAATCAACGATTCTCTCCATGAAAAAAAAAGGACAGGGCTACAGAGCTGCAGAAGGGTACATTTCCATAAGACAAGGGAGCTGGGAGCTGCAAAAGGTATATATTTACAGAATAAAGGAAAGGACCCTCCCCCCCTTCGAAGCAGGAGGAAGAAAGCCCAGAGGGAGTAGGAGAACAATAAGGGAGAAGAAGGAGGGAACCTCACATCAGGCTTGAGCTCAGGAGTTGCTATAGTGACCAAATCAAAGGGGATGGTGACCAATCAGAGGGGATATTGAGGCACAAAAAACTGCAGCCTTTATAAACCATGGAAAAAGGGACTTGGTGGGACTCTTTCCCCCTCCCCACGTGGGAGTCTGTGCTTGTTCTTCAATAAATTTCTACCTTTGCTATATAAAAAAAAAAAGGGGGGTGGGGTGGGGTCCTGATTGTATGTGTTTTCAAATCTCCACTGGGTTTGGGTCTACCCTAGGTCTAGAAATATTTCATCTTGAGAGTCTTAAGTAGTTACATCTTTATTTTATTTATTTAAAAAAATTTAAATTGATTTTAGAGAGAAGAGAAGAGGAGAGAGAGAGAGAGAGAGAGAGAGAGAGAGAAACATTGATTTGTTGTTCCACGTATTTATGCATTCATTGGTTGATTCTAGTATGTGCCCTGACTGGGGATTAACCCCACAACCTTGGCGTATCGGGATGATGCTCTGAACAACTGAGCTACCGGACCAGGACCCGATTACATCTTTAAACACCTTGTTTCCAAACCAGATCACATTATTAGGTTCCAGGTAGGCATGACTTTTGGGGGAACACTATTCAGCCCATATACCTAGGTTAGGGACACTCTGGCCAAGAATGACGAATGCTAAACTCATTCTTTGGTGTGGAAGGAATGCCAGCCCCGTTGATGCAAAAGTCTTGTCACATACAGAGAACTTCGATCATCTGGTTGTGATTATGTAGTGACTCATTGATTAATGGTTTCAGGGTGTGTCATTTCTGCCTATTAAAGGATACTGATCTGTACTCACTACAGCCAGACTCTCAAGAAACACAGGCCCTGCGCGACACCAGCTCACAGCTCATGGCCAAAGTCCTGTGCCTTCTTGGTATGTAGTCTGTGTTCCCATCTTCCCCATCCCAGGCCCAGCACCTACCACTAAACCCTAAACCTACACCCATTTCCAACTCCCATTCCACTCCATCTGCACCAACCCAGCTCATCTATGCTTCCAACGCCATCCCCATCCCAAACCCCAAACCCAACCCCATTGCCAACCCAACTGTATCTCCATCCCCAGCTCATCCCCATCACTAACCCTATTCTCTGACCCTCACGTGTCCTTAACTTGCCCTTCTTTCATCCTATCCTCACCCCAGCCTCAGACTTCAGGTCTTCATCTTTCTCTCCTCCAGTTGCCTTCTGCCTCCCGTTTTCCCTGCTCTCTGGGCGAATGCATGTCTACTCCCAGAGCCAGAAGGAGACAGGTAAGGTTCTGGTGGTTTTCTGGGGGTGATGGATGCTGGATGGCAAAGAGCTGAGTGAAGATCCAGGGGCTGTGAAAGTTGAGTGAGAGATTTTCATAATCCACTGGAATTTAACTCCATGAGGATAGGGATTTTTGCTCTTTTCTCATGATTTTTCTAGTTTCTTAAGTGTCTGTTGGATTTTAAAAAATGTATAAAATACCCTTCTCCACAGGCACTTTGCTTTAGCTTTAGTATCTCTCTGTACTTCATCACAGATCACCCTGACCCTCCTGACAATCCTGTTTTCTCACGTTCTTGAGCTCCCACACCCCACTTGCCTCACCTGATGTAGGTGGTCTCTGGTGTCTGGTATTATTATCTGCCCTCTTCCCTATGCACACTCATCCACCTCCATGGCTTTCCAAGCATAACCTTCAAATTGTTAAAAAGCATAGTTCTCAGGCTCTGACTGAGGAGCTCAGTTGGTTAGAGCATCGTCCGGATATGCCAAGTTTGTGGGTTCCCTGGTGAGGGCACATACAAGAAACAACCAATGAATGCCTTAAAGAGTAGAGCAACAAAACCAGTGTTTCCCTCTCTCTCTAAAATCAATTTTAAAAAGTGTGTGTGTGTGTGTGAAAGCATATTTATCATGCAAATGAATCATGAGTGTATTTAATATTTTATTGAACTTATTCATGAAGGACTGAGAATATGATAAACTGATGCAAAGGGGATATGAGAGACTGAAATTCATATAGTCAATGGGAAAGGATGGTGAAATAAGATTGGTAAGTAAGATACAGAACTATTTTTTTTTTCTAGGTAATTTTTTTCTGCCTTTAGGATATTTATTTATTTTAGGTAAGGAGCGAGGGGTCCTGGACTGCGAGAGCCCTGGACTGTGAGAGGGAGTCTGACTGCCGGCTTAGGCCCGATCCCCCCCGACAGGCGGACATCCCCTGGGGAGTCCCAGACTGCGAGAGTGTGCAGTCCGGGCTGAGGGACCCCGCCCCCCAGTGCACGAATTTCGTGCACCAGGCCTCTAGTGTTTCATAACGCTTGGTTGAGTGCTGGTCATTGGGCATAAAAATTGTAGATATTTTAGATAATTTCTCTTCCTTCAGAAGAGGTTCAGTATTCCCTACGCTATACGAATTGAGTTGTGGGCGCTCACCTTAGTACACTCAGGAACTGTGATAAGTCGAGGCTGAGTTGCAGTCCTGACAGTGCTTCGTCTACCTCTGGCTCACCCATGGGCCTCCCAGATTTTTATCTGAGAGTCTGGTGTCTACTCCAGGGCTCTTCTCTGGTGGATCGCCACGTGTGAGGCCATGGTGCGTTCCACTTTGCTTTCCAGAGGCCTTTTGCTTAGGTTTTCCATCTCCTGCTGGTGGGGCAGATGTGTGATGAGCGCTGTAATGAGAAGGTGTCTCAGACCAAAGAATGATGTGGGTGATGCCACAGCCTGTAACACAATTTGTGATAGGGTAATTTTCTAACACGGAAGTAAGGTCTCCCGGCCGGTGTGGCTCAGGGGCTGAGCACCAACCTACGCACCAGGAGGTCGCAGTTTGATTCCAAGCCAGGGCAACATGCCTGGGGATTGGGATGTGCAGGAGGCAGCCAATCAACGATTCTCTCTCATCATTGCTGTTTCTATCTCCCTCTCCCTTCCTCTCTGAAATCAATAAAAATATATTTAAAAAAAATAAAGTGGAAGTGAAGTTAGAGGGCCAGAGGTTCTGTGCGAATTATTCTCCCCTAACAAACCCCTGATGCTGTACTTTTAACAGTGGTGTGACTCCTGTAGTAGAGCTGGACAAGACAAAGGGACAGAGATGGCGGTAGCACCGGGGGCCATCCCTCCTGATGCTCTTTTGAGGAATGATCGTGTATCATTGATTGTATTACCAATTTGGTAATAGCTGTCATGCCATTCCAGCTGTTCCTAAAACAATACGTGTATGTATGACTACATTTTAAGGGACACAGATAAACATCCGCTGGCAGGACAGTGAGTTTGGTGAAAGATCACAGCATTAAAATTTAAAAATGAAATAGAATCTGGTACACGAGGATGGAGTCGGTTTTGTTCCCATCTGCATCTCTACACAGAGACCCCATGTTTTGTAAATAGCCTGAGGGGAAAACACTGTGTCCTAGTGGCTCCCAAGTCTCGCCGAAGTGTCTGAGTCCAGCTCTGCCACCCAGCGGTGGGACTCTGTGGGTGCAAAGCCTGGATTCTCGGCCTCCTGCTCATTCCCAGAATCAGCAAATGCCCCCAAGTAAATGCAGCTGCAGAAGTCAGCTTGCTTTTCTAAGATACCAAGCAGTTATAATCGTCTATAGGCCAGGCTTGTGGTTCCTTTTATCATAAAACTAGCGCCCCGATGCATGGATTTGTGCACATGGAAAGGAAATTAATTAGAAGGTGGACGCTGGGGCAGGACTGGGCGAGACGGGCCGGACACGCCCTGGAGCCAACCTCCTGCGGTCCCACCTGGGGTGGCGCTGCGGCTGGAAGGGCATCTGCGGAGTGAGCAGAGTCCCTCCTGCAAGTGGGATCTCAGCCTGGCCTGCGGGGATCGTGCCAAAACCGGCTCTCCGACATCCCCCAAGGGGTCCCAGATTGTGAGAGGGCGGTTCTCAGGTGACGCACCCCGGAATCAGGCTCCCTCCTCCCTGGTTCCGGGGTGCATCACCCGAGAACTGCCGCTGCCATGTTACCGCAGCTCGGCAGCTCCTGCATTGAGTGTCTGCCCTTGGTGGTCATTTTGCATCATAGCTACTGGTCAGACAGTCGCGTAGCCTTTTATATATATAGACTAGAGGCCCGGTGCACGAAATTTGTGTGTGTGTGTGCCCCTCAGCCCAGCCTGCACCCTCTCCAATCTGGAACCCCTTGAAGGATGTCCAACTGCCCGTTTAGGCCCGATCCCACCCAGGCCTAAATGGGCAGTCGGACATCCCTCTCACAATCTAGGACTGCTGGCTCCCAACTGCTCACCTGCCTGCCTGCCTGATTGCCCCTAACCCTTCTGCCTGCTAACCTGATCAGCCCCTAACCACTCCCCTGCCAGCCTGATTGATGCCTAACGGCTCCCCTGTTTGCCCAATTGCCCCTAACTGCCCTCACCTGCAGGCCTGGTCCCCCGCAACTGCCCTCCCCTGCTGGCCTGGTTGCCCCCAACTGCCCTCCCCTGCAGGCCTGATTGCCCCCAACTGCCCTCACTTGCAGGCCTGGTCCCTCCCAACTGCCCTCCCCTGCTGGCCTGATCGCCCACAACTGCCCTCCCCTGCCAGCCATCTTGTGTCCACATGGGGGCAGCCATATTTGACCACATGGGGGCGGCCATCTTGTGTGTTGGAGTGATGGTCAATTTGCATATGACCTCTTTATTAGATAGGATTCTTTCAAACACTTAGTGGATTTTTGGGGGAGGGCAGTTGGGGGTGACCAGGCATACAGGAGAGGGCAGTTGGGGGGGCCAGGCCTGCAGGGGAGGGCAGTTAGGGGCAATCGGGTCAGCAGGGGAGCAGTTAGGAATCGATCAGGCTGGCAGGGAAGTGGTTAGGGGGTGATCAGGCTAGCAGGTAGAAGCGGCTAGGGGCAATCAGGCAGGCAGGCAGGCGAGTGGTTGGGAGCCATCAGTCAGACATCCCTCAAGGGGTCCAGATTGGAGACCGTGCAGGCTGGGCTGAGGGACACCCCGCCTCCATGCATAAATTTTGTTCACTGGGCCTCTAGTCTATAATAATAAAAGCATAATAAGCTAATTAGACTGGACAGCCAAACGATCTTCCAGACATTCTTCCAGATGAAGCCGTGGCAGTGAAGGCGGAGGTAGAGGTGGTTAGGGGTGATCAGACAGGCAGGCAAGCAGTTAGGGGCATCCGGCAGGCAAGCAGTTAGGGGTGATCAGGCAGGCAGGTAGGCGAGTGGTTAGGAGCCAATGGTTCCGGATTGCGAGAGGGATGTTTGACTGCCAGTTTAGGCCCTATGGAGATCGGGCCTAAACCAGCAGTTGAACATCCCCAGAGGGGTCCCGGATTGTGAGAGGGTGCAGGCCGGGCTGAGGGACCCCCCCATCCCATGCACAAATAGTTCAGTATAAAAATGAATGAAGCACTGATCCATGCTACAACACGCATAATCCTTGAAAACATTACACCGAGTGAAAGAAACCAGATACAAAAGGTCACTTATTATATGATTTTATTTTCATGAAATATCCAGAATAGCCAAATCCTCAGAAACAGAAAATGCATTAGTAGTTGCCAGGGGTTGGAAGGAGGGGTAACAGGGAGTGACTGCTAATAGGTATATTTTGGGGGTGATGAGAATGTTCTAAAATTAGTGGTTATGATTATACAACATTGTAAATGCAATTAATGCTACTGAATTATACACGTAAAATTTGCCATGTTAACCATTTTACTATATATATATTACCATGATCTATTTCTGCCCTGGCAGGGTGACTCAGTTAGTTAGGGAATTGTCCTGATACGCCAAGGTTGTGGGTATAATCCCTGGTCAGGGTACATACAAGAATCAACCACTGAATGCATAAATAAGTGGAACAACAAATCGATTTCCCCCTCTTCCTCTCTCTCTGTAAAATCAATTAAAAATATTTCTAAAAGGTCCTCTAAACACAAACTTTATAAGCACATGAACTATTTTCCAAAATGGTTTTACACAGCTTCAAAGGGATCATTTGCCTTGCAGTGTGCAATCTCTGTTTTTTGTTTTCTTTTGTTTTGTTTTATTGCCTGCTGCTTGATTAAGTCAACCTGAAACATGTTAGGTTTTTGTTACAGCTGTGCTGACTTTGATATCAGGGTAGAGGTTAAGTTAGTAATACCCAAAAGACCTCAAAATACAGTGTCTGCTTCTGGAGCAGCTGGAAAAGGTCAATGGGGTAAAAGGAGGTAATACTTTCAACAATGAAGGGTTTAAAAAAATGGGCAAAGGACCTAAATAGACAATTCTCCAAAGTGGACATACAGAAGGCTAAGAGACATATGAAAAAATCCTCAAAGTCACTGATCATCCAAGAGATGCAAATTAAAACGACAATGAGATATCACCTCACCCCTGTCAGAATGGCTACCATCAACACATCAACAAATGACAAGTGCTGGCCAGGATGCAGAGAAAAAGGAACCCTAGTGCACTGCTGGTGGGAATGCAGACTAGTGCGGCCATTGTGGGAAACAGTGTGGAGTTTCCTCAAAAAATTAAATATGGAACTGCCATTGACCCAGTGATCCCACTTCTAGGAATATATCCTAAGAAACCTGAAGCACCAACCAGAAAGGATATATGCACCTCTATGTTCAGAGCAGCACAATTTACAATAGCTAAGATCTGGAAAGAGCCCAGATGTCCATCAGCAGAGGAGTGGATAGAAAAGCTGTGGTACATTTATACCATGGAATACTATGCTGCGGTAAAAAAGAAGGATCTCTTACCCTTTGAGACAGCAAAGTATCATGCTAAGCAAAATAAGCCAGTCAGAGAAAGACAAATATCACATGATCTCACTCATATGTGGAATCTAATGAACAAAATAAACGGATGAACAAAATAGATCTAGAGACACTGAAGCATAGAACAGACTTCGGAATCTCAGAGGGAACACGGGGGAGGGTGAGTGGATGGGAAAAGATAAACCAAAGATCTTGTATGCATATATGCATAACCCATGGACACAGACAACAGGGTGGTGAAGGCCTTAGGGGCGTGGGCGGGAAAGAAAAAGTAATGTTGTGGCTTAACTAAGATAAGCTTTCCCCCCCTCTATCTTTGTCCGAAAGTAGGTGGCTGGTCTGAGTGGGTAGACTCCTTTCTTTGTGGGATAATTTACTGAATTGGCTTTGACAACTTCAACAAATGGCTTCTATCTTTTCTTTTAATAGATTTCAGAGAGGAAGGGAGAGGGATAGAGAGATAGAGACAGCAGTGACGAAAGAGAGTCATTGATCAGCTGCCTCCTGCACAACCCACACTGGAGAATGAACCAGCAACCTGGGCATGTGCCTTGACCAGGAATCAAACTATCACCTCCTGGTTCATAGGTCAATGCTCAACCACTGAGCCATTGTTGTCATTGTTCATCAGCCAGGAGAAAGGAAGAAGGAAGAAATCAAGGACCAGCATCTTCATTTAAAAAAAGTTGTACACATCACTTGAGTTGATGAAGGCCTGACTTAGGCACACAACCACACCTCATGGCTCTGGAAGGGAGGTGGGAAGATCTTTCTTTCTTTCTTTCTTTCTTTCTTTCTTTCTTTCTTTCTTTCTTTCTTTCTTTCTTTCTTTCTTCCTTCCTTCCTTCCTTCCTTCCTTCCTTCCTTCCTTCCTTCCTTCCTCCCTTCCTCCCTCCCTCCCTCCCTCCCTCCCTCCCTCCCTCCCTCCCTCCCTCCTTCCTTCCTTCCTTCTTTCCTTCCTTCCTTCCTTCCTTCCTTCCTTCCTTCCTTCCTTCCTTCCTTCCTTCCTTCCTTTCTTTCTGTTAATCCTCACCCAAGAATATTTCCCCCCACTTGTTTTTAGAGAGAGCGGAAGGGAGGGAGGGAGGGGGGAAGAGAGAGAGAGAAAGAGAGAGGAGAAAGAAAGAAACATCAATGTGAGAGACACATTGATTGGTTGCCTCCCACATGTGCCCCAACCAGGACCAGGGATTGAACCTGCAACCCAGGTACATGCCCTTGACTGGGAATTGAGCCCACGACCCTTCAGTGCAAGGGTCGATACTCTAACCATGGAGCCACGCTGGCCAGGGCTTTCTGTTTTGTAAAATACTCGCCCGAGGATGTGTTTTTATTGATTTCAGATAGAGAAAGGGAGAGACAGAGAAAAAGAAACATTGATGTGAGAGAGGAGCATCAGCTGGTTGCCTCCCATATACACCCTGACCTGGGATTGAAGCTGCAGCCTGTTGGCGTGTGGAATGATGCTCCGACCAACTGAGCCGCCTGGCCAGGGCATGGCTGGCAGATGTTTCTAACTGGGCGACCATGAGCATCCTGTTACTAAGGGAGGGAGAAGAGAATGAATTTTAATGAACAGAAAGCAGTTTCTGTCCCCAGTTTGGATTGCTATGCGGAAGCTAGACATACAGGGCTTGTAGATCACAGTAACGAGTGTGGATTCGAGCGAGGGAAGAAGTGGGAGTGAGAAAGGACTCATGATCGTCCAGAGCAGGTGCTTGCCCCTAGGGTCTCACACTGGCTGACGGTTCCCATTTCCAGGTTCGATGATGACCGTCATATACCAGACATGGCGAGTCTGTGGAATGATGGCCCTGGACTCCAAGAACTCTGATGCAAGTTGCTGTGGGTCACAGCTGGTCTTTCACAGACCCACCCAGTGGTGCTGCTCTGCGAAGACGGGCTTCTTTGTCATCCACAAGAACCCAGGGAAGACGGAGGCTGAGGACTGCCGGAGCTACACCGCCTAAGGCCCCAGGTACACCCTCCATCCTCTTAAAGGGCCTGACAACATCTCCCTTGCAGCCATCCTTGGACTCTTGTCATTAAGAGGGTAAAGGAGTTTAGGGTCACAAGATCTTGAAGAATCCCTTGACAGGGCACTGGGGAGGTGCTGATTAGGACTACTGGTACCTGAAAACCTTTCATTTCTGCTTTCCGGTAACCAGAAATTGATTGCTTAAGACTCTGCGGAGTAGGGTTGCTCCTTTGATCCATCAAAAGCCCATTTTCATTTCTCCCAGAGCTGTCCAGCTGAAAACTACATTTCCAAGCTTCCCTTAAAGCCAGCGATGGATATGTGACTAGACATTCCCAGATAGCAGACCCCATTATCACTTTTGGAGCTTGCAGCCAACAGCTTCAACTATAGTTCTTTAATATATATATATATATATATATATATATATATATATATATATATATATATATATATATATTGTTGAGAGTATTACAGATGTTCCCCTCCCTCACATTGCCCCCTCCACCCAGTTCCCACCCCACTCCAGGCCTTCACCACCCTACTGTCTGTGTCCATAGGTAAGATCTTTGGTTAATCTCTTCCCGTCCCCTCTCCCCTCTTCCCTCTGACATTCTTCAGTCTGTTCCATGTTTCCATGCCTCTGATTCTACTTTATTCACCGGTTTATTTTGTTCATTACATTTCTTGTTCGTTTATTTTGATTTTTAGATTCAATTGTTGATAGATATGTATTTATTGCCATTTTATTGTTCATATTTTTATCCCTTCTTAAAGAATACCCTTCAACATTTCATGTAATACTGGTTTGGTGGTGATGAACTCTTTATTTTTCTGAATATATATTTTTATTGATTTCAGAGAGGAAGGGAGGAGAGAGAGATAGGAACATCAATGATGAGAGAATCATTGATCGGATGCCTCCTGCATGTGTCCTCCACCGGGGATCAAGCCTGCAACCCAGGCATGTGCCCTTAACTGGAATTGAACCTGGGACCCTTCAGTCCACAGGCCAACACTCTATCCACTGAGCCAAACCAGCTAGGGCAGTGATGGACTCTTTAGCTTTTTCTTGTTTATGAAGATCTTTATCTGACCCTCAATTCTAAATGAGAGCTTTGCTGGGTAGAGTAATCTTGATTGTAGGTGCTTACTATTCATCTCTTTGACTATTTCTTGCCAATACCTTCTGGCTTGCAAAGTTTCTATTGATAAATTAACTAACAGGCATATGGGTGCTCCCTTGTAGGTGATTAACTGCTTTTCTCTTGCTGCTTTTAAGATTCTTTGTCTTTAACCCTTGGCATTTTAATTATGATGTGCTTGGTGTGGGCCTCTTTGAGTTCCTCTTGTTTGGAACTCTCTGTGCTTCCTGGACTTGTAAGTCTATTTCTTTCACCAGGTAGGAGAAGTTTTCTGTCATTATTTCTTCAAATAGGTTTTCAATATCTTACTCTCTCTCTTCTTCTTCTGGCACCCCCATAATTCGTATGTTGGTACATTTGAAGTTGTCCCAGAGGCTCCTTACACTATCTTCATATTTTTAAATTCTTTTTTCTTTCTGCTCGGATGTTTTTTGCTTTTTCATATTCTAAATTGCTGAATTGATTCTCAGAATCCTCTACTCTACTGCAACTTATTCTTTACTTCAGTTAGTGTATGCTTAATTTCTGACTGGTCCTTTTGCACATCTTTGACATTCTCACTAAAATCCTTGAAGGTCTCATAAAGATCCTTGAGTAACCTTATATGGTTTTGAACTCTGTATCCAGTAGTTTGCTTGCTTCCATTTCTTTCAGTTGTAACATGTTTCTTTGTTTCTGCTTTTTGGCTGCTTCCCTGTGTTAATTTCTACATTAAGCAGAGCTGCTATGTCTCCTGGAATTGATAGAGTGGCCTTGTGCAATAGGTCTCCTGTAGGGCCCAGTGGCTCAGCCTCCCCAGTCACCTGAGCTGGGCACTCTAGGTGTGCCCCTGTATGGGCTGTGTGCACAGTATTGTAGTTGAGCCTTGATTGTTGTTGGTGTCACTGGGAGGAGTTGTCGTCCAGGCCAATTGGTTGTGAGGACCAGCTATGACTACAGTGGGAGAACTGCTGTGCAGAAGACACCCATATGGAGCAGGACTTGCTTCAGTGGGGCTTTGGTGCTCACTGAGTCTGCCTCTTGAGTGTGTCACTTGTGGATGTGTAAAGTTGTAAACTCGTATGGTCTGAACCTGTCCACTGGGTGCACTGGCTCTAGGGCCTCCAGGGAGGTGGAAAGTCAGCCACTGCCTGGGGTCACCTGGCAGGAGATACAGAGGGATCTGCAGACAGCTGCTATTTGTTATTTGTATTGGGCTTGGAGGTGCCCAGGCAAGGCCCAGCTGTGAAGCAAATCAGGCTGGTGCTAGTGCCAGGTCATGAGCATCTTTTTTTTTTTTTTTTCATTTACAATGTTCATATTTATTTTTATTAGTAATATTTTAGCTGCTCAATATATTTCCCTGGCATTAATGGAAAAAAAAACATTTTTAAAAAACCACCAAAAAACCCAAAACAAAACAACATGGTGTCTTTCAGAAGCCAAAATAATTTTTCTAAATTATGACTGAGTTTAAGCAGAGGCCATGCAATTTAATGACTAAAGAGACATCTATACATTTCCAGTGTGTTGGGTTAAAATCCCATTAAATTAGGCTCTAATTAAATTTTATCTGAACTATTTTTTATTACGTAATTATTTTTTTAATTCTTTAAAAAATCTTTATTGTTGGAAGTATTACAGAGGTCCTCCTTTTCCCCCCATTAACCTCTTCCATCCCGCTCCCATCCCCTCCCCCCCAGGCCCTCACCACCGCATTGTCTGTGTCCATGTATTAGGTATATATGCATACAAGTTCTTCGTTTGATCTCTTCCCACCCACCCTCCCCTGCCTTCCCTCTGAGGTTCATGCTTCTATGACTCTGGGTCTATTTTTCATCATCAGTTTATTTTGTTCATTAGATTCCACATGTGAGTGAGATCATGTGATACTTGTCTTTCTTTCTCTGACTGGCTTATTTCGCTTAGCATAATACTCTCCAGGTCCCTCCATACTGTCTCAGAGGGTAAGAGATCCTTCATTTTTACTCCTCCATAGTATTCCATCGTGTAAATGTACCACAGTTTTCTAATCCACTCATCTACTGATGGGCACTTGGGCTGTTTCCAGATCTTAGCTATTGTAGGTTGTGCTGCTATGAACATAGGGGTGCATACATTCTTTCTGATTGGTATTTTGGGTTTCTTGGGATATATTCCTAGAAGTGGGATCATTGGGTCAAATTGGAGTTCCATATTTCATTTTTTGAGGATACTCCATACTGTTTTCCATAATGGCTGCACCAGTCTGCATTCCCACCAGCAGTGTACTAGGGTTTTCTCTTCTCCACATCCTCGCCAGCACTTGTCTTTTGTTGATGTGTTGATCGTTATTCTGACAGGGGTGAGGGGATACCTCATTATTGTTAGGTGGCTCCCTCCCTACCAAATCATGCCAGCCGTTGTGAAGGTGCTGATAGAACAGCACAGAATACTAGACAAGACATGACACCGAAGGAACAGAATGTGAAGGTACAGAAGACCTCTGTAGCCCCAACAAAGTGACCACCAGAGAAAAGAGGATTAGGAAAGAGAAAAGAGCAAGAATGATAGAAAAAAAAAAAGAAAGAAAGAAATATGGGGAGAAAACACAATAAAACAAACCAATAAACCAAAAAAAGTCCAGAAAAAGGGTGGCAGAATCTGTAGATGCAGAGCTTAAATAAATAAAATAATGTTAAAGAATAGGAGGAGGACCACAATTTAGAATAAAGGATGGAGAAAAGAAATGATAGGACAAGAGAGAAGAAAAAGAGTTGAAAAGGAGACCAGAGGAGACAGCAGATAGTCCTAAATTTAGGAAGTGAAACAAGTTAAGAAATTAGGAGAAGGAGAAAAAAGAAAAAGAAAAAATTGAGTAGTGGAAAAAAAAAAAAAGAGAAAGGGAAATAGAATAGGAGCAGAGAAGAGGAAATTAGATATATGAACAAAAACAGCAGAGACTAGAATAATAACAAATCAATAAAGCAGATAGATAAGAAAGAGCAATTTTAAAAAGGGGAGAAAAAGGAAAGAGAGAAACTAAAAGGAGAAAGAAGAAAATGGGAGAAAAAAAAAGAGAGGAAGGAAAAGGTGCAAAAAATAAAAAAAAATTACATTAAAAAAGTGAAGTGTTGTTCACTTCAGCCAAGTTTTATGCCCCCTGGGAGCTGGCTTAGGACCCCACTCTTCTGTTCTGTCTGCCAATTCTGGGCTTCCTGTTAGGTACTTAGGTGCTGACCACTGTCAGGCACTGTTGTTTGGCTTTTAGCCCCCTGCTTGAAGCTCCAAGAGATCCACCAGTCCCCTGCTTATGTCTGTCTCCACAGGCCTTGGCTGCCAGCAGGCGGGGCCCATCTTCCTCTTTGCCTGTCTGCCAACTGTCAGCTTTAATCACTCAAGAGTTTGTTTCTTCCGAGAGATGCAAATCAAAACAACAATGAGGTACCATCTCACACCTGTCAGAATGGTGATCATCAACAAATCAACAAACGACAAGTGTTGGCGAGGATGCGGAGAAAAAGGAACCCTCGTGCACTGCTGGTGGGAATGCAGACTGGTGCAGCCTCTGTGGAGAACAGTATGGAGTTTCCTTAAAATTAAAAATGGAACTCCCATTGGACCCAGTAATCCCACTTCTAGGACTATATCCCAAGAAACCAGAAACACCAATCAGAAGGGATATATGCACCCCTATGTTCATGATCATGCCCTTCTTACTGGTCTCCTGGTGCTTTCTATACTTCCTTGTTATAAGTCACCTCCTTAGCTGGACCACAGTTGAAGATTCCAAGGGAATGTTCTGCAATTTAATTGTATTTCCAGCCTGGCCCTGGGACGAGGTGCCCAACAGGTCTGCCTATTCAGCTGCCATTTTCCTTATTCTTGGGCCTCTTATTAAGAGGTTTGGGGCACACTGTCACCAGCTGCTGCTTGTTTGAGAGATTTTAGCAAAGTCTGAAGCCTGAGCCAGGACAGGCCATTCATATGGAAAAGCTGCACTCATCTTTAATTCATCGCACAACTCTAGAAACTTTACATGCATTAACTCATTCAGCCCTCAAACAATCTCATGGTGCTGGCCCTGTGGATGAAACAGAGGCTCTACAATCAATCTAACAAAGTCTAGTGACCAAAAACAACCTAAAGGGTCATCTGATTGTAAATTCCTTACCGGGCAGGTCATGGTGGGTGGTCACCCCCCAGGTTTACAACTTCCTCAGTAAAAGGTTTATCTTGGCCTTCAGTCATTGTTCTTGTGCATCCAGGTTAACACACCTTTGAAATGCCAGAGAAATCCTTTTTTTTCAGACACCTTGGAAGCTTAGCCACCTTCAAGGGGAGCACAGAATCATGTTAACTATTCTGTAATCCAATTCCTGCCTTCCTTTCTCCCACCTTCGTGTAATCTTTTTACCTTCCCTCCTTAATCCCAAGTGTATATAAAAAATCGCAAAACTGTTATTCAGCATCATTGTCACTTGATTTTACAGATGAGGTTCTGAGGTGCAGTGGGGCAGGTTGTCCAGCAGAGGGCGCTCCACATAGTCATCGCCCTAAGAGATGTTCCCTGCCACTGGTTCCTAACATCCTCATAGCTAGAGTGCTTAGGTTGTGCCCAAGGCTGTGCTAAACGCTTCGCGGGAATGATCACACCTGAACTTTACAAGAAGACCCAGAGGTTGAGTTTTACAGATGAGGATCTTGAAGCTCAGGGAGGTAAGGACCAAGGTTACTGGTATACACACAGCCAGCGGTGGCGTGGGACTCAGGTGAGGACAGTCTGATCCCAAACCTCGGCCATGCACAGTCTAGTGATGAAAACAAGACCTTAAAAGCCACACGGGAAGAGGTTTTGCCTTTGCTGTGAGGCAGTGGTGCGTTAGATCATTCTATCGTTCCAGTCACTGCCTCTCTAAAGAGAAACACATTTCTTTATTTTAAATGCAGATGTCCCCCAATTCCTCCCTTCGCCCCCCGCCCCCCACACCCAGCCTCTACCCCCTTCCCTCTGGCCGTCACCACACGTTGTCTGTGTCTATGGGTTATGCATATATGTTCTTTGGCTAATCCCTTCACCTTCTTTCACCCAGTCCCATCTTCTGATGGTTGCTGTGTGCTCGGTGATGCCTTGCTCGGAGGAAGTATGTGTTCCCTTTGTCCATGGCGCGTGAGGGGACGTGCTGAGCGCCCTGTGCGAGTGGAAGCTCTGACAGCTGCTGAGAGGTTTGGCCATTGTCCTGTCACCACTGGAAGAACAAACCCAAAGTGGGGGGTGCCCCTCTGGCCCCCGGAATGAGAAAGACCCAAACCCACCGCACTGATGTGTAATTACGCATGTGAGAAATAAACTTGAGCTGCCACAAACCACTGAGATGTCAGGGTATTTGTTACAGCGACACCCACACAGCTCACAAGGCCGTCAGTGGGCCGGGAACCGAAGCTGCCCCACACCCCACCGTGTCTCCAGCAGGTCACACATAACTTGTTGCTAGCCCAGTCTATAAGTCAGTGACAGATGCACTCAATTTTATGATCCGGAGTGGTTCAGAGCTGTTTCTAGAGCAACCACAGTCCCTGCCTCTTTCACTGTAATGTGCTTTCTGGAAGGAGTGGGAGGAGGGGAAGGTACACCCAGAGGCGGGGAATTACTGAGCTTAATGGGTAAGTAAGGCCTGGAGCCCAGCGGATTCGGGTTCAAAGCCCAGCTCTGACACGCACCCGTTGTGTGATGTTGGGGGAGCCTTTCAGCTTCTCTGTGCATCACTAAACCGGGACTGACTCCATGCCATCAGGCTGGGAAGCTCCCCCAGGACACGATCCGTAGCCCGTGCATCTACAGGAATAGTTTCCCTGGTGACGGTCAGCACTGACTTGCCAGCTGTGTGACCGAGGCATCTTAGAAGAGGATCTGCGCCCTATGCGGTGTGGCTCAGTGGATAGAGCATCGGCCTGGGGACTGAAAGGTCCCAGGTTCGATTCCGGTCAAGGGCATGTACCTTGGTTGTGGGCACATCCCCAGTAGGAGGTGTACGGGAGGCAGCTGATCAATGTTTCTCTCCCATCGATGTTTCTAGCTCTCTATCCCTCTCCCTTCCTCTCTGTAAAAAAATCAATAAAATATATTGAAAAGAAAAAAAGAAAAGAAAAGGATCCGTAATTGTCAGTGAGCACCCTCGCCGACACCACATGAAGAGATGAGTGTTCCTGGTGGGCCCTGCCCCAATTCCGCTTGTGCGCAGCATAAATGTTGATTTAAGGCACTAAGTTTTGGGGCAGTTTGTTGTGAAGCAATAGATAACCGGGACACATATGAAATATGTACTGTTTCCTGCCTGCCCACAAAGCTATGCCCCACCCTTCTTTCTTCCTAACAGAGCCTGGGTTTTGTTCAGGTAGCAGCCAGAGCGTCCTTAATCAGCCGCAGCTTGGTAAGGGAGTAGCTGTGTGACCACGTCCTGGCCAGAGAAAAATAAAAGAAGGTCTGATTGGGGTTTCTGGGAAAAGGCATTGCCACTCTTCAGGAGGAGAAAATTCCTACTGTTGTCCCCCCTGCTTCCTGCCTTTGAACCTGGTGTGAGAACGTGATGTCCGGAGCCGCCGCAGCCATCCTGCGCCTGTGAGGAGAGGCCAGGAAAGTTGCAGACCCTGAAAATGACATTGTCGAGCTGCTCGATCCGCCCCAACGACTCCCACTGCTTGACCTCTTGCTAGGTGTGAGCGACTGTTAGCTGAATATTTTGTGACCTGTCCCTGAAAACCTTCCTGATGATGCGAGGGCTTCCTTCATGCCCCGTAAGACATCTTTGCTATAAGTTCCCTACCTGCCTCACTGCCCCCTAGATGGGCACAGGACACAAACTGGAGGTTCGTACGCAGCCAGAAAGGTGCTGCTCAGAAAAGAAAGAGTTTGCTCGTGAGCTCATTGCCTGCCTTTTGCCTTTCAGCCCCCAAGCCACATCCTTACACACGTGAGTGTGCGCTGGGAATGGAGAAAGTCCACTAGCACACCACTCCCCCAGGAGCCCCCAAGGGAGCAATTCCTCCCCCCGGGCACATGCTGCTCTAATTGTGGTGAATTTGGCAGAAAATGAGCCAGGAGATGAGAAAGATCTCTGGGGGTTTTATAACGCGCCCACAAAATGCGGATGCTCTTCCCTTCAAGAGGTGGAGCTTAGAGACTCACTTCTAACAAAGGGAGCAGGCAGAAGGGCAGTGTGACTTCTGAGAGCAGGCCATTCAAGGCATCGTGGCCTCCTGGGGCTTTCTTTGTAATCAGTCACTGGCTCTGGGGGAAGCCGGTTGCCATGGGAGACACACAAGCAGCCCTCGGGGAGGCCCGCAGGGTGAGGCACTGAGGCCTCCCGCCCACAGCCGTGGGAATGAAGCAGCTTGAAAACACACCCTCCCGCCCCAGACAAGCCCTCAGATGACAGCAGCCCCAGCAGACACCTAACTGCCACCTCAGGAGAGACCCTGAGCAGACACCCAGCTAGCCTGTTCCCAGGTTTCTGACCCTCAGAAACTGCGATACGAACTGTGGGTTGTTTGAAGCTGCTAGGTTTGGGGGCAATTTCTTTCTTTCTTTCTTTCTTTCTTTCTTTCTTTCTTTCTTTCTTTCTTTCTTTCTTTCTTTCTTCTTTCTTCTTCTTCTTTTGTTTTTGTTAATCCTCACCCGAGTAAATTTTTCCATTGATTTTCTAGAGAGAGTGGAAGCGAGAGGGAAAGTCAGAGAGAAACATCGATGTGAGACACATTGATGGGTTGCCTCCTGCACAGGCTGTGACCAGGGCCTGGGCAGGGGAGGAGCCTGCAACCGAGGCACGTGCCCTTGAGGGGAATCAAACCCAGGACCCTTTGGTCCACAGGCCCACGCTCTATCCACTGAGCCAAACTGGCTAGGGCTCATGGCAATTCTAACCTAGTAATAGAAGATGAATACAAGCTCCTTGGGGTGCCTCATCCTGGTTCCTGGGGGATCTGCTCTGTTAATGTCCTGCCTAAGAAGCAAAGAGGTTGATGTCCTCTTAGGCGGACAGGTCAGCTGTCATTCCCAGTCTGTTAGCTTGTTTTATTACTTTTTCCTTCATGTCTTATCGCTGCCCAAAGAATCCACAGCTGCACTTCATGAGACCATCAGCACCTGGATGCCCCGTTGGTCTGTGGTGGCTGAAGAAGCCATAAAACCAAGACAGGACCATGACATTGGCCAGACAAGCCAGAGATGTGTCTCCCTGCACCTCTCTTCCCTGCACTGGACACAACCAGGAGCAAGACCCTGAAAGAGGGGGGTGAGGAGGAAAGGAGGCTGTGCCCCAGCCCATGGCAAGCGCCGGGGCCAGAGCCGAGGGAGAGGAAGAAAGGGGTCAGAGGGGTCCTCAAACTACGGCCCGCGGGCCACATGCGGCCCGCCGAGGACATTTATCCGGCCCGCCGGATGCCGCTGCCTGTCCTGCTTAGCAGCCGACTCGTCCCGGGCCCGCAGTGCGCATAGGAATTTGTTCATAGTTTTTTTTTTTTAAACTATAGTCCGGCCCTCCAACGGTCTGAGGGACAGTGAACTGGCCCCCTGTTTAAAAAGTTTGAGGACCCCTGGGTCAGACCTTTAAGTAGGAGGGATGGACTTTTTTTTCTCCCCAAATGTGGTTGGGCCGGGCCCTGGATGTCACTGAGGAAAGGAAGATTCTAGGTGGTCCACGTAGGCAGAGTGACTGGAGTAAAACTGAAATGATTGCCTGGCAGGTGTGGCTCAGCTGGTTGGAACACCATCCCAAAAGGTTGGGGGTTCGATTCCAGGTCAGGGCACATACCTAGGTTTCAGGCTCTATCCCCAGTCGGGGCATGTACGGGAGGCAACCGATGGATGTTTCTCTCTTTCCTTCCCCCCTCTCTCTAAAATCAATAAGCATATCCCCGGGTGAGGATCAAAAAGAAATAAAATAAATTGATTCATGTTTCCCCATCCGCTGCACCCACCCAATTGCAGACCTCTGCGTTCGTCAGTGGTGTCCCGGTGTCAGAAAGGCTGATGGGGAACCCAGATGCAATTGGATCTCACAGCCCAGGAAATTGTTGGGGAGGGGACTGGCCCCTTCTGCTAATCCCGCTTCTTCTGGAAGAGACGGCTGGAGGGGGACATTAAGCACATTTGAAGGAGTAACCCAGGACCCAGCCGTCGGAGCAGTGCTGGCTGAAATCGGCACCGGGGGCTATAGCCGAGACTCTGGGCTTCTTAGACTCCAAATTGCAAAAACCCCTGCTCTGGGCCTTCTGGGGCTGGGCTGCGGGAGATGATCCTGGGGGCGGGGGGTGGGGTGGGGTCTGCAGGCTGGGTGGGGACACGGTCACTGGGACACTGGGGTAAGTCAGGGACAGGGCAGTCCAGGGTGTTCTGGCTGGACATCAGCCATGACAGGTGGGCCTCTGTTGCCCAGCCTCAGACACTCCCTCCCCCACTGCCCAGAGCACAGAGAGGCCAGCCAGAACACTCAGCTCACTTTACTGGGGAGCCCGGTGACAGGGCACAGGAGAGCGGCCTAAACGCTACAGGGAGGGGTCCGTTCACGGGCCTCCCAGCCCAGGCCCCTCCCGAAGCTGCTCAGCCCCGCCAGGCCCTGAGGCCCATGGGACCCCAGGGAGGACAGGCCGCCTCTCCCGCTCCATGCCCACCCTGACCCCACCCTGTCTGTCCCAGGGAGGTCCCTGCAGCCCAAGGGGGCCACGTCCATGCTGCTCCGAGTCTGTGTCCCCAGGGGGGCTGGGACAGTCCAGTGGGGCTGTGAGGACACGCCCAGGCGCCATGCCTTCCTCCAGGTGGGCAGGGAGGACCCTGCTGGCATGATGGGCTGGGCACCTCCTGGGGACGGGAACTGGGACACAGACACACACAGCCCAGGACCGGAGGGAGGGCTTGGAGGGGCGGCCAGTGGAGATCGCTGCTGAGGGGACACTGAGATGGGCAGAGGGGCCGATGCACAGGCCACCACGTGGACAGGACACGACAGCACTTGGGACAGCAGGTGCTGACCTTCCAGCGCCAGGCCGGGCTGCTGGGGGGCGACTCAAGGGCTGACTGAAGCTCACTCCGGGGACATTTCCTCCCCTCCTCGGAGGGCCCTAGTCACCTCCTACCCTGGCGGGGCCAGCTCAGTCGGCGTTAAGCAGGGCTATTGATGTGAGTCATCCGCATTGTAATTCCTTTCTGTGTGCGGAGCGGGCTGAGGTGCGGTGTTAGGGACTTGCTGGGCCAGTGCGCCCCCTGGTGGGCAAAGGGAGACTCAGCGCGGGGGGAGGGAGGTGGAAAGAGGATTTTCTTTCTATTGTTAACACCATTCCAGACACCCCCACCCCACCCCACCCCCGCTTTGCCCACCCCTCCCCAGCCTCACACTCCTCCCCTGGCCTGCACTGCTCTGTGTCTATGGGCTATGTATACAGGGTGTCCCCCCAAAATGTATGCACACGTTGAATAATAATTCCGGTGGGTTAAATCGGAAAAGAAAGGAACATCAGTTGAGCCATCAGCTGTTAAAGTGTGTATACACTTTTTGGGGACACCCTGTATAGGTTCTCTGGCTACTGTCTTAGGTCCTCCCTCCCTCTGTCCCTTCCTCTCTCCCTCCTTCTGTCCCTCCCTCCGTTCTTCTGTCCCTCCCTCCCTCCCAGCCGCCTTCCTTGCTCCCACGCACCGTCTCAGGGACCGGCTCCCGCCTGGCTAGAGGCCAGCGGTGACCGAGACAGTCCACCCCGCCCTCCTGGGGCTCAAGCCCAGGCGCGGGGGGCAGGAAAGGGGACACCGGACACGCTCCCGGGTGGAGTTTGAGTAGAGGAGCCGGTGGGCCCTTTAGGAGGGAAAGGTACCCGGAGGAGGGCGGGGCTGCAGTGTGGGCGGGGCCTCATAGGCCAAGGTGAGGGAGGAGTGGGTGCTTCCTCCCGGCCCGGGAGCCACAGAAACTGGGGAACTGGGGAGAGGCCAGGTCAGGCTCGGACGTGCTGCCGAGGGTGAATGGGAAGGGCGGAGCGGGCTGAGCCCAGGTAGGAAGATGGATGGGGAGGCGGGGAGCGGGGGCGGGGGCAGGCCCAGGGCCCCACCGGGTTCCTAGTTGGAGGGGGGCGTGCCCCTCCTCGCCCTCGGGGGTGTCCCCAGTCTGTAGTCTGATGGGGGCTGACACCCAGGGGTCCCCACGCAGAGCTCCTGTTCTCGGTGGCGCCCCTTCAACCCAGGGTGTCCGAGCTCCCCGACAATCCACCGTGCACTTGCTTACCTCCCCCCTTTCAATTGCTGCCCGCTGGAGGACAGCCCCCCACTAATCTCTTTGGGGTGGTGGCCGGGGAACATTGTGTAATCTCTACTAGGGCGGTTCTCCAACTATTGGTCTCAGGACCTTACATTATTAGCAAGGACCAGGGCCCCAAAGGGCGTGCGTGTAGGAGGGTTCCATCTGCATTGGGAATTTCAATTGAGAAACGGAAAGTGCTGATTTATGAGCTCCTTAAAAATAGCAGCGACAAGCATGTTACGCGGTCACACAAGTAACACATATGTATTTCAATTGCCATAATTTTCAAAACCCAAACTAACTGAGACGAGTGGCCTTGCTTTACGTTTTTTTTGCAAATCTCTTTCACATCTGACTCAGCAGAAGGCGCTGGGTCCCGAGCCGGCCTCTGTATCCATCCGATGTGGCGTCGCTGGCCATGCAGCCTCTGGAAAACCCCACTGGACGGGGGAGAGAACGAGGCTGAAAGAGGCAAACAGCATCTCAGCCTCACGATGAAAGTGGGCTTGTCCGAGGGGTCCCTGCCCCTGCCCTGGCGCTTCTGCAATGCCACGGGGACCCTCAACTTTGTGGATGCCTCCTTCTTCCAGAAGTTTCTGAGTCTCTAATTCTCCACTCAGCTTCTGGGACCGCGCCCCCACCCACTCTGCCCCACGCCCCCCCACTCTGCCCCACGCCCCCGCCCACTCTGCCCCACTCCCACCCACTCTGCCCCACGCCCCCCACTCTGCCCCACGCCCCCCACTCTGCCCCACACCCCCACCCACTCTGCCCCACGCCCACCCACTCTGCCCCACGCCCCCCCACTCTGCCCTACACCCCCGCCCACTCTGCCCCACTCCCACCCACTCTGCCCCACGCCCCCCACTCTGCCCCACACCCCCACCCACTCTGCCCCACGCCCACCCATTCTGCCCCACGCCCCCCCACTCTGCCCCACACCCCCGCCCACTCTGCCCCACTCCCACCCACTCTGCCCCACGCCCCCCCACTCTGCCCCACGCCCCCACCCACTCTGCCCCACGCCCCCCCACTCTGCCCCACGCCCCCGCCCACTCTGCCCCACTCCCACCCACTCTGCCCCACGCCCCCCACTCTGCCCCACACCCCCACCCACTCTGCCCCACGCCCACCCACTCTGCCCCACGCCCCCCACTCTGCCCCACACCCCCACCCACTCTGCCCCACGCCCCCCACTCTGCCCCACACCCCCACCCACTCTGCCCCACGCCCACCCACTCTGCCCCACGCCCCCCCACTCTGCCCCACACCCCCACCCACTCTGCCCCACACCCCCACCCACTCTGCCCCACGCCCCCCACTCTGCCCCACACCCCCGCCCACTCTGCCCCACTCCCACCCACTCTGCCCCATGCCCCCCACTCTGCCCCACGCCCCCCACTCTGCCCCACACCCCCACCCACTCTGCCCCACACCCCCACCCACTCTGCCCCACGCCCACCCACTCTGCCCCACGCCCCCCCACTCTGCCCCACACCCCCACCCACTCTGCCCCACACCCCCACCCACTCTGCCCCACGCCCCCCACTCTGCCCCACGGCCCCCCACTCTGCCCCACACCCCCACCCACTCTGCCCCACGCCCCCCCACTCTGCCCCACGCCCCCCACTCTGCCCCACGCCCCCACCCACTAGGAGAGCAAGGAATGGGGGCTCCCTCCGGGGGACGGGGCAGCCAGGAAAGGAGGACAGATTGTCCCACCTGCTCTTCATGAATAAACGTGGGCCTAGGAGAAGCAAGAGGATGGAATTACACGGAAGCACGGCGGAGCCCTGGACTGAGAGCTGGCACAGTGCGTGTCAATCAAATCCACATAGAAGCCCTGGTCACGTGGCCCAGTGGGTTGGGCATCATCCTAGGCGCTAAAAAGTTGCTGGTTCGTTTCCCCAGTGTGCGGCGAGCCGGAAGCAGCTGATGGATGTTTTGTTTTCAAGTAGATGGTTCTATCTCTCCCTTCTTCTCTCTCTAAAAATCAATAAAAAAATAAAACAAAAAGCCACGTATAAAAAGCAGCGTTGCATTTGCATGCAAAGCGGAGTTAGGTTCTGAGCTCAGATCACTGTAAACGGACTTTTTTCACAGACGTGAAGGGCTGGTGGGGTTTCCCAGGGGCGTGGGAGATATGCAACAGCTCACCGTCCTGACCATTCCCGGCATCCCACACGCTGGCACTCCCCAGCGCCCCCTGATGCCCGTGGGGCCCGGATCACGTTACAAACAGCCCCCAAGAGGCCAACCTTCAGGGTAGGTGCTGGATGCTCTCCTGGGGGGACCCCACCACAATCTGCAGCCCAGTGTGTCGCCCTGTCCTGTCGCCCCGTGAGCATGAAACCTTAGGCCAGTAACTCAGGGCAGGGCATTGTTCCAACACCCACACATGCCGCCTCCCGAACCCTCAGCATCTCGAGACACAGTGGGCACACTGAGGCAGGAAGAGACACGTGACTTGCCTGGTGAGTGGCTGCTGGTCAGACACAGGGCTGCGAGGCAGCCTTACAGCGCCTTCGGGGAAGTGGAAAAAGGGCTCTGCTCGAGCCAGCTGCTGTGGCGATGCCGCTCGGGTCCTCAAATGGTTACGGAGATAGCGTGTGACCCAGCAGTTCCACTCCCAGGGATTTCCCACGAGAAATGAAAACACACGTTCACACAGAAACATGAACATACAACAGCCACATGCGGAAACCATCCAAGTGCCCACCCCCGGTGAGCGGATAGAGAAAATGTGGTGCTCGCATGAAATGCTACTCACACGATGAAATACTATTCACACGATGAAATACTATTTTTTAAAAATATATTTTAATATTTTATTGATTTTTTTACAGAGAGGAAGGGAGAGGGATAGAGAGTTGGAAACATCGATGAGAGAGAAACATCGATCAGCCACCTCCTGCACACCCCCCACTGGGGATGTGCCCGCAACCCAGGTACATGCCCTTGACCAGAATCGAACCTGGGGCCCTTCAGTCTGCAGACGCTCCATCCACTGAGCCAAACCGGTCAGGGCTGAAATACTATTCACACAATGAAATACTATTCACGCAATGAAATACTACTCACACAATGAAATACTATTGAGCCATAAAAAGGAAGGAAGCACCGCCCTGGCTGGTCTGGCTCAGTGGATGGAGCATTGGCCTGCAGACTGAAGGGTTGTGGGTTCGATTCCAGTCAAGGGCACATGCCCAGGTTGTGGACTTGGTCCCCAGCAGGGGCATGCAGAAGGCAGACGATCAATGATTCTCTCTCATCATTGATGTTTCTCTCCCTCTCCCTCTCCCTTCCTCTCTGAAATCAATAAAAATATATTTTAAAAAAAGAAGAAAGCACTGACATATGCACAGCATGGATGAACCTTGAAAACAAACAGAGTGAAAGAAGCCAGGCAAGAACTAAGCATGCATCGTATGACCCCATTTCTAGGAAATCTCCAGAACAGGCCAATCCACAGAGTCAGAAAGGAGATTAGTGGCTGCCAGAGGCTGGGGAAGGGGAGGGGGAGTTGGAGGGTGGTTGCTAAGAGGTGTGGGGTTTCTTTGGGGGTGAGGGACATGTTCTAAAATTGGTTGTGGTGGTGGCTGCACAACTCCATGAACATACCAAAGTCACACTTTCGATGGTGAATTGTATGGTATGCGACTCTTCCCAGCGCCTCACCCGTGGTCAGCCCCACCTGGAAAACGCCAGCTCTGGTTGTTGCTGTGTTTCCAAGCTGAACATGCGTACACACACACACACACACACACACACACACACACACACACCCCTAATAAATTCCCAGTGGCCATGAGTGGCTGCCGAGCCCTCGAATGTGGCTGCTCCAGAGGGACTCGTTATGAAAGAGGATGCTCATGCCCTTGCCAGTTTGGCTCAGTGGATAGAGCACCAGCCTGTGGACTGAAGGGTCCTGGGTTCGATTCCCATCAGGGGCACATGCCCAGGTTGGGGGCTCAATCCCCAGTGGGGCGACATCCAGGAAGCAGCTGATCAATGATTCTTTTTCATCATTGATGTCTCTCTCTCTCTCTCTCTCTCCCTTCCTCTCTGAAATCAATAAAAATATATATATTTTACAAAGAGGATGCTTATTATGCCCTGGCAGGATAGCTCAGTTGGTTAGAGCATCATGTTCTGATACGCCAAGGTTTCAGGCCTGGTCTGGGCACATACAGGAACCAATAAATGCATCAATGGTGGAACAATAAATCTATGCTTCCCTCTCTCTCCTTTCTGCTCTCTCTCTCTCTAAAATCAACAAATAAAAAATTTTAAAGAAAATGTTCACGCCCTAGCCGGCTTGGCTTAGTGGATAGAGCGTCAGCCTGCGGACTGAAGGGTCCCAGGTTCGATTCTGGCCAAGGGCACATGCCTGGGTTGCGGGCTTGATCCCCAGTAGGGGGTGTACAGGAGGCAGAAGATCAATGATTTTTCTCTCATCATTGATGTTTCCATCTCTCTCTCCTTCTCCCTTCCTCTCTGAAATCAATAAAGAAATATATTTAAAAACAACAACAACAAAAAGAAAATGTTCACTATCTCATTAGTAATTGTTTTATATTGATGGCAAGCACAAATAATATTTTGTCTCTCTGGGGATAAATGAAATCTATTCTGAAAATGTATCTCGCCTGTGTCTGTGCATCGACCGAAGGTGGCCAGAGCCAGTGTCACATCCTGCCTGTGGCTTGTGTTTGGGGCCACGTTCTATTTCTGTTGCGCGTTGCTCTGCAGAGAAGGTGACATCCATTTGGGGATCAGGAGGGTGAAAGGAGAAGAGAAAAGCAGGGAAACGGGAGCTGCAGCAGGGTTGGTAGGAGAGTGAGAAAGCCTTTGGTTTGCCAGTAGGCCCAGTTGCCATGGTAACCTTGCAATAAACTCTTCTGACATTAAGGGGGGAAAAAGCTTGAGAGATCAACCAAAGGACTTGTATGCATGCATATAAGCCTAACCAATGGACACAGACAACAGGGGGTGAGGGCATGAGTGGGGGAGGATAAGGACACATATATAATACCTTAATCAATAAAGACATTTTTAAAAAGCTTGAAGTGTTTGGGTTATCTATCTAACAAACACTTATATAATGGTAAGATCTCAATACATCATCCCATGGCCACCTTCGATGGGGCACAGCTGTGGGCCACCCGCTCTTCCCAGTGCTTTCATACATCACCCCCTTAATCCCGTAAGAACCCTGTGAGGTAGGGTTAGTGGTTATGGCCATTTCACAGAGGACAATGAGGTTTAGAGAAGCTCGGGAAGTTGCAGCCAGAGATGCAGGAGGGACAGAAACGGCACAGCTGGACGATAGCGCCCGGGGTGGTGGTGGTGGTGGTGGTGATGGTGGTGGTGGAGGCAAAGGCTGGGGAAGCAGAGGTGTTTAAAGCGGCTATGATAGCCCCATGCCCCAGTCGGCGGACCCAGGCAGGGAAATACTTTCTTGCAGAATTCGTGTCTGACCTCGCTGGTGACCACACCCCTATCCAAACCATATACAGACCCAGGACGCATTGCACAGCATCCTTTCGGGAACAGGACCATAGGCAAGAGCGAGGCCTGCTCTCATTGACCGAGGCCTGTGCACCTGAATGGTGCCTGCACCCCACAGATGAGGCCAGTGTGCCCTACTGAATCCCGTTCCCACGGAGTGACACGCATCAACTCTGAACCCAAGCGTGAGTCCGGGTCCCATGGCCAGAGCCCCTTGGTTTAGGTCTCCACATCCTCCCGCTGTGGATCTGGCCTGTTGGTGCCTCATCGCTCAAGGTGGTGATGCCAGCGCCCACATCCTCCATTCCTCCTTTGGTCCGGCCTTTTAAGAGCGGGTCCCCAGAACCCTGCTCTGGCCAGTCGCGTTGCCATGGACACCAGGCCCAGCTCACCGAGGGGCGAGCCCGTGTGCGCAGGCGCAGGACAGAGCAGCTGCGACGCAGCGGAACTGCTGAGCTCGGAGCGGAGGGTGCGCGTCCAGACGCGGCGGGAGCCGGGCCCCAGCGGCTGCCCTCCCTGCGCCGCTCCCGGTGCCACAGCGCCACCCGCCCTGCGTCTGGCCCGGCGGCGCCGCGTCACCCAGGCCGGGGACGAAGGGCGGAGCGGAGGGGCCGGCGGCAGCCCCGGGCCGGAGACGTAAGCCCCCTGCGGGTTGCCTGACAGCCTGGGGAGGGGACCTCGGGCCAGACCGCTGCGTCAGCCGGCCGGTGGCTGCGGGATCCCCGAGCCCGAACCCCAACCCTCAGCCCCGCCACGTTCACGAACCTGCACTCCGAGCCCCGCGGCGCTTTCCGGGTGGGATTTGCATTGGGCGGTCGGCGCCCGCGGGCGGCACCATGGCCTGGAGCCTTTTGCAGGACTGGTGCAGGGGGCTGGATGTGGACGTGCACCGGGCCCTGCTGGTCACCGGCATCCCCGAGGGCCTGGAGCCGGCGGCCATCGAGGCCGCCCTGCAGCCCGCCTTCCTGCCCCTGGGCACGTTCAGGCTGCGGAGCACGAGGGCCGTGCGGGGCGAGAAGGCCAAGGCCGCCCTGGTGGAGTTCCTGGAGGACATGGATCCCTCCGCCATCCCCAGCGAGATCCCCGGCGGGGACGGCGCCTGGAGGGTCCTGTGCAAGGACCGCGCGGAGGACACCAGGGTCCTGAGGCAGATGAAGCGCTTGCTGCTGGATGAAAGGGCCCCCGGGGCCACGCCCACCGCTCCCGCCGCCCAAGCTCAGGCCCAGGGGTCGGAGCGGACGGCCCGGGAGGCTGGCCCCGCTCCGGGCGCAGCCAGCAAGGCTAGGAAGGGCTGGCGGAGTCGCCGAAGCAGAGCCAGAGGCCACAGGTTGACCCAGAAGGGCAAGAAGCGAGGCCGCGGGGGGCGGCCGTTCCCTGGCGCCAAGCGCGGGTCCGAGGACTCCTCCTCCGACAGTCTGGGCATCGTGATCGAGGAGCTGGACGAGGAGGCCCTGGGCGGGCTCGACGCGCAGAGAGCGCTGTACACCACGCTCCAGGTGGCCGCCAGGGAGCTCGTGAGGAAGTGGGCCCTGCAGGGGGACCCCGAGGACGCAGACGGTCCCCGCGAGTTCCTGGCCCTGGTCACCGTGACAGACAAGGCCAAGAAGGAGGAGCTAGAGAAAGAAACCCCGGGGGCCGAGTCCATCAGCCTGAACATCGAAGACCTGAGCGGGGTCCCCGACTTGGTGGCCCTCCTGGCCGTGAGAGACACGTGGTTCGAGGAGCCCGTGGACAGCGACGCTTCGGAAAGCGAGTCGCAGGACAGCGGGGACCAGGAGCCGGCGGGGGGCCATCCTGAGTTTGTGGCCATTGTGGCCTACACGGACCCCGCGGACCCCTCCGCCCGGGAGGAGATGTTGAAAATCGCTTCCGTGATTGAGTCGCTGGGCTGGAGCGACAAGAAAGAGCGGAAAGACGCGCTCCCCGAGGTCCTGTCCGTCATGTCCAAGGACACGTGCGGGACGCGCGTGCAGGTGCAGGAGGCCGGCCGCCAGGTGGACGCCCTGGTCCTGAGGAAGGCCAAGGACGACGGGAACCTCCTGGAATGCATCTCCACCCTGGCCGAGCCCGAGACCCGCCCCCAGGGGGAGCCGGCCCCGCGCGGCCTCTTCGCGGGCTGGGGAGAGGAGGAGGAAGGCGAGGTGGGCCTCCTGGAGCTGGTGGCGCTCCTGGCGGCCCAGGACATGGCCGAGGGGATGAAGGAAGAAAGGGAAGGGGCCTGGGAAGGCGGGAAGTGCAAATACCACCAGGGCAGCCTCGGGGAGCTCCTGGCGCTCCTGGCGGCGCATGAGAACGGAGAGTCGGAGGAGGAGTCGGAGGGGACTTCGGAGGGCGGCTCGGAGGAGACGTCGGAGGACACCGAGAGCGAGGAGTCGGAGCCTGAGGATTGGGCTTCCAAGAAGCCCCGGGCCAAGCGAGCCCGCACGGCCTCCAAGGTCCTGGGTCCGGCTGGCGCCCCCTCGGGGTCCCGCAAAACCCGACGGGGAGGCCGAAGCCACGGCGACCGGGGCAACACTCCCGAGAAGAAAGCCAAGGAGGAGGCGGCGGGCCACAAGAAGAAGAAGAAGAAGAAGGGGCGTGTGGGCGCCCGCGCCAAGGCCGGCGAGGCCAGGGGGCAGCCGCCCACCGGCTCCAAGCCGACCCGCGGGAAGAAGGCTCGCCGGGGCGGGAGGCTGGCCCCCAAGTGCTGCTAGTGGCTCCCAGAGACAGCGAGGCGCGGCCGGCCAGGAGGCCTCTCCCTCCGCATCCCCTCCGCCTGCCCGGCAGCAGAGGCCGGACTCCCGCTTAACCGTGCGCTCTGCGCCCTGCTGTGCGCCAGGCGCTTGCCTGGGGTCTCACTTTTACCTCCCAGTCCCTCCTTTGCAGGCGGCGCGAGAGCTCCTAATGGAAGAAGGAGAAAGAAACGCCCCCCGCCCCCCCCCCCCAGGCAGCAGCCCCAGGCGGTGTCTCAAAGGGCACCGGTAGGCGTGGCTTTCGGTGACCCCAGTTAGCACAGGGGTGAGTGGGCCCTGGACGTGAGTACCTAGGAAGGCCAGCGGTGCCAGTGAGTTCTTTGTGGCTCTTCGCGGTGCCCCGACTCCCCCCTCTCCCCCCAATCTTACGGGAACTGTGAAGGAGACTTGGCCACCAGCACGCCAGTGGATGTCAGGGTGAAGCTGAGCTCCCTGCCTGGAGGGGGGCGGGTTCCAGAAAGAGAAACCCGAGAGGCCGCTGGCGGCTCCCCTGGAAGGGGGAGGGGGAGAAGAGATGGGAAGAGTGGCCACCTGTTACCCCGAGCTGGGGAGGAGGAGGAGGAAAAAAGGAGAGACCATCCCTGCCCATCTCGGAGCCGGTGATGCAGATGAATCAGCAATAAGGCCAAGGCCGCCTGCCGCTGCCCACAGGCTGACTGTCACGCAGACTGCACAGAGATTTCCAAAAGTCCTAATTATTTGCCAACCTTTTCAGTTACAGCCATTCCCATCCAGGTTAATGGCTTCTCTGCCGCCTCAGGCAGCGCCCTCCCCCAGGCCTGTGGCTCCTCCGTAGTCCCACCAGCTGCCCTCCCCTCCCCTCCCTTGGGCTGACCAGTCCCTCAGCACTTGGCTTTGCAGCCCCTGACCAAGATGACAGGGGCTCCCAGGTGACCGTAGGACTGAATGAAATGTCAGAGGGACCCTGAGGGGACACCCAGGGCAGGGTCCTGTCCTGCCAGTGTAGGAGGTGACCAGGGTCCTGTGCTTAGAGGGGAGGACGTGTCCCTCGATTTGACCCCCTCCAGCAGCCTGGCCTGGCGCTGGCAGGTCAGCACCTGCTGTCCCAAGTGCTGTCGTGTCCTGTCCACGTGGTGGCCTGTGCATCGGCCCCTCTGCCCATCTCAGTGTCCCCTCAGCAGCGATCTCCGCTGGCCGCCCCTCCAAGCCCTCCCTCCGGTCCTGGGCTGTGTGTGTCTGTGTCCCAGTTCCCGTCCCCAGGAGGTGCCCAGCCCATCATGCCAGCAGGGTCCTCTCTGCCCACCTGGAGGAAGGCATGGCGCCTGGGCGTGTCCTCACAGCCCCACTGGACTGTCCCAGCCCCCCTGGGGACACAGACTCGGAGCAGCATGGACGTGGCCCCCTTGGGCTGCAGGGACCTCCCTGGGACAGACAGGGTGGGGTCAGGGTGGGCATGGAGTAGGAGAGGCGGCCTGTCCTCCCTGGGGTCCCATGGGCCTCAGGGCCTGGCAGGGCTGAGCAGCTTCGGGAGGGGCCTGGGCTGGGAGGCCCCGTGAAGGGACCCCTCCCTGTAGCGTTTAGGCTGCTCTCCTGTGCCCTGTCACCGGGCTCCCCAGTAAAGTGAGCTGAGTGTTCTGGCTGGCCTCTCTGTGCTCTGGGTGGTGCGGGAGGGGCGTGTATGAGGTTGGGCAACAGAGGCCCACCTGTCATGGCTGACGTCCAGCCAGAACACCCTGGACTGCCCTGTCCCTGGCTTACCCCCCGTGTCTTTTCTGCCTCAGTGATGTGCCCCCAGGAGCCCCCTGCCCTGACCCTCCCCTTTAAATTCTGCCAGGCCTTAGCTTCCGCCTGCCCTGACCCTCCCCCAGCTCCTCCTGCTGCCTCCTGCCCTGTCTTGTCTTGCCAGGTGCCAGGCCTCCATCATCTTTAGGTCCCTGCCACCAGACCCTCTTTGCTGGCCCCACCCAACGACAGGTTCTGGGGCCCCAGCCCTCACCCCTAATCCTGGCCCCTAGCCCCCCTCCCTCCCCACAACTTGCTGTGTCTCTGCCCCATTCACTAGCTTCCAGGTCAGTCTCCACCCAAATATACCTGACCAGACCCGGGCCTGTTCACACCCTCACCTCACTCCCTGGGCCCAGCTCTGCGCTCAGCCCACGCCACCCTCCTTGGTGTTCACCCGGGCGCTCAGCGGCGTCCTCCACGTGCTCGGTACCCTGTAACCTCTGCCCAGCTCCCAGCTCCCGTGCTGACCTTCAAGGCTCTGCCCTGGACCCCAGACCAAGAGGCCTCCCCTCCTACCTGGATCCCCGCCCCAGACCCAAACATGGCCACAGGGCTGCCAACGGGTCCGGTTAGGACTGGTCTGATGCCGATGGAGTCACTCCCCTTTCCAAACATTTTAAAGGCTTCTGACATACCCACAGGCCACAGGCCTGCCCACCCAGGGTATTTGCAGGGGTCTGTCCTTCACTTCATGTGGGTCTTTCTTCAAATGTCACATTCCCAGGGGGGGGGTCCCCGACCATCCATCCGGTTAAAAAGGTCACCTCCCCGCCCATCCCCACCTTGTTTGTCAGAGCTCTGACTGCCACCTGGTGCACTTGTTTCTTTCTAAAGAGCCACTGAGTATGTTTGTCAGGAGAGGGAATTGACGGGAGTTTTGCAGGCAAAGTGCAGAAAGGGGGAGGTCGGGTTCCCCAAAGATTAGAAACGCAGCGAGCGCCGCCGGGCCCAGGGGATGCTGCTGCCCGGAGCCCAGGCCGCTGGGTCACTGGGCGCGGAGGTTCAAGAGCAGAGCCCATTGGCCCGAGGAGGGACCCAGGGGCCCCTGGCTCACGTCGCTGCTGCTGCCACCGCAGCCCAGCAGCCTCCAGACAGCGCCCCCTCCTGCCACCCGAGCCCGTGCCCGTGGGCCCGCCGCGCAGCTGGCAGAGGAGCAGGACGCGGCTGAGGCGGAGGGTCCACCCGGTGGTGGGGGGTGGGGGGGAGTGGGGACGGGTGCGGGGGCTCGGGGGGCGGATCTAGGGCAGCAGAGTCGCGCCGTGAGTGTGGTTCGTCCGGTCCCCGCCGCGACCCCAGCGCCAGCCCGGTGCCCACACACGGCGGCTGCTGTTCCAGTTGTCGAGTGACTAATGGACCGAAGGAACCGCGCGGGCTTGGCGAACGCGACCCGGATACGCGGGCGAGGACGGTGCTGGGACGCTCCGCCGGCGGGAGGGGCCCCGGGGCGCGGAGCCGCGTCTCAGGTCCAGGGAGCAGCCGCGCCGAGGCCCTGAGATCCCGCCGGGAAGGCGGTGCGAGGAGCCCGCCAAGGCCCCTTCGCAGCGGGTTTGTCCCCGCGGGGAGCCCGGAGGTGCCGAGGCCCCGGAGGTGGACGGAGTGGGGCGCGGGCGCCTCTGGTGGGAGAAGAAGTCGGCGTCCCGGGAGGAGGCCGAGGGGCCTGCGAGGCTGAAAGGACGTGGATCTAGCCCCGGCGCTGGGGCTGCGGGAAGCCGCACAAATGCAGACGCGGGGGTGGGGTGGCGGGTGGGGCTAATTGTCCCAGAGAAGCAGGGCCTGCAATAGACGTGGTGGATGCGGGGAAAATCCGGCGGGCGGGGCCGAGGAGGCGGGGCAGGAGGGTCTGCAGTCCGCACCTGTTGAAGGCTGCGGGGAAGCCTCGCTGAGGAGGTGACGGTGACGTGTGAGCAAAACCCCGGAGGAGGGAGCGGTGAGGCAGCGGATACCCGAGGGGAGCGCACGCAGGGGCAGGAGCAGCCGGTGCAAAAGCCCCAGCCAGGGCTATGGTGCTGGGGGCTGTTCGCTAGTAGTCACTGACCCCGCAGGGCTGGGTTTAGGGGAGCCAGTGTTTGCAAAACAGGCCACCAGCCTGCATGGGGTGGCTGTCTCATTAGATCCCTGTGACTGGTGTTTAGATGTGAGCCAGGCTTGAAATGAATGTACAGAGTCACTGGGGTCCGGATAGAGGTCGGGGCGTGCAGAGAAGTAGGAGTGTGTTGAGGATGAACCTGTCAGGGCACCTCTGCCGGCTCAGACGGAGACGGGCGCCCCGAGATCTCGAGGATGTGACTAGGTCCTCGAATGGCCGGGAGGGAGAAGTCAGGGTTCCTGGAACAGAAACGACACCCTTTCACCTCCATCGGGTTCCCTAAAGCCTGGTGCTCGCAAGGACCCCCTCACCCCTCCGACTTCCTCAGCTCAGGCTCCGCCCCATCACACAGGACGCCCCGCCCCCCCCTGCTTCTAGGCCCGCGGAGGTGTGTCCACTTACGCGAGTTGCCTCGCGCTATTTTCCCGCCAGGGGGCGCTCCAAGACCGCTCTCAGGGTGCGCCCACGGTCCCCACCAGGAGGCGCTGGGGAACGAAGGTTTAAAGTCGTGCAGAGGCGGCGCATCTGAGCGCTTCAAGGTGCCTGAGACTCCGGCCCATCAGCCTATCGCCTGGAAGCTCCGAAGCGCCCGTCCTTTGAACGTCAGGCTGCGGAAAGTGACTCCCTGCAGGGCAGCGGCCTCTCAAAGGGAGACCTATTGCATCAACATCTGGAAATTTGTCAGGCGCCGCTCAGACCTATTGCATCAGGACCTGCATTTTACAAGGTTCTGGGTGACCTGGAGACACACCGCCCTTTGTTCATTACCATGTGAGTTACCGACAAAAGAGGAAATATATGTGTAGATGAACAAAGGATCTAGTTTGCATGGTGTTCCTGCAAAGAGAGAGCACAGCATAGTGGCCAAGAGTCTAATCTCTGGAGTGGACCTGGGTTCAGGTCCTAACCTTCCCACTCACTGGCTGTGTGACCTTTCCTGCATCACATCACCTCTGTGTGCGGCTTCCGCATCTGAAAACGGGGGGTGGGGGGGGGAGGAGGGGGGGCGGGGAGATGGGGGGGTGCTGGGAGTAGCCCCTTCCTCACAGGGCTGCTGTGCGGTTTCCTTGAGATGTTGAGCACAAAGGACTTGAAACAGCCCTAACCGTTTTGGCTCAGTGGACAGAGCTTCGGCCTGCAGACTGAAAGGTCCCAGGTTCGATTCCGGTCAAAGGCATGTACCTTGGTTGCGGGCACATCCCCAATAGGGGGTGTGCAGGAGGCATCCGATCAATGTTTCTCTCTCATCGATGTTTCTAACTCTCTATCCCTCTCCCTTCCTCTCTGTAAAAATCAATAAAATATATTTTAAAAAAAGGACTTGAAACAGTACCAGCACTGGGCAGGGTCTAAGTGTAGCACCCATTTCTCGTGCCACGTGCTCAATCATGTGCAAATAGTTTCCGAAAAGTGAAACCTCTGCAGTAAAGAGGCGGACTCCCTTCTTTGAGGTTTGGCCATGGACAGACAGCCTTGGATGGCCCACCCACATCTGGGAAAGGCCCTAAAAGAGTTGGCTTGCTCCCGCCCTTGAGTGGGTGTGAAGGTCAAGCCTTGCAAACGTCCAGCCCCAGCCTCTAGAAAGGCCCCACACGCTCACTCTGATTTTGTTTAAGCCACGGGGACTCTGGCACGTGCCTGCCCTGGTCTCCCCAGAAAAATCCCAGCACGAGAGTAAACCTTTTGATTCCATCTTGGTGTTTGTGGTGTCATTAGTCTCAGCATCTCAACGATTATGGGTGAGCGTGGACCACCCAACCCCAAACGACCTCTCTATTGAAAACGTGCCCCCAGAGACCCACAAACTCACAGGATGTCACAGCAGGGGCAGAGTTAACTGGGAAAGCCGTGTTTCTCAAAGTGTGTTCCCCCAGCTGCAACACCGCCTGGGTCCCCCCCTTCCCTAGAGGCTACTGACTCAGAGCCCCAGAAAAGGACGCTGGTTCTCAGCCAGGCTACGTGTTCGAATCCTCTGGGGAGCATTTAACACATGGGGATGCCCTGGCCCCACCCTCGGAGAGTTTGAAGCTGTAGGTCTGAGGAGAGGCCCAGGCATCAATCATTGTAAAGGCTCTCCAGTCGACTCGGACGTGCAGCCAGGGTTGTGAGCCATTTCTACTCTAATCCGCCCATTTCATAGGCAAGAAGCTGAGGCCAGATTGGGGAGGGAACTTCCTAAGGTCACAGGGCAAGTTGGTGACTGAGCAGAAGTGCCACCCAGGAGTCCTTTCAAAGCTTCATTGTACATGGCGGGCGGCCTGGCTCTGTATTAGTAGTGATAACAACAACAATAATAATAATAATCAATCCTGGGAGGACTGATATGACTTACTTTAAAGGTTTCCATTTTCTTTGAATTAAAACCAATAACCTAACTTTATGAAGCAAAATATTCTACAGTAAAATGTTAACTGAATATATGTGGCAAAATGATGTGTGATTTTTTTCCCATATTTACTGAGGTTTTTCTATCATGATCATGCATTGCTTTTATAGTCTGATAAAAAAAATGTCTGTATAGCCTGGCCGGTGTGGCTCAGTGGTTGAGCATCACCCTATGAACCGGGAGGTCAAGGTTTGATTCCCAGTCAGGGCATATGCCTGGGTTTCTTCAGGCTCCATCGCCAGGTGTGGGCGTGCAGAACGCAGCCAATAGATGGTACTCTCTCATCAGTGATGTCTCTCTCTCTCTCTTCCTCTCCCTTCCTCTCTGAAAATAGATACATATATCTTTAAAAGTCTGTATAAACAGCACTGAGGAAAAATGAAGACAAGTAGAGTGCAGGGGACATGGGGCATTTAATGGAAATGCTAGCTGTAGCCAGAAAGAAACACACACACACACACACACACACACACACACACACACACACACAATGATTCATTTTCCCCTTCAACCTCTAAGCTAAAAACCTGGAATGTGAGGGGGTGGCCCCAGAGGCAGCCTTATTTTTGCATAAACCCTCTTTCAGGAGGAATAAAATCCTTCGACTCCAGGGTCATACGTCTGTTTCTGTGTTAGGATGAGGCCCTCTGCCCTAATGTCCCACACACCCCATGTCCTTACATTTGGGCTGAAATATTGTGGTTTTTGTCCTTTCCACATGATACCTTCCAGGCCCACAGGACAATCCCATCTCCCTCCGTACGGAGCTGGAGAGACCTCTCCCCGCCGAGGTGACTGAATGTGCTTTCCCGGGTGTTTCTCTGCTCTGCCTTCATCTTCAAGGAGGTATTTGTAACTTTTGTCAAAACCTGAATATACGTTTAGATTTGAAAGACTAATTTGCATCTTCTTTTTTTAAAAATATATTTTATTGATTTTTCAAAGAATGGAAGGGAGAGGGATAGAGAGTTAGGAACATCGATGAGAGAGAAACATCGATCAGCTGCCTCCTGCACACCCCCTACTGGGGATGTGCCTGCAACCAAAGTACCTGCCCTTGACCGGAATCGAACCTGGGACCCTTTAGTCTGCAGGCCGACGCTCTATCCACTGAGCCAAACCGGTCAGGGCAACATCTTTTTTTTTTTTTTTTTTTTTTTTGAAAAATAAAATTATTCATTCTCTTTCTTTTCCTTTGGTTAAGGGCTTCATGCAAAAAGCAGGATTAGTCACCGGCCAAGACTATTCCGACCACGTGACACGTCTCGGGCACCAGGAGGACAGACGCTCACCTCCCGTAGCTACGGGCGAAGCGCCGCCTGGCTGTTCTGTGCATTTAGTTCACGAGTCTTTTCCAAATGCCCCTTTCCCTCGGGATCAGATTTTCATCTGTAGGATCTCCTAGAAAATAGAGATAACATTTATCTCACTGCTATGCCCTGAACCTGTGACCATTTAAAAAACGTAATTAAAGATCCTAAGTTAGGTCACATGCATGCAGAAATGTGCTCCAAACACAAACATCGAGTGTAACAAATAATCATGCAGGAAAATCCAGGCTGCTCGGGCCCATCAAGAAAAGGTCGGCTCAGAAGCCCCTGATCATGAACTTCTCCCTCCCCCGAGCAAATCGTATTCTGTTCTGTGATCAACACTTCCCTGCTTTTCTATAGATACATACGTTTATTATTAACTATGTGATGGTTGGTAATAAACTTATATATCCCTCAACACTGTAGATTAGACTATTTTTTTAACCTTATATGAATGCAACCTTACTGTCTGGATTATCTGTGCTGTGTGCCTGTTTTTTAGGAAAAATAGGCAAAAAAAAGAAAGAAAGAAAAGAATGTGGGGCCTCTCAGTTTCCTGGCCACGTCTGCTCACTGGGAACCCTGTTCTCTCGCTGCAGAGCATGGAGACAGCTGCTGGCCTCCTGTCTGGGGCGGCAGCTGGCGGCTGTAACCCGAGCCCGCTCAGAGGAGAACATAACTCCCTCCCCCACCACACACAATCCCCAGGTTTCATCAGTTTATTTTCACAGAGAAAGTGCAATAGCCGCCAAGTCTCCGGTGCGGGAGCCGAGGCTGTATTTTATTTTATTTTATTTTATTTTATTTTTATTTATTTTTTTCCCTGAGGCTGTATTTTAGATTCCCATTCTGTGCCATGAAAATGTACGGACTAGGCACCATGCCTTAAAGAGCATCATCAGTTCAAACAAGTTGAGAAGTCACATCTGAATCAAGCGACAGAGGAATCTTCAGGGCACCGCCCACCAAGTCTTCTCAGCTCTTCATCTGAAGTAACAAAAGAGCCGGAAAAAGCCACATTTCCCGCCGCAGGGGACTGGCTGAAACATAGTGTGTGATCCCTGGTAAAAACAACACACATTTGCCCGGCTGGAGTGGCTCAGTGCTTGAGCATGACCTATGAACCAGGAGGTCAAGGTTTGATTCTGGTCAGGGCACATGCCCAGGTTGCAGGCTCCATCCCCAGTGTGGGGCGTGCAGGAGGCAGCTGATCAATGATTCTCTGTCATCATTGATGTTTCTATCTCTCTCTCCCTCTCCCTTTCTCTCTGAAATCAATAAAAATATATTTAAAAAACACACACACACATTTTACTGTGACCTAGGACACACACACACACACACCATAAAAATATAAAGCTTCACAAAACACATACTACGTGAGATGAATTCAGATATTTTGTATTCTGTTGTTTCTGGAGGGAAAATTGTGAGAGACCTTGACATGTGCCAACAAGATGGCGGTGTTGTTGCTGGAGTCAGGCGTTGCCTAGCCCCTCTTCCCGGATTTCCTGGTCCTGCGGGTCTGAGTCTGAGCTCTCTCCTCCCTGTGAGGTGCAGATGACAAAGCAATGCAAATGAGCTTTGTCCAGACTTGTATGTGGTGCTGTCTGCTGGGCGGTGATTCCCCTGTCCACGTGGAAAGCCAGTTTCCTAGAGACAAGAAAACTCATTTTAGCATTCCCAGTGGTGCACGTCCATCTGCCCTGAGGATTTCTCCTTTGAAGTGTTGTACTCACTTATTGAGTTATTTGATGAGTTCAATAAAGTGCTTGACGTGTGTCCATTTTATAGTCATAGGATAGTCCTGATTTTGCCTTTAAAAAAGGATAACATGGCCCTAGTCGGTTTGGCTCAGTGGATAGAGAATCGACCTGTGGACTCTAGGGTCCCAGGTTTGATTCTGGTCAAGGGCACATGCCCAGGTTGGCTCTATCCCCAGTAGGGGGTGTGCAGGAGACAGCCAATCAATGATTCTCATCACGGACTAGAGGCCCGGTGCACAGATTTGTGCAACAGTGGGGTCCCTCAGCCTGGCCTGTGTCCTCTTGCAATCTGGGACTCCTCAGGGGATGTCGGATAGCCAGTTTTGGCCCAATCCCTGCAGGCCCGATCCAGACAGGAGGGGGCTCAATCCTGTGCATTGAGCGTCTGTCCCCTGGTGGTCAATGCGCGTCATAGCAACCGATAGCTCTGTCATTTCAATCATTTAGGCTTTTATATATATAGATGTTTCTATCTCCCGCTCCCTCTGCCTTCCTCTCTGAAATCAATAAAAAATATATTTAAAAAAATGATAACATAAATTTGTAGGAGATTTTTATTTTCCACTTTTCATTATTTTCTCAACCCTTCATAATAGATGCATATTGCTAGTTTTTGTTTTCTATAATCAGATAAAATGCTTATTCATACATGATCCTCCTCCACCCCCCCCAAAAAAAAAAATCAGGAAAAGACAAAAATAAATGCTTATCGGGTAAATCATTCATTTTTCCGTCTTGGATAATAACAGTAACAGAATCTGACGTGTGCTAAGTGTGTTCTATGGGCCAGACCCCATGAGTCCTATCTATCATCCCCAGAATCCCCCCAACACCCCCAATTTGCAGAGAAATTGAGGCTCAGAGAGGTGGAGCGATTTGCTTAAAGTGGTCTTAAACATGTCCTTATACCTCCTCCCCTCTTGCATTAGTGTCTTTGGAGAACTTAGGGCAAATCCATTCAATAAAAATATTCTCTGAGCCCTTCCTCTATGTCTGGCTTGTGCTGACACAGCAGTGACCAATGACAGCCCAGCCCTGCCCTCCCAGGGCTCATAGTCTAGTGAGGGACACAAACCCATCTCCAGGCAGTGAAGACCCCGAGTGGGCAGGGGTGGCACCATGGAGCCTAGAGGCAGTACTGGACCCAGCTTGGGCAGTCAGAGAGGGCTTCCTGGAGGAGGAGGTGAATAAGCTGAAACCTGAAGGACAAGAAGGTGTGATTTACATCAAGAGTGACCAAGGCTTTGCAGAGAGAAGCTCAGGAGGCTGAGAGAGGCCAGAAAAACTTGCAGTGTGTGGAGGAGTCCAGTTAAATAATACAGGTAAATCCCGGATCCGCACCAGAGTCCTCTCAGATGATCACATTTCGCAGGACGGGCCATGAGGCTGGGTCTCCGGCTGGAGGGTGATGGAACGGAGGAGGGTGTCTGATGAGAGCTGCTGTCAGTCTCCGCCAGGCCCGGCCCTGCTCAGGGAGTTGGGAGGCTCTTCGTTCTCCCCAGGGTGTTCTGCTCAGCCCAGAGCCAGGGTTGCCAGGCCGGCCTTATCCTGCAAGAAGCCAGGCAGATGCAGGTTCGAATCCTGGCTCCCCTACAAGTGGGATATATGGTTTCTGAACCTTGGTGTCCTCATCTGTAAATACGTTGATCATTTCCATTTCACGTGCCCGTTGTGAGGGTTACATACAGACAGGTCACACCTCTGCTCAAAACCCCACAGGGTCTCTCTCCCACAATCCTCTGAGAAAAAGCCAAGTCCCCCCAAGGCCCGACAGAATCCGGCCCATCTCCTCTCTGACCACGTCTCCCCCACTCCTCCTCTCCCTCACCTGGCACCAGCCGCCCTGGCCTCCAAGCTGCTCCTCACACATCTCACAACCTCCAGCCCCTGGGCCTTTGCACATGCTATGTCTCCTGTCTGGCAAGTCTCTACTACACGTATCTGCAAGGCTCATTCCCTTATTTCTTTCAGGGTTTCCTATATTTCTAATTAATTACTTATTTATTTAATCCTTACCTGAGGATACTCCTTCCATGGCTTTTTCAGAGAGAGTGGAAGGAAGGTAGGGAAGCAATGAGAGAGAGAGAGAGAGAGAGAGAGAGAGAGAGAGAGAGAGAGAGAGAGAAGAGAGAGAGACACATGGATTGGGTGCCTCCTCCACGTGCCCTGCCTGGGGGCAGAGAATGAACCAGAGACCCAGGTGTGCCCTTGACTGGAATCAAACCTGAGACCCTTTGGTGTGTGGCCTGATGCTCTAACCACTGGGCAACGCCATCAGGGCTCATGTTTCTCTTTAAATGTCACTTCCGCGGCCAGGGCTCCTCTGCCCGCTCTGTCAGAAACACTCTCCCCTGCTTATCTTCCCTCTTCCCATAGCGCCCCTCTTCCCTGATTCTGTTCCACTTGTGTCACTGTTTACCTCCTCAGCTAGAGGCCATGGATTTTTTTTTTTAAATATATATTTTATTGATATTTTAAAGAGAGGAAGGGAGAGGGATAGAGAGTTAGAAACATCGATGAGAGAGAAACACCGATCAGCCGCCTCCTGCACACCTCCTACCGGGGATGTGCCCGCAACCAAGGTACGTGCCCTTGACCGGAATCGAACCTGGGACCCTTCAGTCCGCAGGCTGACGCTCTATCCACTGAGCCAAACCGGTTTCGGCTAGAGGCCATGGATTTTGTCTGGGTTTTTTTTTGTTGTTGTTTTTTTTCTGTGTTTTTTTTTTTAAATATATTTTATTGATTTTTTACAGAGAGGAATAGAAAGTTAGAAACATCGATGAGAGAGAAACATCGATCAACTGCCTCCTGCACACCTCCCACTGGGGATGTGCCGGAAACCAAGGTACATGCCCTTGACCGGAATCGAACCTGGGACCTTTCAGTCTGCAGGCTATCCACTGAGCCACACCGGTCAGGGCGATTTTGTCTGTTTTTATCACTGCTGCATGCACAGTGCTGGAACCGTGCTGAATGAGAACAGTGACTTTATATTTACTAACATGTTAATATAATAATGACGACGGTGGTGACAGTAATAATTACAAGAGCCCCTAGGCACATTCGAGCCATCAGCCCCGTCCCTGAGTTCACCCCTCTAGCTCCCGCCCTCCCTTGTCTGGGTCCCAGCACGCACTGCGGCCAGGCCCACATAGCTTGTCCCAGAAGGTGGGTTATTGGCTCTTACCACCTGGTGATTCTTTTAGCGGGACCACCAGGGAGGGGCATTCAAGAATCCGCTGGGAAAGCTTGCCAAGCTAAAATATACATGTTTGTGGTAAGGCTTGATACAAGCAAGGGAGGTTTTGAAATGTGTGTGTGGGGTGAGGGTGGGGGCATGGAGAAGGGGACATGAGCTGTGAATATGCCAATGCTGATTTGCCTAGAGGGACCTGAGTTGAGAAAGAAAGCAGAGAGCTCAGATTGGAACGTTTCCCTGGAATGGCCGCTGGGAGTGACCGCCTCATTGAATGTCAGGGAACCTCCCTCTGAGGCAGGGGGAGGGGGGCGGGCGGGAGTTTCTCCTGTGGCGGTTACTGCTTACTGTGTACACTGACGGACAAGGGTGCCTTTGTTCTGGCCTCCTTCCCAGCCTGCAGACAGAAACAACCTTTTTCCTCTTCCTCCTCCACCTCCTCCTTCTCCTCCTCCATCTCCTTCTCCTCCTCCTTCTCCTCCTCCTCCTCCTCCTCCATCTCCTCCACCTCCTCCTTCATCATCTCCTCCTCCTCCTCCATCTCCTCCACCTCCTCCTCCATCTCCTCCTCCTCCACCATCTCCTCCTTCTCCTCCTCCTCCTCCTTCATCCCCTCCTCTTCCTCCTTCTCCTCCTCCTCTTCCTCCTCCTCCTTCTCCATCTCCTCCTCCTTCATCCCCTCCTCTTCCTCCTTCTCCTCCTCCTCTTCCTCCTCCTCCTTCTCCATCTCCTCCTCCTCCTCCACTTTGTTCTCCATCTCCTCCTCCTCTTCCTCCTCCTCTTCTTCCTCCTCCTCCTCCTCCTCCTCCTCCTCCTCCTCCTCCTCCTCTTCCTCAGAGAGTGTCTCTCTCTCTGGCTCTAGTTAGAGTCACAGTGGTTGTCCCAGTGGCCTTCTCCATTCCCAGCCCAGGTCAGGCAGTAGGTACATTCACTTATTCATTCAACAAATAATTATCCCATGTCTCTGTGCGGCAAACACTGTCTAGGTTCTGGGGATGGGACGGTGAACAAGACAGAGAAGGTGCCGACCCTTGGGGAGCTCGCATTGTCGTGGGAAGGCAACTTCAGATCCTGTGAGCACTCTCCTTAAACCACTTGGTTTGGGACTTGTTTGTTACGCAGTGAGTGCTAATTGATACATTGATAAACCAATGTGATGCGGTGGTGATTTTTGTGAAGGGGAAACTGCTTGCTCAGATAGGTGGGGTCTGGTAAGGCTTCTTAGAGGAGGTGACATTTGGACCAAAGCCTGAGTGATAAGGAGGAAACGACGCGAAGGGCACAGAGAACAGCAAGTGCAAACAGCCCATGAGAACCATGGGCGATAAGAGCTGAAAAAAGACCTAAATGAACAGGGAAATGCTTCACTTTTAAAAATATATATATTTTTTATTGATTTTTTTACAGAGAAGAAGGGAGAGGGATAGAGAGTTAGAAACATCGATGAGAGAGAAACATCAATTCAGCTGCCTCCTGCACACTCCCTACTGGGGATGTGCCTGCAACCAGGGTACATGCCCTTGACCGGAATTGAACCTGGGACCCTTGAGTCCACAGGCCAACGCTCTATCCACTGAGCCAAACCGGCTAGGGCACTTTTTATTTTTTTTAAACATATTTTTAATGATTTCGGAGCGGAAAGGAGAGGGAGAGAGAGTTAGAAACATCAATGGTGAGAGAGAATCATGGATCGGCTGCCTCCTGCATGTCCCCTACTGGGGACGGAGCCTGCAACCCAGGCATGTGCCCTCAACTGGAATTGAACCAGGAACCCTTTAGTCTGCAGGCTGACGCCACTGAGCCAAACCAGCTAGGGCAATGCTTCACTTTTTAAGCTGGGGGTGGGGTGGGAGGGTAAACAGACACACAGATGCTTATTCTATTGCTCTTTATATAGACACTAGTCAAACCCTCAAAGTAAGTTAAATGCAGCTGTACATTTCTTTTTTTTTTTTTTAATATATTTTTATTGATTTTTTACAGAGAGGAAGGGAGAGAGATAGAGTTAGAAACATCGATGAGAGAGAAACATCGATCAGCTGCCTCCTGCACACCCTCTACTGGGGATGTGCCCGCAACCAAGGTACATGCCCTTCACTGGAATCGAACCTGGGACCCTTCAGTCCGCAGGCCGACACTCTATCCACTGAGCCAAACGAGTTAGGGCGCAGCTGTACATTTCTTGATTGGCTTCTAGACTTAAATGTGTAATAGTAGAGGCCCAGTGCATGAAATTTGTGCGCGGGTAGGGTCCGTAGGCCTGGCCAGTGATCAGGGCCTTCTGGCAGCCGGCCAGGGTCTTCCTTCGTTCTGCGCTGCCCCCTGGTGGTCAGCACATGTCATAGCGAGCGATTGAACTCCCGGTCTCCCGGAGTTCAATACACACACACACATACTAGAGGCCCAGTGCATGAAATTCATGCATGAGGGGGGGCGGGTCACCTCAGCCCAGCCTGCACCCTCTCCAATCTGGGACCCCTCAGGGGATGTCCGACTGCTGGTTTAGGATCAGGCCTAAACCGGCAGTCAGACATCCCTCTCACAATCCGGGACCACTGGCTCCTAACTGCTCACCTGTCTGCCTGCCTGATCACCCCTAACTGTCCCCCCCCCCTCGCTGGCCTGGTTGCCCCTTACTGCACCCCCTGCTGGCCTGGTTGCCCCCAACTGCCCCCCCCCACCAACCTGGTTGCCCCTCACAGCACCCCCCCTTGCCGGCCTTGTCACCCCCAACTGCCCTCCCTGCTGGCCTGGTCACCCCACACAGCCCGCTGTTCAATCGTTTGGTCATCCCTCACTAAACCCCCTGCCAGCCTGGTCACCCCCAACTGCCCCCCCACTACCGGCCTGGTTGCCCCCAATGCCCCCCTTGCTGACCTGGTCACCCCACGCAGCCTGCTGTTCGGTTGTTTGGTCGCCCCTTGCTGACCCCCCTGTGGCCTGGTCGCCCCACACAGCCTGCTGTTCAATCGTTTGGTCGTCCCTCACTAACCCCTCTGCCAGCCTGGTCGCCCCCAACTGCCCCTGCTGTGGGCCTGGTCGCCCCACGCAGCCTACTGCTCAGTCGTTTGGTCACCCCTCACTAACCCCCCTGCCAGCCTGGTCACCCCACACAGCCCGTTCGGTCATTCATTCAGTTGTGACGGTTGTGTAGGCTTTTATATATATATATATATATATCATAGAGATACTGAGGGTTCAGTTCCAGACTAACATAATAAAGCCAATATCACAATACAGTGAGTCACATGACTTTTGGGTTTCCCAGGGCATATAAAAGTTATGTTTATACTGTAATCTAGTAAGTGTGCAATGGTACTATGTCTAAAAAACAATGTTTATATACATTAATTTAAAATACTTTATTGCTAAAAAATGCTGTCACCTAGCCTTCAGCAAGTCATAATCTTTTTGCTGGTGGAGGGTCTTACCTTCAGTTTGTAAAAAATGCGATATCTGAGAAACACAATAAAGTGAAACACAATAAAATGAGGTGTGCCCATGCCTTTCTCCATATATCTAAAATGTTTAATAATGACAGTTTTCTAAAATTATAGAATAATTATTTAAATAGAGAACACAGTGGATATTCATTTGGTTAAATATTTCAATGGACGGACAGGGTGCCTCTTTCTTCCCAGTTAACAATATGAATTTTACCTTTTAAAAGGTATAGGATGGGATATTTTATGAGAACAACTAAGATTAAAACAACAAAATCCTGTGGGGATTTTACTCTTTCCGTAAGCCATATTAGCAAAAAAAAGAAGAAAAAAGAAAACACCAAAGACAGAAGGCATTTTCTTTCTTTCCTTTAAAAAAATTTTCATTATGAATATTTATTTATTTATTTTTAATATATTTTTATTGATTTCAGAGAGGAAGGAAGAGGGAGAGAGAGATAGAAACATCCATGATGAGAGAGAATCATGGATCGGCTGCCTCCTGCAAATCCCTCACTGGGGATCGAGCCCGCAACCCAGGCATGTGCCCTTGACCGGAATCGAACCTGGGACCTTTCAGTTCGCAGGCCGATGCTCTTTCCACTGAGCCAAACCAGCTAGGGCTCATTATGAATCTTTAACAACATAGACAAAAGTAGAGAGAATATTACAATGATCTCCAACTATAACAATTATCAACTCATGGCCAGCCTTGTTTCATCTATCCCCCACGCTTTTTTTTTTTTTTCTGGAGTATTTTAACAGTCATTTTTAAAAGAAGAGATAAAGTGTGACTATTTAAAATAGTCTAGCACTAGCCAGTTTGGCTCAGTGGATAGAGCGTCGGCCTGCAGACTGAAGGGTCCTGTGCTCGATCCCTAGTCAAGGGCATGTACCTTGGTTGCAGGCTCGATCCCTGGCCCTGGTCGGGGCACATGCAGGAGGCAATCAATCGATGTGTCTCTCTCACATAGATGTTTCTTTCTCTCTGTCTCTCCCCCTCCCTTCCACTCTCTCTCTAAACATAAATAAATAATAAAAGAATAAAAATAAAATAGTCTACGTGGTTTTAAATGGTTATATAGATGGAGAAATGTATGTGTGGGCTCACACCAGATGCTGAGGTTGGCAACCTGGGGTTAGAAGTGGGGGGAGGCAGTGTATTTGGAGGGTGAGGGGAGGGAGAGAGGACCTTTGGGAAGTAGAAACTGAAGCGAGATGGAGCCCTCACAGCACTAACGGAATGGAATGTGCCAGACCAGAGGAGTCACAGGACCACCCGGTGGGTTAGTACAACTTACTCAGGCGGGCAGTTTGAGTGGGAGTCAGAGACTCCCAGACCATCTCTGTGTTTAGCATTTATAGAAACTCTGTGGGTTCTCATATAAAATACACAGGAATTGAAAAATCAATACAAATCGAAAACAATTTTATGGATTGAAAACATACGCAGGAAGACAAGATAAAAACCCAAAAGTGAAAGGGAGAGGAAGAGGATGGAAAGGTAGCCCTAAAGCCAGGGTGCAGAGCTGAGTGGAAGGGTTGGGGCTGCAGGGCTGTGTTGTCATGGAAACCATAGAGCCATGCATTGTCATGGAAACCACAGCTACTCCTTTCAGGGATGCTGCAACACTATTTTTAGATCTGCCGCTGGTCATGTGGCGCCTTGATGGGAGAGGGAACAGGCAGCTGCCTTTACTTAACACACACACACATATATACACGAATGTATATATGTATATACAGACATATACACATATAACTGCATGTTTATAAATATATCGTTATATGTTCTTTTTATATATAAACAAACAAATGTTTTAAAAAGCTCTCTTATGCCCTGGCTCAGTTGAATGGAGTGTCATCCGTACATCAAAAGGTTATGGGTTCGACCTCTGGTTGGGGTACGGACAGGAGGCAACCGATCAATGTTTCTTCATCAATCTCTCTCTCTCGCAAATCAATAAAAACATATTCTTAGGTGAGGATTAACAAATAAGAAAGAGCTCTCTTAAATATTTCCCTCTTACGTATTTTGGAATGCTTACTAACGCACAGTAATCTTCTCTGATTGAGCCCTGACTGATAACACTCAAAGCAGGGGTCCTCACACTTTTTAAACAGGGGCCAGTTCACTGTCCCTCAGACCATTGAAGGGCCGGACTATAGTTTAAAAAAAACAACTATGAACAAATTCCTATGCGCACTGCGGGTCCGGGATGAGTCGGCTGCTAAGCAGGACAGGCAGCGGTACCCGGCGGGCCGGATAAATGTCCTCGGCGGGCCGCATGTGGCCCGCGGGCCGTAGTTTGAGGACCCCTGCAAGGCATCCGTGCAGCAACGTGTTACCTCAACAGGCCTGGGCTATCCAAACCCTGCACATTCCAAAGGCACGGCTGGCCCCTGACTGGCTCCCAGACAACCTCCAAGCCCCTGGACAATCCCGTGCCAACAACGTGATTGGTGGGGGGGGGGGGGGGGGCCTTGGGCCACACGGTACCGCTGACCTCCGGAGCGGCTGGCGGCTGAGTAACTAAGGCAGCCACACAGGTCGGTGCTCCATGCCCATGTGAGCAACAGGATGAAAACCCTGCGCGCTCAGGCTCAGAGCGCCCCGTGCACCGAAAGGTGACAGGTTCAGTTTCCAGCCAGGATACGTCCCCGGGTTGTGGGCTCCATCCCTGGTCAGGGTGTGTACAAAAGGCAACCGGTTGATGTTTCTCTCTCAAATCGATGTTTTTCTCTCTCCCTCTCCCTTCCTCTATCTCTAAAATCAATTTTAAAAATGTAGTCGTGTCCTAGCCAGTTTGGCTCAGTGGATAGAGCATCGGCCTGGGAACTGAAGGGTCCCGGGTTCGATTCCGGTCAAGGGCATGTACCTCGGTTGCAGGCTCTTCCCTGGCCTGGGCCCTGGTCGGGGCACGTAGGGGAGGCAACCAATCGATGTGTTTCTCTCACATCGATGTTTCTCTGTGTTTCCCTCTCTCTTCCACTCTCTAACAATCAATGGAAAAACATTCTCGGGTGAGGATTTTTTAAAAAAATGTAGTCGCTAGTGAATTTCATAGCACAGTCAGCTAGCAGCTCCTCTGGCCACCCCACTGCCCATTTATGACACTAAATGGATGATGAAGGAACAAGACATTTTGACCAGCCCTGCTGCTGGGGACATGTCATTAAACGATCAAGCTTTCCTTCTCACTGAATGTAATGGCTAAAACAGATTTATCTCCTTTTCAACTCACAAGTCGGAAGAGCTGTTTGATGGTGATGATACTACTTCATTGAAAAAAAAAAATTCCACTTTGACTGGTTTGGCTCAGTGGATAGAGCGTCGGCCTGCGGACTGGGGGGTCCCAGGTTCGATTCCGGTCAAGGGCATGTACCTTGGTTGCGGGCACATCCCCAGTGGGGGGTGTACAGGAGGCAGCTGCTCGATATTTCTCTCCCATCGATGTTTCTAACTCTTTATCCCTCTCCCTTCCTCTGTAAAAAGTCAATAAAATATATTAAAAAGAAAAGAAAAAAAATTCCATGAACGGAAACTTTGTGCACCGCTAGAAAAAGCGGCTTTGGGGTCGCTCTTCAGGGGTTGATTTGAGGAGGTTGTTCTCACTTTTCCTTTGTAGCAATGCTTTGCCAATCATCCTCGATTGCTGCTGCATTTGCAATATCTTTCCGTTACCTACTGCTCCATCATAAGCCACCCCAAATGTAGTGGCGAGGGACGACAACGGTTCTGTGACACTCATCGATCTGTGGGCCAGGAACTCCCGCAGGAAATTAAAGAAGCAGTGATGGGTTGTTTCTGCCACACCGTGTCTGCGCCCCAACTAGGAAGATGTAAACGGCTGGGGAGTGACTCCATGGTTGGGGGCTGGAATTATCTAGAAGTTTCTTTAATCACATCTCTGGTGCCTGAGCTGAGATCACATGAAGCCTGGGCTCAGCGGGGACTATGGACGGGAGCACACACGGGCGGCCAGAGCTCAGCTGAGCTTCTCACTTGGAAGCTCACGGACCCAAGAAAGAGCGTGTCCCGGGGAACACGGAGGGTGTTGGGTGGCTCTGTGCCGCCCGCTGGCACCACCGCAGAGTCCTTCCGCAAGACTCCTGGTTCAGTCACTGCCCTCCTGCCGCCTCTCCCGGTTAAAGCAGTCACAAGTCTGCGCAGACGCAAGAGGAGGGGACCAAGATGTCCCCTTCTCAACCCCAGGGCTGTCACAAACCGCCCGGCTGGTGTGGCTCAGTGGTTGAGCGTGGACCTATGAACCGGAAGGTCGCCATTGGACCCCCGGTCGGGGCACATGCCCAGGTTGCAGGCTTGGTCCCCGGTGGGGGGCATGCAGGAGGCAGCTGATGGTGTATGATTCTCTCTCATCACTGATGTTTCAGTCTCTCTCTCTCTCCCTTCCTCTCTGAAGTCAATAAAAAAACACCCAAATGTTAAAAAAATGTATGGCCTTGTTTTAAAACCACTGCATAATGGTACACGTTCCTTCTTCAGCTGCTTCATAGAATTTCAACATGTAAAGAACGTGAGATCTTAAAACTCTGGTTATAACTAAAGCGTTTAACATTTTGATGGTATTTATTTTTAATTATTTTTTACTTTTTGCGTGGCATTTCTTTTTTTATTTTTTGCGTGAAATGTAATGGGAACTTGGGCAATCACACAAATGTCCATCAAGCCCAAGTTCGGGGACGGCGGAGACGCCAGTGGACGAGGCGTGAGGCTGTGCGGCCTTGCCGAGCCCATTCCAAAACGGAACCCGAACAACAGGTTCTGGTTGAAGGCTCAGCCCAAAGACCCGCGCATCTCTCAGGTGTGATCTCCCCGGCTCTTCACAAGGTCCCGGCCAGGAGGGGTTCTGCCGGTGTCCCTACTGAGGAGAAGAGCGAGGAGCTCAAGGCTGCACAGCGTGGAAGCGGCATTGTTAGGGGAGGGCCTGGCGGGAGTCACTGAGGGTTTAACGCTTAACAAAGCTGTCGCCTGCGGGCCGCAGCTGGGAAATCTGCAGGGAAAGGTGAGCCGGTGTCCCCACCCAGGCTTTGGGGTGGTTGGGGCGGGGGTGGAAGCAAGTAGCTTCTAGAAGTTTCTGGAGCTTCAGGCACTGTAGCTGAAGTGGGCTCCGCCAGGCGCCGGGGCTTTTGTTAGAGGAGCGGAGGGGGATTCAGGCCGCGCTCTCCGTTTGCCCTCTGATTTCTGGCGTCTCCCACGGGTCACCGACTGAACCCAGCGGGAAGGCAGAGGTCGGGAGGGCTAGTTGGTGCGGCCACAGAGGTCGGCGGCCGCCCCCGCGTCCCACCCTGAGTGGAGGAGGGTGCGCAGAGGGGGTCGGGAGGGGCAATCCGAGCGTGCGCAGAGCCGCTGAGCCGCGCGAGGCTCCCCAGGCCCAACGGCTGTGCCCTCGCGCGCGAGCGGCCGTTGGACGGTTGCCATGGAGACCGCGGGCGCTGCGCGGCCACGCGGGCTGCGCGGGAGAAGTGCGCAAGCGCGCGCTGCGACGCCGGGTTGACTCCGCGCAGCTGCGGGGATCTGTCCTGGACGTCGCGTGACCCGCGGGGGCCGGAGCGAGGACCGACGCCGGCTTCCCCTCCCCTTCCGCTCCGGGTCGCCGCGCGGGGTGGTCTGAGGCGGCGCCCGGTGAGCGGCCTTGTCTAGGCGCTTCTCTTGGGCCCTGCGGAGCCTTCGGAGGCGGAGAGCCCGGTCGCTGCCGGCGGGCGGAGGGCCAGGCCGGGCGCGGCCGAGCGCGGTTTTTGGCGGATCCCGGGACACGTGTAAGCACTCGGGCCGGTGTGGGAGGAGGCCCTGGGAAAGCGCGAGGCCTGAGGGCCGGCCGCGGAGGGGCCGCCTTGGAGCCAGGGAATCTGACCTCCCTTTCTTGTCACCGTACAGGGTTAATTCCTGGGGACGCCACCCGGCAGACTCTTCATTCCACGTGGGGTTAGAGCTCGCAGGTGATTGCGACCATGACGATGACCCTCTTGGAGGACTGGTGCCGCGGGATGGATGTGGACATCCACAGGGCCCTCTTGGTCACGGGCATCCCGCAGGACTGCGGCCAGGAGGAGATTGAGGAGACCTTGAATCGGGTCCTCTCCCCGCTGGGCCCGTACCGCGTGCTCAACAAGATATTTTTGAGGGAAGAGAATGCCAAAGCCGCTCTCATTGAGGTGGGCGAGGGTGTGAGTCTGAGGGCCATTCCCCGGGAATTTCCGGGAAGAGGAGGTGTCTGGAGAGTGGTCTGCAGAAACCCCACCCAGGATGCTGAGTTTTTAAAAAATCTGAATGAGTTCCTGGATGCCGAGGGGCGCACCTGGGAGGATGTGGTCCGCCTGCTCCATCTCAACAACGCCCCAGCGCCCCGGAACCAGAATCCGCCTACAGGGAACTGGGTAGAAGCTTTGGGGGCGCTCCTGGGGACTGTGATGCAAGTCATCGTCCACATGGATGCAGAGCTCCGCAACCAGGAGGAAGCCAGGGCCCAGGAGGCCGAGGAGGCCTACGCCCTGGCCATGGCCGCTTCAACAGCCGGGAGGAAGGTCAGAAAGGAGCCAGGCGGGGCTGCCCTGAAGATGGAGAACCCAGGCAGCTGGGATGACATGGAAGATGAAGGTGACCCTCCCAAACCTTTGGTTCGTAAGGCTAGAGCTAAGACTCGCTCCAGGAGAAAGAAGCAGAAAAAGAACCCCAAGCAGGAACCAGTGCCCTGGAAGAAACCCAAGGGCAACCATTCCAACAGCCTGGCTTCCTCGGAGGGTCCTGAGGCCGATGATGGTGAAACTAGGGAAGTCTCAGAATATCCCAGGAGCAGCAAGAAGCCCTGTGTGAAGCAGGAGGAGTCGGCTCTGAAGAAGCCTGTGGAGAAAGGTGCCTGGAAGTCTCCCGGAAACGCCCGTCAGGATGCCCGATTGGAAGCTGCGGGCCCTGAAGTTGCCTCTGAGTCAGACCAGGATGATGGTGCTGAGGAACCGCCAAAGAAGAAGGCCATGCGCTGGGCCTCGGCAAAGAGCCCAGGCGCCATGAGGAAGAAAAAGAAGGTGAGCCTGGGCCCCATCTCTTACGTCCTTGTCGATGTGGAAGGCACCAAGAAGCCATTGATGCCAAAGAAAGGGCCAGGCCTGAGGCGGGGTATGTCAGGCCAGAGGGCCCTTCGAGGCTCACAGCCCGCTGAGTCACCTGCCTCAATGTCACAGGGTATACAGGCCAAACCAGAAGGCTCTCCTCCAGGTGAGAAGGACAGCAGGAGTCATTTGGGTTGTGTCTACAAGCAGATGAGGGGGGAGAAGCAGGAGTGGCAGGTGAGGCCTGATGAGCCATAGGGGGTGGTAGGTCACATGGTCAATAAGGAGGACCCCAGTGCAGTGGAGAAGGCGGGTGACACACCAGTTGAGGATTAAGAGGGCAAAAGCCCTGATCTCCCTTCTCGGAGCCCCGGAAGGCCAACATGGGGATGCCATTGGGGGCAGGAGGTGGCAAAGCAAACTCGCCCGGCTGTCTTCTGTTGAGTATTGCTGTGGTATTCTCAGGTCGTTCTGCTGCTCCATCTGACCATCTCCCTCCATAAGAATCGAGTGGCTTGGGGTTATAATGTTTGTTAGGGTAGGTAGGGTAGAAATGTTCAAGGACTAGAAAGTCCCAGAAAGTTAAAAAAAAAAATCATTTGACACCTCTCCCTGCTTTGACTCTTGTAATTTATCTGCAGAACCCAGGAAACTTTGAGATGGACCACCGAGCTGAAAGAAGACCAAGGAAGAAGTTACAAGTTGTGAACAAAGCTTTCTCTTGTTATTGAATGAACCAAGACTTTTGACCCTCTTAGGGACCCACTTTGTAGAAATTGGTTCTCAGAAGTAAATATACATGCGATCTTAGGTGGGAGGAATAAGGGAGGGCGGTATCCGAAACCCTATGTTTTTTTTTCTCTGCCAGGCCCGCTTCCCCACCTCCTCCTAGATTCACCTTCGAGGCTGGTGAGTCAATCAGCAGATTGGGAAGATTCTAGAATATGCATCTTGACACATGGGCAAGGTCATCGTTATGCTTATCCATGTTTGACCTTTCTCCCCCAACCCCTGCTTCTTCTGAGTGGTCGGCTGACCTCTACAGGGCCTGGCGTTCTCCCTCCACCTTCTCTCCCTCCACCTTCTCCGAGCTTTGATGGCGGGTAAGTTAAGCCAGGATCTCTGATGCAGACCTGCCTTCCTTACTCCTCCCAGCCTTCAACTTCCATCCTCCAGTTATCTGACCCGAGGGTGGTTAGGTCCCGAGACTTAGTTTTGGGAAAAAAGAATGGCCTTGAAGTATTTGAGTTTTAAGTTGTGTTAATAAAAATGGTCCTTGGGATAAAACCCTTTCAGGAACCTGCAGGGAAGAGGGGTGATTGGTAGGGAGGGACTTGGGTTGTCCCGGCTTCCCCGCCCTGAGTCCATCTAACGCCACCAAACTTAACATCTTTGAGGCTGAAGACACTTCTCACATTATAGTAAAAGGGAAAATAATCTAAAAAAAATCTGGCTGTCAATTTCTGGCCTCTGAATAGACCAGAATACCATGTCTCCTGTGTATGGGGGAGTGGGGGTAGGTTGGGGTGAGGCTACCTATCATTGGTTTCTAAATTATCCTAAAGAGGCCCAAGGTGTGTTCAAAGATGTAATCCGAACCTATTTTTTCATCTAAAAAACCCACTGAGAAATGGGTACTTGAGTGTGTATCAGCCAAACCCATCACATTGGAGACTTACCAAAATATTACCTTGAGTTCATACATTAGCTTGTTTTTGTACAGGTCTGGAGTTCATTGTTTCTGCCACTTATTTGCATATAAATGCATTTCCTGTAAGTGTGACTGATACCACCTTGTAAATGTCACTGCAGTGGGAGAAGTTCAGTCCCGTGCATGCCTGTAATACCGCTTTGTAATTCACGTGCTTTTCCACGCCGCGGTTCTCAGTTGTGTGATAGCAAGTTGGTGCTTTAACGTGGTCCACAGTAATAATATTCTGTCAGAGAGAGTTGAGCCCTTTTACGTTTTCAGAGTCTCTCTTCTGACTTCAGTTCTTATGATAAAAAATGTGAACAGTTGTTAGATGTCATAATTCAACTTGGAAAACAAACTTCTTGTGACAATTCCTTGCAAATTCCTGGATGAAGATGCAGAAAAAAAGAAAGCGGTTCACCAGTCGCAGCTGCTCCTCTGTGTGCAAAACACAGGAGCACAGGAGCAGGTGGACTCGCGGCTGACCAAGCCTGCAGCTCTCCAGCAGCTGATTTCAAAGTCAGGTCCTTTGGGGCTTCGTCGTGTTAACATGGAGACACCAGGATTAGGAATTGTCTGTAAATGTTATGAATAAAGTTTAGCAAATCAAATATTGAGTCTTTTGTAGGAGGAGGCGGCATGGGCTATTTGAGAAACTGCTGAACAATGCGCACGTCCTGTTGCGCTATTGTCAGACCTGCCTTCGAGCTTCAATTTTCCGTAAGAGGAAGCCATTGAGATGTCTCTCCTCTTTGCTGTATGTCCTTCCACCAATGAGAAAGGATCTCCAGCAGATCTTGGGGTTTCTAGAAGTTTCTAGACCAGGTAACTGGTGATGTGAATTACCTGAAAATGGGCGTTTGTTTTTTAAAATTTATCTTTTTAAAATGTTTTTTTAAGCGATTTCTGAGAGAGAATCATTGATCATCTGCCTCCTGCACACCCTCTACTGGGGATCGATCCTGCAACCTGGGCATATGCCCTGACCAGGAATCTAATCATGATCTGGTTCCTGGGTTGATAATCAACCACTGAGCCACACCCACTGGACTGAGTTTATTTTTAAAAGCAGCTGGATGATGGAAATCCTTGCCTCCCCTCAGTCAGAAGCTGAGGTCTTCAGCTAAAAACTTCGTTTACTCCTGCCTAACCCTGCCCCTGCTAGGGACTCCTGAACCAGGGTGGCCACTTCATCAGAGTCACTAGGGTCTTCGTTAAATGGGCCCTTGGGGGATGTATGTGTATCAATTTCTCCCGAGAATTCTATACACTGTCGGTGGGAGAGCTCCAGATGGGATAATTCACACGAGGAAAGGCAGATCCTTTGGGGTCAAGGTTGGGGTTTTGTGAAAGGAGCATAGAAGTTGTCAGGGGTGGGGGGGGGAGATGCATGAGAAACAGGGATGCTGGGCTCAGAGGACTGCCAGCTAATGGGCACTGGAGTGCCCACACCTGAAGACCCAGTGGGCCCTGCCCCCACCTCTCGATGGGAAAAGCCATATTTGGCCAAGGTCTTTAGGTCCCTCTCAGAGGTAGTCTCTCCCTCTAGTTACACCCAGTCCATCAGTAAAGTGGAAAGGCTCCCATGGCCCCAGGTGGGGGGAGATCTGGGGATGGGACCAGGTTAGGTACAGTTCTGTCCAAGCCACACTTTTTTAATGAACAAACCATCCTGCAAAAAAAGATGTGTGATGGTCCCTTCTGTTGAATCTTTTTAAGTAAAATAATAATACATTAAAATCTGTTAGTAAGTGCATATAGATATATTTGTTTCAGGAAGATATATATATATATGTGTATATATATATATATATGTATATATATATATATATACACACACACACACACACACACACACACACACACCTAAGCGACCATCCAACCGGTCGACTGGTAGCTATGATGCACACTGACCACCAGGGGGCAGACGCCCAACACACAGGCATGGAAACATGCAACAGACTGATGAATTTCAGAGGGGAGAGGGCCAGGTGGGGTCCCTCGGCCTGGCCTGCGGGGATTGGGCCGAAACCGGCTCTCGCACATCCCCTGAGGGTCCAAGATTGCGAGGGAGCACAGGCCAGGCCAAGGGATCCCCACAGGTGCATGAATCCGTGCACCAGGCCTCTAGTATTTATATATTTTTAATTTTTTACAGCGATTGCCCTTGGAATGATGAGTGGGATAAAGGGCAGGTGGAGGGGTGGGGGGTGGGGGGCTGTCAGGATTTATTTTGGCTTCCCGTACTTTGTCAATTTCTAACTGCACTCATATTTTTATTTTTTTAAGTAATAAATATTCAGCCATAAAAAGCAATAAAGTACTGATACCTGCCCTGATGTGGCTAACCCTGCAAAACATTAAGCGTAAGTGAAAGAAACCAGGCACAGAGAGCCATGTGTTGTATGATTCTACTTACAAGAACTGCCCACAATGGGCAAATCCATAGAGACAGGAAGTAGATTGGTGGTTGCCAGGGGTTAGGGGAGGGGAAATGCGGAGTGACTGCTAATGGGTACAGGGTTTCCTTTGGTGGGGGGGGGGGGGGAATGAAAATGTTCAGGAACTAGATAGAGGTGGTCATTGCACGACATCATGAATGGACGAAATGTCACTGAGTTGTACACTTCAGTTAATTTTATGTGAATTTCAACTCAACTTTTATTTTTTTTAAATATATTTTTATTGAATTCAGAGAGGAAGGAAGAGGGAGAGAGAGAGAGAAACATCCATGATGAGGGAGAATCATGGATTGGCTGCCTCCTGCACACTCCCTACTGGGGATGTGCCCGCAACCAAGGTACATGCCCTTGACCGGGAATCGAACCCGGGACCCTTCAGTCTGCAGGCCGATGCTCTATCCACTGAGCCACACCGGTCAGGGCTCAACTCAATTTTTAAAAAAGCCTGCCAGCTGAATCGACCGTTTTTGAGGGGAGCTAGGTGAGGGTTTTTAAATACTTTCCCTGCATTGAAAAAGTCACCACGCCAAACACACGTGTTCGATGTGGAAGCCACGTCCCTCCACTGCCAGGTGAGTGAGCGCTGCAGACCGTGGGAGAAAGCTTTCCCTGTCTGTGCATGTGAATTCTTTTATCCCCCTGTGCTTGGTTAGGAGACTTTTCAGCTTCCCAAGAGCCGGTTTTTAAAATTCCAGCCGGGGGTCATCTATTCTTGCATAACCGGGAAGCGAGAGGAGAGGCCGGCAGAGTGGAGTGTGCACGCGTCTGGTCACGTCTGGTCTCCCTCAAGTAAAGCCCAGCCCTAGGGCTCGGCTTCCAGGGAATGTTCTGCAACAACAGCGAATGCGTAGCTCAAGTCAACAAAGTAGCTAATAGAGTTCCTTTTCGCTCTGGAGGCGAGTTCTGAGTGTTCCTCTTTTGGCGCTTGCACTAGGTAAGAAATGTGAGCACTTACAGAATGTTCAAGACCAAGACCCCTGAGCGAGAATTTCTTCCCACAGCCCTGACTGGTTTGGCTCAGTGGATAGAGCGTCAGCCTGCGGACTGAAGGTTCCCAGGTTCGATTCCGGTCAAGGGCATGTACCTTGGTTTCGGGCACATCCCCAGTGGGGAGTGTGCAGGAGGCAGCTCATCGATGTTTGTTTCTGTCTCATCGATGTTTCTAACTCTCTATCCCTCTAATATATTAAAATAAATTTCCTCCCACTGCTTTCAAGGTTCTGTATGTGGCCCTGGCCGGTGAGCGTCTTCCCTCCCCCGCCCCGCCCCGCCCCGTGCACGAGGGTTCCATTCCCGGTCAGGGCACATTCGACCTCCCAGTCCAGGCATGTACAGGAGGTCTCTCTCTCTCTCTCTCTCTCTCATTCTCTCTCATTCTCCCTCCCTCCCTCCCTCTCTCCCTGAAAGCATATGCTTAGATAAGGATTAAAAAAAAAAAAGTGCTTAACTGAGGCGTTTTCTGCCAGTACAAGGTAAGCTGTTTTAAAAACTGTCAACATGAGAGAATAGGGAGGGAAATCTGAAAACAGAGCGCTAGGTCAGTAACAAAGGGTTGGTTCTGGTGCATGTTAAAATGTCCTGCTATGAACCTCCATCGTTCAAACAGCTCAGTCCTGACTGAAGGATGGGAGAACGCTGGGTCTGGAAACGGAGCTACCTAAATACACAATTACAGTCTGTGATCTAGATGAGGTTTTGAATTGGCGTGAGGAAGAGGAATTATTCAGAAAATGCTATTGGGACAACAAGCTAAGTATTTTGGAAAACAGAAGCCACTCCTTACATCAAAATTAACTCCAGAAAGGTCAAATATTTGTAGAATGAAGTTGTAAGAGTTGCAGAAGGAAAGCTGGGTGGGTAACTGATCATCTTGGAGGGGAGGGAGCTTTCAAAGCCTAGTGCAGAGAGGTCTGGTCACCTCACAAAAATGTAGGCCAAAGCTGGGGCCCAGGCAGGCTGCCAGCCTCATGTAACCTGAAACCATCCAAGAAAACCGCTACTTAGCCACTGTGACCACAGAAAATTTAACTTTTTAATCTGAGGGAAAGTAAGTTAAAAGATAGTGACACACTGGGGAAAAACAAAGGTTTCATACCTTTTTTTTTTTTAATCTTCACCCGAGGATATTTTTTCCATTGATTTTAAAAAATATATATTTCTGTTGATTTCAGAGAGGAAAGGAGAGGGAGAGAGACAGAAACATCAATGATGAGAGAGAATCACTGATCGGCTGCCTCTTGCACGCCCCCTATGGGGATCGAGCACACAACCTGGGCATATGCTCTTGATTGGAGTCCAACCCGGGAGCCTTCAGTCCGCAGGCCAACACTCTATCCACTGAGCCAAACCAGCCAGGGCTCATACCCTTTTTAATAGAGAGCTCATAGAGCGCAACCAGCATGGCTCAATGGTTGAGTGTTGACCTATGAACCAGGAGGTTATGGTTTGATTCCTGGTCAGGGCTCATGTCCTGGTTGCCGGTTCAATCCCCAGTGTGGGGCAGCTGATCAATGATTCTCTCTAATCATTGATGTTTCTGTTCCCTCTCCCTTCCTCTCTGAAATCAATTTAAAAAGGTGTTTTTTAAAAAGGAAAGCTCATATAAGTGTTCAAGAAAAAGGAACAGCTCCTGAGAAAAAGGACATGAATAGGAAGTTAACAGAAAAACAAGTATCATCAGCCAATAAGCACCTAAAAAGATGTCCAACTTCACACTTAATAAAGAAATGCACACCTTTGGTCAGGTGGCCCGGTTGGGGCATTGTCCCATACACCAAAGGGTGCAGGTTCCATCCCCAGTCAGGGAGCATATCTAGGTTGTGGGTTCGATCCCTGCTCGGGTGTATACAGGAGGCAACCGATTGATGTTTCTCTTTCCCTTCCTCTCTCTTTAAAATCAATGGACATGTCCTCGGGTGAGGATTAAAAAAGTGCACAGCAAAAACAGTCACAAGAGCCCTAGCTGGCTTGTCTCAGTGGATAGAGCGTCGGTCTGTGGACTGAAGGGTTGCGGGTTCGATTCCGGTCAAGGGCACATGCCTGGGTTGTGGGCTCAGTTCCCAATGGGGGGCTTGCAGGAGGCAGCCAGTCAATGATTCTCTCTCATCATTGATGTTTTTTTTTCTCTCTCCCTCTCCCTTCCTCTCTGAAATCAATAAAAATATATGTTAAAAAAAACAATGATTCTCTCATCATTGATGTTTCTCTCTCTCTCCCTCTCCCTTCCTCTCTGAAATCAATAAAAATATATGTAAAAAAAACAGTCACAAAGAAGGAGGCACATATCGACCAGAGGAATGGAGCTGAGATTCTAAAACCAGCCTCAGGATCCCATTTTCTGCCTATCTCCTAGGCAAAAGGTTGTTACTCCCCGGTGCTGGCGAGCCCAGCCCACATGAAACGACCCGCTCACTCTTGCTGCAAGTGTGAACTGGTCCCAGGGCCGTGGGCAACAGCTGTCAAGTTTTCAAAATGACTTTTGTGTTGGGTCCAGGGAACCTGCTCCTAGCAGTTTTCTCTAATGATGTACTCCTCTCAAACATATGCCATGCTGACGTTCCGGAGAGATTATAAGTGTTTGTAAGAGTGAAAAGTGAAGAATTCCCAGGTCCATCCGTATGGGACTGGGTAAATGAACTGTGGGACAGCTGTGGTACCCACTGTGGACACACTGCAGACATTGAAAAGAAAGGTTCAGCCCTGGCTGGTGTGGCTCAGTGGTTGAGTGTCATCCCTTGCACCGGGAGGTCGCTGGTTCGATTCCCCATCAGGGCACATGCCTGGGTTTCGGGCTCAATCCCCAGATGGTGGTCACAGGAGGCACCAACGGATGTTTTCCTCTCTCTCTCTCTCTCTCTCTCCCTCTCTCTCTCTCATTAGTAAAAAATATTTAAAGGTTCAAATGTCTATCACTAATGTGGAACAACTTGGAAAATTTTTTTAAAAATATTTTTTATTGATTTCAGAGAGGAAGGGAAAGATAGAAACATCAGTGATGAGAGAGGATCATTGATTGGCTGTCTCCTACATGCCCCGCACTGGGGATCAAACCGCAACCCAGGCATGTGCCCTTGACTGGAATCGAACCTGGACCCTTCAGTCCACAGGCCGACACTCTATCCACTGAGATAAGCCAGCTACGGCTTGGCAAATATTTTAAGTGAAAAGCACCATCGTGCAGCAGGTCACACGGGGTCAGCTTGGTAAGAAGGAACGGCATGTCTGGTTACAAATGGGAGTATAAATAACAATTCTTCTTTTTTCCTGGAAGCAAAAACAATAAACTGTGGAAACGAATCGCTCCTGAGTCGGAGAGCTGCATGTGGGGATGGGGGAGGGGGCTTTATCACTCCCCGCTGCAATTCTCACATTCGATTACACATTATTTGTTAGAATGCCTTCGTGAGGAAACAGTAGGACATCTTTCATTTTCTCTAGACTTTTTTGCATTACAGAACAACACTTCTTTTAAAGAGACTCACATTACCCCCACGCACATTCACGTGTCCTGCTCAAATAACCAGGGTGTTGTTTTTTTGTTTGGTTGGTTTTTTGCAGTCCTTGAAAGTATTTCTTGCCATTTCTGAATAAATATTTGCCCTTTTCTTATAAAGCATCTTTGTTTTGGAAGGTGTATCCCGGTGGATGCTGGTTAAACGTTTTGGGCATATCCGTGCTTGAAAGACTCTACCAACTATTTCTGCAAAGCACAGGCCTTGTCACGCTCAGCTCAAGTGATGCTCCGGCCCGGCCGCCCGCTGTGGAGAAGCCCCAAGCCCATGTGACCTGTAAAAACAAGCGAAACACCAGCCCAGGGCGCGACCCAGTGCTGAGGGGCACGGGCTGGGGCCTCCCTGGGGCTTTGAGATTCAGGTTAAGCAATGTGAACAGTGGTCAGTCATCTTAGTAACGCCCTACCTGGTTTCCCTCGGCGGATAGAGCGTCAGACTGCGAACTGAAGAGTCCCGGGTTCGATTCTAGTCAAGGGCATATGCGGGGGTTGTGGGCTCCATCCCCAGTAGGGGGCGTGTAGGAGGTAGTTGATCAATGATTCTCTCTCATCATTGATGTTTCTAGCTCTCTCTCCCTCTCCCTTTCTCTCTGAAATCAATAAAAATATATTTTTTAAAAATAAAAATAATCTTAGTAACTTAACCCCAAAATGAAAACTCCATACCAGCTTTTTTTTTTTTTTAAATGTATTTTATTGATATTTCACAGAGAGGAAGGGAGAGGGATAGAGAGCCAGAAACATCGATCAGCTGCCTCCTGCACACCTCCCACTGAGGATGTGCCCGCAACCAAGGTACATGCCCTTGACCGGAATCGAACCCGGGACCTTTCAGTCCGCAGGCCGATGCTCTATCCACTGAGCCAAACCGGTTTCGGCCATACCAGCTTTTGGTTGAGCTCTTGAAGATTAACTTTTTTAAAAAAATATATTTTTATTGATTTCAGAGAGGAAGAGGGAGAGAGAGATAGAAACATCCACGATGAGAGAGAATCATGGTGGATTGGCTGCCTCCTGCAAGTCCCCCACTGGGGATCGAGCCCACAACCCAGGCATGTGCCCTTGACCAGAATCGAACCCGGGAACTTTCAGTTCGCAGGCCAACGCTCTATCCACTGAGCCAAACTGGCCAGGGCTTGGAGATTAACTTTTGAGTGTGAGAGAAGCTGTTGAAAAATTTTTTACCATGAAGAGTAATCAAGAAACTGAAAAGAAGTGTAACATGTGGAGGGGGCAAGAGTAAGACGTATTAGACTGTAAAATGCATTATAAATGTATGCATGGTGGGGCAAAAGTAGGTTTACAGTCACAGTACCGAAGTTTATTATTATTTATTAATTATTGTATTATTTTCCATATGAACAACTATAAACCTACTTTTGCCCCACCCTGTATACGCCTAGCAGTTTGGTCTCCCTGACTACCCCAAGATTTTCGGTTTCGATGAAGGCAGTGTTGTGAGTCAGCAGGACCAAGTGGTCAAACCTTTCCCTGGACAGTGAGGGGATGAGAGCTGGACGCCTATGTGCCTTTCACTGAAATAAATTCCACATGGGTCAACAATTGAAATGCAAACCATAGCCCTGACCGGTTTGGCTCAGTGGATAGAGCGTCGGCCTGCGGACTGAAGGGTCCCGGGTTCGATTCCGGGCAAGGGCATGTACCTTGGTTGCGGGCACATCCCCAGTGGGGGGGTGTGCAAGAGGTAGCTGATTGATGTTTCTCTCTCATCGATGTTTCTAACTCTCTGTCCCTCCCCCTTCCTCTCTGTGAAAAATCAATAAAATATATTTTAAAAAATGCAAACCATGCAGCCATCAAGTGCAGAATATTTTGGGTGAGTGAATATATGCTCTTGGACGTGGAGGAAATGTTTTTCTAAGCAGAGAAAACGCAGAAGCTGTGAGGGGCAGTTTGAGTCATTTGAATTTTAAAGCTTGTATGTGACCAAAGAACATTTAAAAAGTTTAAAAACTGCCAAACTGTGAATGCATATATTTGAAATCATTCCACTGATATATTTCTATTTTGTCTCTATTTCCAAAACCTTTTACTTATTGTAGTTTTCTTAAATATTTTAATGTTTCTTAAATGCGTTGGTCTCTTTTTTTGATTTTTAGAGAGAGAGGAAGGGAGGGAGGTAGAGAGAGAGAGAGAGAGAGAGAGAGATGTAAAAAGCCACATTTCCTCCTGCATGTTCCCCGACCAGGGACGGGATAGAACCTGCCACCTAGGTGTGTGCCCTCGACCAGGAATTGAACCCGAGACCCTTCAGGACTGAGCATACCGACCAGGGCTCACTTTATTTCCAATAATGCCCTGGTGTGTGTGACTTGGTTATAGTTTTTAAAGCGGCTGCCTGGTCTAATTTGGCTTTACAGGTCCAGAAAAATTCAGAGTGGGGCAGTGGGGATGTTAAAAAATATCTGCATGGAAATGTGATGCTCTTGTCATGTCTCACCACAAGGGAAATACCCAGAATTGGCTAGCATGGAACCATCTAGAATAGCAAGCCCTGGTGCTCAAACCTGTTACACAACCGTTGGTTGTTATAAAGCTGCGTGTCACCAAGGCCGAGTTAAGCCTTGACAGATGCGCTGTCATTTCTTGGAGCCCCAAGAATGTGAGCAGTGGCAGCTGCCGGGTTGGCCAATCTCACATGCAAGGATGCGCCTGGGCCGGCTATTCAGATGGGCTGCAAGTTGTCACACGCCTTAGGCAGTGGCAGATGGACAAGAGCAATCAGACCTGCAGGACAAGGGGAGAGGAAAGAGGGATCATTGTGGCTGCAGCCAGCGCTGTGGTCTTGGCTTCTAACGCGTTTTATTTTTAGGTTGTGGTGGTTGGTTTTATTTAATAAGGCTCCGTATAAAGAAGAAAACGAGCAACGACCCGTAATCCCATGGCCAAAATAGCCCCTGAGGACATTTTAAAAGAAGGTCCACACAGTGTTAGACGTTCAAACAGGGCAGAATTGAAAATAGAAAATGCCACCCCACCCCCTTCTCCTCTACCTGCCTCCACAGCCAGCGACCAGGACAGCTTCTCATTTTTGCTTCCAAAAGAGAAAAAAATGCTGCTGTATATATCAGCACATAGCTCTCTATATGTACACTAGAGGCCCGGTGCACAAAGATTCGTGCAAGAATGGGCCATCCTTCCCCTGGCTGCCGGCACCGCCCTCGCTCCGGCCGGAGCTGCCTTTCCCCCTTCCCATGCTGCCCAGAGGCCCATGGCAACAATGCAAGCGTCCTGCCCAGCCCCCTGCCGCTCAGCGCCTGCATATGCAAATTAACCCATCTTTATTGGGTTAATTTGCATAATCACTCCTGATTGGCTGGTGGGTGTTGCAAAGGTACGGTCAATTTGCATCTTACTCTTTAATTAGTGTAGATATGTGTATGTCTATGTGTGCATTTATGTGTGTGTATATATATGCATATGTGTTCATTTATGTGTATACGTGGGCAGTCATGTACACATGTATATAGATACGTGCATAAATGTACATGTATGTGTGTGTTTTGTACATGTGTGCATATGATTGTGTATATGTGTGTGTGTATGAATAGATGTGTGTGTGACAGGAGCAGAAGCAGCAGGTCCCTTAAGACCTAACCTGGGAAGCTATACCAGGGCACCGTCAGTGCCTTACAAGTTGGTAATAGATAGAGGGTTGGCTATAAATGAAACACATAGATCAAGTGCCCACATAAAACAGGAGCAAAAGGGATCAGTGATGAGACTAGGTCACCAAAGGGGGCTCATGACTGAATTCTCTTCGTTGAGGTCCAAAATTCAAAACAAAATTCTCTCTATTTCTCTTTTATTCTTCGTAATCCGGATCAAAGATGACTTATCATGGATGTTATGGTTGATCTTAGAGTATTTTCCCCAAATTTTGAAGTAGCTAACTTGACATTCTGCTTTTAATTTCTAATCATCTCCCTTCCTCCCTCCCTCCCTTCCTTTTTTGTTAATCCTCACCCTGGGTTATTTTTCCATTGAGTTTTTTAGAGAGAGTGGAAGGGAGAGAGAGACACACACAGAGAGAAACATCAATGTGAGAGAGAAACATTGATTGGTTGCCTCCCACACGTGCCACGACCCGGGCCAGGAATTGAGTCTGCAGCCGAGGTACGTGCCCTTGACCGGAATCGAACCTGAGACCCTTCAGTCCGAGGTCCAATGATCTGTCCACTGAGCCACACCAGCCAAGGCTCTAATTATTTGTCTTGAATAGCTCGTGGCTTATATGCAGTGAAATGACTAAATATTAAATACTGTTTTTTTTAATACAGTTCTTAATTGTTATTCTATGTGATCTTATAAATGTCAGCACACTCAAGTCTAAGAGATTAGAATAATAATAAATCACAATAAAATCTAATCTCTATTATTTGTTCTTTTATTAAAAATTATTAATTTCAGCTTTTTTGGGTCAAAAGTGTATAATGTCCTTCTTAATATTAATTATCTAATATTTGCATCTACATCAATCAGCCATTCTCACAATCTTTTATTATTTCAGCATTTTACTCTTGAAATATAAATTCTTCTCTATGTCAACTGGAAAACATTTCAACATATAAAGAACTAAGGAGATTTTTGCTCCTAGTTACAGCAAGAATACAATTATAAATTGGAGGTGTGTTTGGGAGATGGAAATGACCTGCCTGGTCCCCACCACTGAGGGGATTAGGCAGATGGTTACCTAGGCAACCACAGCATCTCTAACGCCACTGGTTCAGGGAGGCAGAGATGCTACCTGGCTCTCTAGTCACTGAACCCAAAAGCTGAGGCCAAACTTTCACAGAGTTCTGAAACAGACCTTGCTTTCTGCCGCAAATCTCCTTGTTTCCCACCCCTTTCCCTTGGCGTCTTGTCTCTGAGCTGTCCCTGGCGCTGTGTGGACATCTCATTTACTAATGTCCAGTTCTGGAAAGGGTTGTGAAAGGGAGGGAAGTGACGTTCTTTGTCCCTTCCTCTTTCATCATGACTGGAATTCAGAGGTGATGGCTGCAGCTCCGCCGACAGAAAGCCACAGAGCCGCAGGTTTCAGGGAGCCCGAGTCCCTCATGACTGTTACGATGGTTGACCACAAGCAGCCCTGAGCTGCTGGCCTTGAGATCTCTCTCTCTCTCTCTCTCTCTCTCTCTCTCTCTCTCTCCTATTATATATTAAGTATTCATACTTTTCACGTGAGCAGTGTACTAAATGCACTTTCTTACCATGCTCAAGGACTATTACAATTTCCAAAAGGAACGCCAAAAGGCATGATTGGGCTGTGGGAGAATTTACCAAATATTTCCCTTCTGTGTCCTTTTTTCTATATTAAACGGAAACTAGTATTTAGAAAACCTTTTGATTACTTATCTTGGAAGCCAGTTCTCCCTCAGATCAGACAAATGACATGAGACACTGAAATGAATTGAACGCCGAAGATCTCAACTGTCACCCGCACCCTGGCTTCCACCTGATACTCATCAGAACCCTGATGTGTCCCTCGACTGTTATGATTGTTGACTCGAAGTTGTGACTGTCTTCGGAAAACAGGACTGCGCTTCGGAAAACTGGTTGTCGGAGGCCGAGGCCGCCTGCCATCCTGGCTCGAGGCCCCCTCTTGCACCAGGCCAACCTCTGCTGCTACTGTCACATGTCCTCCCACTCGGGCCTCCTGCCTTCCTCTTTTCTTCACGAGGTTCTGGTGAGGGCATCGGGCGCACCTGGATAATCTACACTGAGTGGCCAGATTATTATGATCTCTGAATGCATAATAATCTGGCCTCTCTCTCTCTCTCTCTCTCTCTCTCTCTCTCTCTATATATATATATATATATATATATATATATATATTTATATTAGAACCCGGTGCATGAATTCGTGCATGGGTGGGGTCCTGCCAGCCTGACCAGGGGAAGGGGACATGGGCGGTTGGCCGGCCTGCCTGCTGGTCAAACTCCTGGTTGAGGGGACAATTTGCATATTAGCCTTTTATTATATAGGATATACACTGAGTGGCCAGATTATTATGCGTTCAGAGATCATAATAATCTGACCACTCAGTGTATTCTCGGCCAGACTCCCCCCAGCGCAGGGCCCTGAACTTGAGCACATCTTTGAAGGCCCCTTCGCCACGTGAGGCCAGATCACAGGGATCACAGGTTCGGAGGATTAGTACCTGGTGGTCGTCCGGGTCGGGTCGTTACTGAGCCTTTCACCCTTGCTAAGGTCACATCCCGCAGATGAGCCGCAGCGCTGAGACTCAAACTCAGCCCGGCTGCCTCAGGAGCCTGCAGCCCATCCTGACCTCCCCGGACGGGGGAGGGGCCGCCACGGCCTTGCTTTCTGTGTTGTTCACAGGAATTTCCTGCGCTGCCTCCGAGGCCATCCAGGTCCTGGCGCTGCTTCCCTCCAGCCCCAGGGCGCACACACGGTCCCCTCCCCGCACCCTCCCCCAACCCCCGCCCCCCACCCCTGGGCTCCCGTTCCTGGGATGGAACTCTGTCCTTCGGACCTGGGCCAGTGAACACCCCTCCTTTCAGGCCCTCCCCTCCCCCTCGGCCTGGGACCGGCTGGGTTCCCAGAGCTTGGCCCCCAGGGCTCCAGGTCGGGTGGGAGGCCAGCCCGCGCCAGATGCGCCAGATGCGGCTCGGAGCGCGCAGGATTGCAGATGCGCTGAGGTCTCCCTCCTCCTCCTGAAAACGCCATTCCCGCCGCAATGCAGGGCCCAGCTCAGCCTCCTGGAGTTCACAGAAACCCAGCACCGTGAGCCGCAGGTGCACGACCCTCCTGTTTTCTAGTAAGTTCTCCTCTCCCGAGGCGGCTCCTGATGGCTCTCCTCAATCCGCTAGCGCCCGCACCCAGCTGAGCTGGATGGAGTCCTCTCCCCTTATCAGGAATAGAGGACGCTGAGCACAGGGAGTCCTGAGGGGAGAGTTCAGAGTGTGGGTTCTGCAGCCACTGCCGAGCTAAGAGGCCTTGCTCTTTTTTAAAGATTTAAAATTTGATTTTTAGAGAGGAAGGGAGAGGGAGAGGGAGATAGAAACATGGATGAGAGAGAAACATGCATCAGCTGCCTCTTGCATGCTCCCCACTCGGATTGAGCCAGAAACCCTGACAGGTGCCCTGACAGGTGCCCTGATGGGGAATACAAGGGCAGCCTTTGGGTGTGAGGGAGGAGGGAGGACGCTCAACCAACTGAGCCACACTGGCCAGGGCAGGAGGCCTTGCTCTTCCCAGCTGTGTGACCTGAGGAAGGTGCTTCGCTCTCTGTGCCTCCGTTTCCAAATCTGTCAGGTGGCGATGATAACAGCAATGGTGCCTGTTAGATGTGAGCAGAGCCAGGACGATGGGCCAGCCACAGAGACTCCCCAGGGCAGAAAACCCCGGTTGCCTAGCAGCGGCAAAAGTGGGTAAACAAGAATCTTGCCCCCGGGGTAACCCATCCTTCCCTAGCATATCGCTGGTCATGGGGATAGGAACCTTGACCTTTCCTCTCCTCCCTAAAGATAACATCTAGGCCTGAGCTGTATTTCAGCTCCAGGCCCAGAAAAGCAGCAAAACCAGACAAGTGACACAGGGCGGCCTCAGGACCAGCTGCATTGACCCCCTGCCCTGGCGCTGACCAATCAGCAGAGACCAGAACCTGGAAGGCGCTCCCCCTGGAAAGCGGATGAATGCTCTATTCAGATCTCCCCGAAGACCTCCCCTAAGATTTCCACCTGAAGAGAGAGAGAACTATGCTCGGGACAAAAGACCCAGGGCTCAAACTCCTGCCATTCCCCCATTGGCACCTATCCCCCTGTGGAGAGCCGCTACAGTGTTTGGACAGGTTCAAGCCTCGGACTAATGAGAGGACACGGTCCTCTCATGGCAAAGCCTCGTGCAAGTCCCAGCTTGGAGGGCAGAGGCTATGGTTGTAAGCTTGACCTTATGGTCCGAAACCTGTGGTCCCACGTGGCTGAGTGATATGGGCTGCAGGCGGTGCAGCAAGTAAACAAAGCTGGATCAGGTGCATGTAACTGAGTAGACTCGAAACCCACGAGAACGTTGTAAACATCCTGACCACGCCCTTACTTTGCCTCGTGGAATCTGGCTATAACATAAAGACTCAGCTTGCAGGCTGTGGTGCTGTCGCTCCATCATAGAGGGCAGTGTCCCACCTAGCCCCAGCTTTATTCTCTTGTCTGTCTTCTCCATCCTTCACTGCCCCCTCTCAGGTTCACCCATGGCTGTGCAGGCGCGGCACATCCCCCAACCTCTAAGGAACCCCATGAGACTTGCAACCAGGGGAGCAATGGGCAGCGGCAGCTTGTCCCAGGCTAATCCCCTGACCTGTCTCCAAGGCCCCCTTTTCTCCGAGTTCTCAGTGAGCCAGGGCACCCCTCTAGACTTTCCTGCTGCTCCTTCTATGCCCGTCCTGGTTGCACTGTCCTAAGTACATTTTTGCTGCCATCATGGACCCAATGCCCGTTGGCTCGGTGCTGTGTAGTCCTTCCCTTTGGATATCCCCATCCCCCATCCCCTTTTTCTTAAATAAATTCAATTTTTTTAAAATACAGTTTATTGGTTTTTTACAGAGAGGAAGGGAGAGAAATAGAGAGTTAGAAACATCGATGAGAGAGAAACATTGATCAGCCGCCTCCTGCACACCTCCTACTGGGGATGTGCCTGCAACCCAGGTACATGCCCTTGACCGGAATCGAACTTGGGACCTCTCAGTCCACAGGCCGATGCTCTATCCACTGAGCCAAACCAGTTAGGGCTAAATTCAATTTTTTTAAATGACTCTCTGAGATGGCTATTTGGCCTGCCCACATACCACTGACTCTAATCTTTCAGTACTGATCTCAGAGGATCGTCACACAAATAAAATGAATTATATTTGCAAAGTGCTAAGAATGGGGTCTGGCATGTAAGCATTATATATGTGGTTTTTTTTTTGTTAAATATGAAACAATAAAAACTAAGAACACCTTTGCTTATTTGGCTTCCTACCATGAAATCCCGTTTGCCAGGGTACGCCTGCCCTTACCTCTGGCCCTGGAGGAGGTGCCCAGCCTCCCACCAAACCCCAGTCCCTTCTCTGCACTGAGGTTCCAGCTTCCTCCCCGGGGTGGCTTCATCTCTCCCTGCCTGGTCTGTTTCACTGTCTCTGTGCCTCGCTTCTTGGTTTTTAGAAGCTTTCCCTGGCCCTGCCTCCAGCTCCGTCCCGCCCCACCCCCTCCTTACAGCACAACACCTTTTGAGAGCTGCCATCTTCAGGTTCCCCCCCCACTGGCCTCCCGCTCGCTCTCCTGAGCCCCTGTGGCCTGATTTCTGTCCCCACCTCTCAAACTCTCAAACGGGTGGCCCTTGTCAAGGTACCAGGGCCTCCGCCTTGTAAACCAGCAGAACAGCTGCTTCTCTGCGCTCAGCTGCCTGCTCCCTCCCCGAAACCCTCTGCTCTCTGTGCTGTTTAAGTTCTTCTTTTGAAACAATTTCAAACCTGTAGCCAAGTGGCAAGACCAAGACCAGAACTCCTAGTATATACCTGCACCCTCCTGCCACATTTATCGTTTCTTCCCCCCTCTCTGTCTCTTCCCCTCCCCCCTCCTTCCCTCCCTCTCTCCCTCCCTCCCTCCCTTCCTTCCTCTCTCCCTCCCTTCCTCTCTCCCTCCCTTCCTTCCTCTCCGTTATGGGCTGAATTATGTCCCTCCCCCTAAAAGATCTATTGCTGCCCTAGCCCCCAGGAGCTCAGCATGTGACGTTCTTTGGAAATAGGGTCAAGGCAGATGTAACCAGTTATGATGAGGCCGTACTGGAGTAGGGTGGGCCCTAGATCCGTGACTGGTGACCTTATAAGAGGACCATGTGGTGACAGAGAAGGGAAAAGCCCCGTGAAGACAGAGGCAGGCGTTGGACTTATGCGGCCACAGGCCCCGGAGCACCAGGGAAGTACCAGAAGCTGGAAGAGGCAAGGGAGGACCCCCTGCAGGTCTCCGGGGCCAATGGCCCCATTGACACTTTGACTTCAGACTTCTGGCCTCTAGATGTGTGAGAGAAGAAATGTGTGGTTTTTATAAAAAATTTTTATTTATTTATTTACTTTTAGAGAGGGAGGAAGGGAGAGAGGAAGAGAGATACATCAATCAGTTGCCTCCTAAACATGCCACAACTGTGGATCGAACCCACAACCTAGGTATGTTCCCTGACCGGGAATCGAACCTGCAACCCTCTGGTGCACCAGACGATGCTCCAACTAAGCCACCCTGTGCCGGGCATACATTTCTGTTGGTTTAAGCCACCCAGTTATGGCACTTTGATATGGGAGCCCCAGGAAACCAATACACCCTTTCCCCGTCTCCCCATCTTCTCTCTCTCTCTCTCTCTCTCTCTCTATATATATATATATATATATATATATATATATATATATATATATATATTCTTCTCTCTCTCTCTCTCTCTCTCTCTCTATATATATATATACACACACACACACACACACACACATATATATATATATTTGCCTAATATGCAAAGTGTCCCCTCAGGAGTTTGACTGATCAGGAGTTCAATCGCTTGCTATGATGTGCGCTGACCACCGGGGGATGGCGTGGAACAAAGGAAGGCCCTGGCCAGCAGCCACTAGGGACCCTACCTGTGCACAAACTTAGTGCACTGGGCCTCTAGTACAGTAGGCCCTTGGGTTATGATGGAGATCTGTTCCATGCCGTGACGTAACGTGATTTTCACCGTAAGTCGGAACCCACCTACATAAGCACCTATGTCACTCACATGGAGCACATGCACAGCAGTAATGAAGTGAAACAGTAAAAAAAAAAAAAAAAAAAATGTAAAAGAAAGATAACAATTCCTGACCTTTACTTGTGGTAAATAAATAAAAAAAAAACATAACACACATATGTACATACGTCGAAATGACGGAACTTCTTTTTTTTGTTCAAACATTTTATTTTATCTTATTGTTTGTTTAAAGTATTACATATGGTAGTACATATATCTCCTTTTTTTCCCCATTGACCTTCCCCCAGCCTCCCCTACCCCCTGTCACATGCCCTCATCCCACCCCCCCAGTGTCTTGTGTCCATTGGTTGTGCTTATATGCATGCATACAAGTCCTTCGGTTGATCTCTTTCCCCCTCGGAACTTTTTTTTTTTTTTTTTATAAATAAATGAGAGATGGCGACGTAACCACAAAACAACGTACATCAAGTCCGACGTAACCCAAGGACTGTCTGTATATATGTAAACCCTGTGGCCTGATTTCTGTCTCTGCCTCTCAAACATGTGGCCTTGTCAAGGTACCAGGGCCTCCGCCTTGTAAACCAGCAGAACAGCTGCTTCTCTGTGCTCAGCTGCCTGTTCCCTCCCCGAAATACATATATATATATATATATACACACACACACACACACACACACACACACACACACACACACACACTAGAGGCCTGGTGCATGAAATTTGTGCACTGGGGGGGAGTTGTCCCTCAGCCCAGCCTGCACCCTCTCCAATCTGAGACCCCTCCGGGGACATCCCTCTCACAGTCTGGGACTGCTGGCTCCCAACCGCTCACCTGCCTGCCTGACTGATTGCCCCTAACTGCTTCTGCCTGCCAGCCTGATCACCCCCTAACCACTCCCTTGCTGGCCTGATAGCCCCCAACTGCCCTCCCCTGACGGCTATCTTGTGGTGGCCATCTTTGACCACAAGGGGGCGGCCATCTTGTGCAAGGGCGTGAGCGTCAATTTGCATATTACCTCTTTAATATATAGGATATATATATATTTTCCCCCTGAACCATATGAGAATAAGTTGTGTACATTTTGCTCCTCGACCCATAGACATGTTGGCATTCACTTCCTAAATAGAAGAGGGGTTTCTCTCACCACACCAAGGCAGTTATGGAAATCAGGAAATCCAGCCTTAGCACCACACGGTGTCTGATCCGCAGTCCATGCTCAATATGGTCAGTCGTCCTAGTCGTGTCCTTCGGAGCTGCTGTGTTTTTCCGGGATTTAATGCAAAATCGTGAGTGTCACTCGGTCGGCACATCTTTCTCCCCTCCTTCACTCTGCAGCTCTCCCCGTCTGTCCTTGACGTTCATGACCCTGACACGGAAGCCCACAGTGTAAAAGGACCCTCAATGTGGGTTTGTCTGATGGTCCTCGAGGTTAGATTCAGGGGCTGTGCTTCGGGCAGAAATTCCCCAAAAGTGATGCTGTGTCCTCCTCGTCCTCCTCCAGCATCACAGCAGGGACCCCCCATCCCAACATGTCCCATCGCCCGGATGTTCACGCTGACCCCTTGATTAAAGTGGCTTCTGCCGGCTTCTCACGGTGACTCATCGCTTTTCCCCGTGCAACTCCTCTCTTTCCTTACTTATTTGTTTGTTTGTTTATGTTCATTCTCACCCCAGGATATTTTTCCATTGATTTTTTTAGAGAGTGGAAGGGAGAGAGGGGGAGAGAGAGAAAGGAAGGAAGGAAGGAAGGAAGGAAGGAAGGAAGGAAGGAAGGAAGGAGGAAGGAAAGAAGGAAGAAGGAAAGAAAGAAAGAAAGAAAGAAAGAAAGAAAGAATGAGGGGGTGAGAGAAACATCAATGTGATGACACATTGGGGCCAGAATCAAACCCACAACCCTTCGATGCTCAGGCCGACGCTCTAACCACTGAGCACACCAGCTAGGGCTCTCTGCTTTTTTAAAACTGATTTGAGAGAGAGAGAGAAAGGGGGGAAAGAGAGAGAGAGAGAGAGAGACATCATTTGTTGTTCCACTATGCATTCATTGGTTGATTCTTGTATGTGCCTTGACTGGAAATTGAACCCCAAACCTTGGCCTATTGGGACGATGCTCTAACCAACTGAGTACCTGGCCAGGGCTGCTTTTCGTATTTATTTATTTATTTATTTATTTAGTCTTTCTTTATTTATTTTTATTGGTTTCAGAGAGGAAGGGAAAGGGAGCGAGAGATAGAAACATCAATGATGAGAGAGAATCATTGATGGGCTGCCTCCTGCACATCCCCTACTGGGGGGTCGAGGCCGCAATCCAGGCATGTGCCCTTGACCGGAATCGAACCTGGGACCCTTCAGTCTGCAAGCCCAGGTTCTATCCACTGTGCCAAACCGGCCAGGGCTGCTTTTAGTTTTTTAATCAGTGCCACACACCTTGCTGCATCCCGTAAGCTGCATGTCTTGAGGATTTCAGTGTATATTTCATACAAAGAGAACCTTTCCACGTCGCGTAGACAGCTCCCCCCGATTTCCCTTTGCATGTGCCTGGGTGCTGTGGCCTGGATGCACCATGGTGGCAAAAGAGTCCTCTCTAGAGGGATACTTAGTCTAATTCCAGTCTTTGCTATTGCTCTCTTTGCTTTTCCAACACCTGCTCTTAGAGTTCTCCTGCCCCCCCCCACCCCTGCAATCCCTTCCCCTGAGCCCTCCCTCCTGCCTGAGGCTGACCCTCTGAGAGGCCAGGGCCTGGCCTGGGTTCAGGGCCACGCCTCTCCTCTCCGCACAACCTCTCTCTAAATGACCTCATTTCGAGCTCAGATTAAATCCCTCCGATGTGCCAGTGCCTTCTCACTTGGCATCTCCCCCATCGCCCCCTGACCGCCAGGCTCCTGTGTCTAACTCTGTTGGATGTCTGCTGGGCATACCAAACGCTAGACCTCGAAAACCAACTCCTGTTCTCCCAGCTGGTTTTCCCCTAACACTTCCCATCCTTTGAGCCCAAAATGGAGTCACTGAATTTCTGTATTGAGGTGAAATCGACGTACTATAAAACGAACCATTTCTAAGTGCACCTAGGTGAGACTTAGTCCATTTGCAATGTGTGCAATCACCACCTCTATCTGGCTGTAAGAATTTTCATCACCCCAGCAGGAAACCCTGCCCTCGCTAAGCCCCACCCCCTCTCGGTCAGGCCCTGGCAACCACTAAGCCACTTTCTGTCTCTATGGATTTACCATCTTGGACATATTACGGAATCCTATAATATGTGGCCCTTTATCACCTGGCTTCTTCCACTGAGCGCAGTGTGTTCAAGGGTTACCTTTTCAGACAGCAGCCCAGGTGAGCCACCAGGTAACTACAGAGCAGCAGGTATGACAAATGCATGGGAGACCCCGTGCAAGGATTGCCAAACCAAGCCCTTCCCGAACTCTCCACTCACAGAATCATGACCCAAGTCAAACAGCTGTTTCAGCTGCTCAGTTTTCAGGGAATTTGTCACAGAGCGAAGTCACCGGAACCGAAGTGTTATGCGGAAACGAAGCAGTTGGCCAGCAGCGGCTGTTCTTCGGGACTCCGACAGTTGGCCTCATTTTGTCTAACCGCCTGAGGGTGACCGGAGGTTTGGGGAGCACAGGAGAGAAATGCCGCCATGCCCGCGGCCTCCAGAAAGGCCCCCGTCACAGGGGGGTGGACTCCTCCCACACGGCCTGCCTGGAAGCAGATCGGGAGTGTCCAAGATGGTGTTTAAATGTTAAAAAATGACACTTTAACCAGACTGGTGTGGCTCAATGGTTGAGTGTCGACCTATGAACCAGGAGGTCATGGCTCAATTCCCGGTCAGGGCACATAACCCGGGTTGCAGGCTCAATCCCCAGTGTGTGGTGTGCAAGAGCAAGCCCATCAGTGATTCTCTCTCATCATTGTTGTTTCTATCTCTCTCTCCCTTCCTCTCTGAAATCCTAATAAAAGAGTAATATGTAAATTGACTGTCACTCCAACACACAAGATGGCCACCCCCATGTGGTCAAAGATGGCTGTCCCCATGTGGACACAAGATGGCCACCACAAGATGGCCGGCAGGGGAGGGTAGTTGTGGGCGATCAGGCCAGCAGGGGAGGGCAGTTGGGAGGGACCAGGCCTGCAAGTGAGGGCAGTTGAGGTGACCAGGCCTGCAGGGGAGGGCATTTAGGGGTGACCAGGCCTGCAGGGGAGGGAAGTTGGGGGGGGACCAGGCCAGCAGGGGAGGGCAGTTGGGGGGGACCAGGTCGGCAGGGGAGGGCAGTTAGGAGTGACAGGGCCAGCAGGGGAGGGCAGTTGGGGTGGCCAGGCTGGCAGGGGAGGGCAGTTAGGGGCAATCGGGCCAGCAGGGGAGCAGTTAGGCGTCAATCAGGCTGGTAGGGGAGAGGTTAGGGGGCGATCAGGCAGGCAGGCAGGTGAGCAGTTTGGAGCCAGTAGTCCTGGATTGTGAGAGGGATGACTGCCCATTTAGGCCCACCGGGATTGGGCCTAAATGGGCAGTCGGACATCCCTTGAGGGGTCCCAGTTTGGAGAGAGTGCAGGCTGGGCTGAGGGACACACACACACACACACCCCATGCACAAATTTCATGCACTAGGCCTCTAGTATATATATCTTATCTAATAAAAGAGAAACATGCAAATTTTTTAAAAATAAATCTTCATTGTTCATATTATTACAGGTGTTCCTCTTTTTTTCCCCCATAGCTCCCCTCCACCTGATTCCCCACCCCACCCCATGCCCTTACCCCCCATCACTGTTCTCATCCACAGGTGTAAGATTTTTGTCCAATCTCTTCCCCCACCCCTCACACGCCCTTCCCCCTGAGAATTGTCAGTCCACTCCCTTTCTATGTCCCTGATTCTATTATATTCACCAGTCCATTCTGTTCTTCAGATTTTTTATTCACTTGATTTTTAGATTCACTTGTTGGTAGGTATGTATTTGATGTCATTTTGTTGTTCATAATTTTTATCTTTACCTTTTTCTTCTTCTTCCTCTTCTTAAAGAACACCCTTCAGCATTTCATGTAATCCTGGTTTGGTGGTGATGAACTCCTTTAGCTTTTTCTTGTCTGTGAAGCTCTTTATCTGACCTTCAACTCTGAATGATAGCTTTGCTGGGTAGAGTAATCTTGGTTGTAGGTTCTTGCTGTTCATCACTTTGAATATTTCTTGTCACTCCCTTCTGGCCTGCATAGTTTCTGCCGAGAAATCAGCTGACAGTCGTATGGGTGCTCCCTTGTAGGTAACTAACTGTTTTTCTCTTGCTGCTTTCAAGATTCTCTCTTTGTCTTTTGCCCTTGGCATTTTAATTATGATGTGTCTTGGTGTGGTCCTCTTTAGATTCCTCTTGTTTGGGGTTCTCTGCACTTCCTGGACTTGTAAGTCTATTTCTTTCACCAGGTAGGGAAAGTTTTCTGTCATTATTTCTTCTAATAGGTTTTCAATATTTTGCTCTCTCTCTTCTTCTGGCACCCCAAAAATTCGGATGTTGGTATGCTTAAAGTTGTCCCAGAGGCTCCTTACACTATCTTCATATTTTTGGATTCTTTTTTCTTTTTGTTTTTCTGGTTGGGTGTTTTTTGTTTCCTCATATTTCAGATCTTTGGTTTGATTCTTGGGGTACGTTGATCTACAGTTGAGTTTCTGTATATTCTTTATTTCATACAGTGTATGCTTAATTTCTGACTGGTCCTTTTCCATTTTTTTGGCATTCTCATTAAGATCCTTAAAGGTCGCACTAAGTTCCTCAGCGGTTTTAAGAAGATTCTTGAGTAACCTTATAAATGTGGCTCTGAACTCTATGTCGTCTAGTAGTTTGCTTTCCTCAATTTCTTTCATTCGTGACATGTTTCTTTGTCTCCGCATTTTGCTGCTTCCTTATGTTGATGGAGTGGCTTTGTGTGGTAGGTGACCTATAGGGGCCAGTAGCTCAGCCTCCCCAATCACCTGAGGTGGACGCTCTTTGTACACCCCTTTGTGGGCTGAGTGCAAAGTCTTGGTGTAGTTAAGCCTTGATTGCTGTCAGTACACTGGGAGGAATTGACCTCCAGGCCAATTGGCTGTGAGGACCCGCTGTGTCTGTAATGGAAGAACTGCTGTGCTAGAGACATGCTTATGGTGCAGGACTTGTTTCAGTGGGGCTTTGGTGCTCACTGAGTCTGCCTCTTGAATGTGTCACTTATGGATGTGAGGAGTTGAAATCTGGTGTCTCACACTGACCACTAGGTACACTGGTTTCTGGATCTCCAATGGGGTGCAGGTCAGCTACTGTCTGAGGCCACCCAGCAGGAGCTACAGCGAGAACTACAGTTTTCTCCTCTTTACTTGGGGTTTTGAGGTTTTGGAGCTGTCTGACCTGGGCTGCAAGTTTGCTAGGTTAAGCTGCGATAGGGCAGGCCATTCATATGCTAAAGCCCCTGCTTGGAGCTTGGGTGGGTTTGTAGATTGTGCGGGGCGGGGTCTCAGGGAGTCACTAGGCTAGGGCATGGCAAACAGCGATGGCTGCCAGTTAGCTGGCTCTGTGTCTCCAACCACGTCCCCATGTCCCCGCATCCCGGGACCCAGCACGGTAAACAATTATTCCTGCGCTCAGCCCTGCAAGCAAGCCTCCCTCACTTTCCGACCCGATGGCAGACAGTCCAGCTTCTCCCTGTAGGAGTTTGGGTCCCCCGCGTCTCCCCAGAAACTGGAGTTCAGAGTAATCGGGAGCTTGTCTCCCTTCGGGTTGAAAAAAGCAGTGCTCCCAGTCGCCCACCGCCAGCCTCATATGCGCGCCTCTGTACCTCAGCTTTTCAGTGCTTGTGCACGTCTCAATGCTGTTTTCTCTTTCCTTCTAGTTGTAGAACTTCCACTCAGCCAGCTTTCCCGTGGTTCTGGGTGATAGACGTTTTGTCTTTTAGTTGTAGTTTTGAAATTGTTGTGCGAGGCAGCAGTTTAGGTGTTTACCTACGCCGCCATCTTGGATCCTCCTCTGAAACATGCAAATTGACCGTACCTCCGCTACACCCACAAGCCACGCCCATCAGCCAATCAGGAGTGAGCATGCAAATTAACCCAACCAAGATTGCAGTTAATTTGCATATCTAGGCGCAGAGCGAAGACTGAAGACAGCGTAGAAGGAAGCCAAGTGCTGCAGAAGGGAGTGAAGCTGCAGAGAAGCAAGCAGGGCAGCAGAGAAGGGAGGGAAGCAGGTGGGTGGCAGAGAAGGGAGGGAAGCAGGCGGGGCAGCGGAGATGGCTGCAGGAAGCCCTATTCTTGCAGGAATCTTCCTGCAACAGGCCTCTAATATATATATATATATATATATATATATATATATATATATATATACACACTTTAATAGAAGAAAAAAAAATGATAAATTTGTTTGTGTCCTTAGAGCAGCCGAAGCCTTGCTAAGCATGACACAAGTCCCAGAGGTCATGAAAGAAAAGATTGCTAAATTCGATCACATAAAGCAATTACTGCATTGTGTAAAGCCTCCTAAACAAAGCCCAAGACAAACAACAGACTTGGAAAAATACTCAGGCGAGAGGTACAGATGGCATGTTAATTTCCTTTATTTGTAAAAAGCTCTCTTACTCCTCCTCTAGAAAAATAAAACCCTAATTTTATTTTTTTAAATATATTTTATTGATTTTAGAGAGGAAGGGAGAGAGAGAGAAAGATAGAAACATCAATGATGAGAGAGAATCATTGCTCAGCTGCCTCCTGCATGCTCCCTAATGGGGATCGAGCCCACAACCCAGGCATATGCCCTTGGCCGGAATCGAACCTGGGACCCTTCAGTCCGCAGGCCGACGCTCTACCCACTGAGCCAAACCGGCTAGGGCTAAACCCCTAGTTTAAAAAAAAAAACATGGGTAAAATATACAAATAGGAAATTCACCCCCCCAAAACACACACACACACACACACCAAAATGTTTATAAACATTGGAAGTGTGCTTCTTCTTGTGCTTAAAAAAATGCAAATTCCAAGACACAATTTTAGCCTGAAGGATTGCAGAGAGCAGAACAATTAAGATTGCCGTGCTGTTGAGTGGGGGGAGCGGGGGACAGCAAAGGTATATATGATACAATCTTTCAGGAGGACCATTAGCCAGAGCAGCTCTGTGTGGAGGCTCTGGATCTGGCTGCCTGGGCTTGAGTTTTGGGTTGGCTCTTATTAGCTACTAGAGGCCCAGTGCACGAAATTTGTGCACAGGGGGTGTGTGTCCCTCAGCGCAGCCTGCACCCTCTCCAATCTGGGACCCCTCAAGGGATGTCTGACTGCCCGTTTAGGCCCGATCCTACTGGGATCGGGCCTAAACGGGCAGTCGGACACCCCTCTCACAATCCAGGACTGCTGGCTCCCAACTGCTGGCCTGCCTGCCTTCCTGATTGCCCCTAACCACTTCTGCCTGCCAGCCTGATCACCCCCTAACCACTCCCCTGCCAGCCTGATTGGTGCCTAACTGCTCCCCTGCCAGCCTGATTGCCCCTAACTGCCCTCCCCTGCAGGCCTGATTCCCCCCAACTGCCCTCCCCTGCAGGCCTGGTCCCCCCTAACTGCTCTCCCCTGCAGGCCTGGGTCCCCCTCAACTGCCCTTCCCTGCAGGCTCTGTTGCCCCAACTTCCCTTCTCTGCCAGCCTGGTCAGCCCTAACTGCCCTCCCCTGCAGGCTTGATTGCCCCCAACTGCCCTCCCTTGCAGGCCTGGTCCCTCCCAACTGCCCTCCCCTGCTGGCCTGATTGCCCACAACTGCCCTCCCTTGCAGGCCATCTTATGGTGGCCATCTTGTGTCCACATGAGGGCAGCCATCTTGTATGTGGGAGTGATGGTCAATTTGCATATTACTCTTTTATTAGATAGGATGGGCCTTGAGTAAGTTAATTGTTCCTGTGTACCTCAGTTTCCTCATCTGCAAAATGGGGATAATACTAGAACCTTCCTGAAGGCTTGTTGTGAGGATTAAATGAGATAGTAGTTAAAGAGCCTGGGACCCTGAATGAAGTAGGGGCTATGAAAATGGGGAGGGAGTGAATTCAGTTGCCTATCCAGCCAAATGGTGTTTCTGGGCATGCGCTATAAGCAGGATCTTGTTCTAGATCCCCGAGACGCAGGCTCCAACAGGACAGACTGCCCAGCGTGGTGTAGGCCCCCTATCCGCTCTCAGAGCCCCTGGCACTGCTTTTATCTGTATTGCTGTCTGCTTGACTCTTGGATGTGCTCCCAGTGTTAGCGTAGGACTTGGGGCGGAGCTTGGAACATAAATATAAACATATACTAAGACAGGGTTGGTGGCTCAGGGTCCACAAATATATATACTCAGAAATCCGTGTTCTCCATCTCCAGCACTGCTATCTGACAGGCAAATTCCTATAAAGGCTGGCCTTCAGGTACCTCATTAAACCTCCCCCCTTGCGGTCCCGGCTCACCCAAAGAAGTCCCCCGTCCCCGCCAGGGGCTACAAGGTGCTTCAAGACCTGGCCGTAACCTCCCCTGTCCTACCGGCTCTTTCTCCATCTTCCTTCCTTACCCTCCCGTGTCCCCTCTGCCCAGTCACACTAGCGCCTTTGCTGTTCCTCAAACACACCAGGCGGGCTGCAGCCTCAGGGCCTTTGCACTGGCTGTTCTTTCTTCTTGGGAAGCTGTTCTGAATATTCCCGTGGTCACTCCCTCCTCTCCTTCAAGTCTTCACTCACATGTCACCTACACAGAGTTCTCTCTCGGCATCAACATGGATGCCTGCCTCCTGCACACCCCCTGCTGAGGATCGAGCCTGAAACCCAGGCTCCAAAAAAATTACAACACCTCTGCCCCCAGGCACACTTTTTCTCTTTATCTTCCTTTCCTGCTTTATTATCCCTATAACCACTTAATATCGCCATGTAATAATATATATCTTTCTTTTTTAAAAAATATTTTTTTATTGATTTCAGAGAGGAAGGGAGAGGGAGAGAGAGAGAAACATCAATGATGAGTGAGAATCATCGATTGGCTGCCTCCTGCATGCCCCCCACTGGGGATCCAGCCCACAACCTAGGCATGCTCCCTGACTGGGCATCAAACCCTGACCTCCTGGTTCATAGGTCAGTGTTCAACCACTGAGCGACCTCGGACGGGCTATATATCTTTCTTATTCGTTTGTATCTTCTCAGTCTGCCCAATAGTGTCAGCTCCCAGAGGGGCGGCACGTTCTGTCTGTCATGTTCATTATGCAGCGCCCGTATCTACAATCCAACTAACAAGTGATGTATTCATGGCACGTGATGCAGGTACAACTGATTTCTTTTAGTTGTAAAGCTTTCCTACTTCTCGGCAAAAAACAAACAATACCCCACATTTTTAAAAATCCTCACTCGAGGATATGTTTTTATTTTATTATTATTATTTAAATCTATTTTTATTGGTTTCAGAGAGGAAGGGAGAGGGAGAGAGAGATAGAAACATCAATGATGAGAGAGAATCATTGATTGGCCGCCTCCTGCACACTCCCTACTGGGGATCAAGCTCACAACCTGGGCATGTGCCCTTGACCAGAATCGAATCCGGGACCCTTCAGTCCTCAGGCTGACGCTCTATCCACTGAGCCAGACCCACCAGGGCTTATTATTTTTTTTTAATATTTTTAATTGATTTTTAGAGAGAGAGGAAGGAAGAAAGAGAAAGAGATAGAAACATTAATGAGAGACAAGCATCAACATGGATGCCCTGCCTCCTGCACACCCCCTACTGAGGATCGAGCCTGAAACTCAGGCCTGTGCCTCGATCTGGGATCAAACCTGAGACCTTTCAGGGTACGGGACGGACGCTGCTCCAACCAACCGAGCCAGACTGGCCAGGGCCAATACTCCCAATTAAAAAAAAAAAAAGATATGAACAGAAAATCACAGAAAAATGAAATAAAAAATTAAAAAACTCACTGGCTGTGTGGCCCTAGGTAAGTGATTTAACCTCTCTGGTCCTCAGTTTTCCTGACTGTAAAACCCAAGAGATGCTCAATAAATGTTTGTTGAATGAAGGAGCAACTGAATCAATAAAATGATATCTAACGCCTGGACTGTGAATAAGAATTCAATGACAGTGCAGAGATAGGGCTTCAAATATTGTCTGGCATATAGCATGTCCTATGTGAGTGATAGCAATGCCTGCTTTAAAAAAGAATACTGCTGCCCTAACCAGTTTGGCTCAGTGGATAGAGCGTCGGCCTGCGGACCGAAAGGTCCCCGGTTCGATTCTGGTCAAGGGCATGTACCTTGGTTGCGGGCACATCCCCAGTAGGAGGTGTGCAGGAGGCAGCTGATCGATGTTTCTAACTCTCTATCCTTCTCCCTACCTCTCTGTAAAAAATCAATAAAATATATTAAAAAAAAAAAAAAAGAATACTGCCCTGGCTGGTGTGCCCAGTAGTCATAGAGTCAGCCTGCTCATGGAAAGGCTTCCGGTCCGATTCCCTGTAAAGGGAATGTACCTGGGTTGCAGTTCGCTCCCCGCCCCCAGTCAGGCCACATGCCGGAGGCCACCAGTTCATTTGTCTCTCACATCACTGTTTCTCTCTCTCTCCCCGCTCCCTCCCTTCCACTCTCTCTGAAAAGCAATGGAAAACACATCCTTAGGTGAGGATTAACAACAACAAATGTTACTACGGTTCTTATTGTAGGCAGCCTTCAAGATCCCTCCCAGTGACGCCTCCTGCAGAAAGCCCTCCCGGGCGAGGCCAGGTGGGATGAGTGGCTCAGGGCCCCCAAAGCACCTTTTGCAGTTCCTCTTTAAACGTTAGCAAAACATGTCCCAGTTCGCATATTCTGCAGTCCGCACCCCATACCAAGGATCAGAACACATCTTCGAGATAATTACGGGGCTTCTCTCCCTGACTGTAAACGGGACCGAGCTCCTAAAAGCAGAGCCTGTTTCACTCACTCAGGTATGCCCAGCACGTCCCGGGGCCTGGGACAAGGAACGTCTCAGCCCATCTTGGTGGGTCACATAAATGAGCCCTTCTGTCCTCTGCTTCTCCGTTTGGAATGCGCACAAGCCCAGGGATGTGCAATGGAGCCCCAGGGATGCATAAACCATTTTTAAAACATTCATCACCACACTGCGCTACGGAATGTTGTCCTTGTGATGAAAACTTTTTGAGATTTACTCTCTTAGCAGCCTTCGAATACGCAGTGCGGCAGTGTTAACTGCAGTCACTGTGCTGTGCATCCCCAGGACTTATTCACCGTGTACCTGCGAGTTTGTGCCTTTAACCACTTTCCCCCATTTGCCCACCCCCACCCCTGCCCCTGGCAACCACCACTCTGTCCTCTGTATCTATGAGTTTTTTGTTATTGTTGTTGTTTTTTTAAGATTACAAATACAAGTGAGATCATTTGGTATTGCCTTCCTCTATCTGTCTTATTTCACTTAGTATAATACCCTCAATATCCATTCATGCTGTTTCAAATGTCTCCTTTTTTATGGCTGAATAATATTCCATTGTATAGACACACCACATCTTCTTTATCATTCATCCATGTCTTGGCTGTTGTAAATAATGCTGCAATGAACATTGGGGTACATATATCTTTTCGAATTAAGTGTTTTATTTCCTTCAGAGAAATACCCCAAAGTGGAATTGTTGGATCATATGGGAGTTCTATTTTTAATTTTCTGAGCAACATCCATACAGCTTTCCACAGTGGCTGCACCCGTCTGCATTCCCGCCAACAGTGCACGAGGGTTCCCTTTTCTCCATATTCTCACCAGCACTTGTTTGTTGATTTATTGATGGTAGTCATTCTGACACCTGTGATGTGGTTTTAATTTGCATCTCATTGTGGTTTGAATTTGCATTTCTCTGATGATTAGTAACATGGAGTATCTTTTCATAGGTCTATTGGCCATCTATATGTCCTCTGTGGAGAAGTCTCTATTCAGGTCCTCTGCCCATTTTTTTTAATTGGATTGTTTGTTTGTTTGGGTGTTGTTTTGTAAGTTCTTTATAAACGTTGGATATCCAGCCCTTATCAGATGTATCATTGGCGAATATGTTCTTCCATTCAGTGGGTTGTCTTTTCATTTTGTGGATGGTTTCCTTTGTTGTGCAAAAACTTTTTAGTTTGATATAGTCACATTTGTTTATTTTTTTTGTTTCCCTTGCCCGAGGCGATATATATAAAAAAAAATTGCTGCTAGAAATGTCCAAGATTTTACTGCCTATGTTTTTTTTTCTAGGATTTTTATGTTAACCACCTTCTTTTTTTTTTTTAATATATTTTATTGATTTTTTACAGAGCGGAAGGGAGAGGGATAGAGAGCTAGAAACATTGATGAGAGAGAAACATCGATCAGCTGCCTCCTGCACAGCCCCTACTAGGGATGTGCCCGCAACCAAGGTACATGCCCTTGACCAGAATCGAACCTGGGACCCTTGAGTCCGAAAGCCGACGCTCTATCCACTGAGCCAAACCGGTCAGGGCTTAACCACCTTCTTGACTAGGGAGATAGAAGGCACTGATTGGCTTAGGCCTGTGGTCGGCAAACTGCGGCTCTCGAGCCACATTCGGCTCTTTGGCCCCTTGAGTGTGGCTCTTCCACAAAATACCACGGCCTGGGCGAGTCTATTTTGAAGAAGTGGTGTTAGAAGAAGTTAACGTTTAAAAAATTTGGCTCTCCAAAGAAATTTCAATCGTTGTACTGTTGATATTTGGCTCTGTTGATTAATGAGTTTGTCGACCACTGGCTTAGGCCCCGGTTACCTGGGTGACTATTCTGAGCCAATCACTGTGGCAAAGGGGTGGGTTAATTACTTTAAACCATTCACCACTCGAGCTAGGAGTTTGGAATCTGTCAATCCAATCCCAAAGTGTATGGCTGTGCTTACTGGCTTACTGGCGTAGAGAGCGGAGGAATGGACGCTGTGAAGGTGATCACATATGCAGGACGTTTCTTGTTTATTTAAATTTTTTTGAAACAAGAAAGTTGCAAGTACGGTGCCAAGAACCTTTCCTCTGAATCCATTTTGAGAGTAAATTGCCAACCTGGGGCATCCTTCGGAATACTGCCCCTGCGTGTTATTGTAGTGGGCGTGCCCTACAAAAAAGGACGTTCCAAGGGAAAGATCCTTTTTGTTCCTTTGGAGTCATAAATTTTATTTTATTTTTTTTTTAAATATATATTTTATTGATATTTTACAGAGAGGAAGGGAGAGGGATAGAGAGTTAGAAACATCGATGAGAAAGAAACATCGATCAGCTGCCTCCTGCACACCTCCTACTGGGGATGTGCCCACAACCAAGGTACGTGCCCTTGACCGGAATCGAACCTGGAACCCTTCAGTCTGCAGGCTGACGCTCTATCCACTGAGCCAAACCGGTTTCGGCTGGAGTCATAAATTTTACGACAACGTAAAAACCCACATTCCTCCACCAGACTTTCCACTGGTCCACTTGCTTATATCTACATGGACACATGGATGCTTGTTTCATTGAAAGCGGTACGATCTGTTACCCCCAATGAAAAAAAATAGTTTATTGATTTTTAGGGAGAAAGGAAGGGAGAGAAACATTCGCATGAGAGTGAAACATCCATCAGTTGCCTCCTGCAGGACCCCAGGCTCACAATCCAGGCATGTGCCCTGACTGGGATCAAGCAGGCAACCCTTTGGTACAAGGAAAGATGCCCAACCAACTGAGCCACACCGGCCAGGGCTGTTACCCCCGGTTTTAACGTTGATGCCCCGAGTGTCCCAGATTTGTTCAGCAGGAGCCCTTCAAGCCAACCCTGTGTTTTTCCGTTTGTTCTCATCATTCTTTGAGCATTTCCTTACTTTCTGACCCAAGAAGATGTTCCAGGGTTATTTGTATCTTCCCTGTCCCCCTCCCCCGGAATCAGCCATTTCCCCAAAGGGTAAAGGGGGAGGGTACTTCTGAAAGCTGGTGGCTGACCCCTCACCTCTGAATGACCCCCTCAGACTCTGATTTCAATGCGGCTGGGCCTGGCCAATGGCAGAGGCGATGCTCTAGTGGTTGCCATGGAAATTCAGCCTGGGCCGCTGAGAGGAAGGAGGCGGTGACGTCATTGCAGGAGCAGGTGCAGTGGCCACAGCCTCATCTTAGCCTGGTCACGGGACACCAAAAGCAGCCTCTGGGCCCGCGGCACGGAACCGGAACCGGTCGCTCTGCCTGCCAGGCCTCCACCCCCAGCACCCCGGTGGCAGCAGCCCCAGCGAGATCCGCAGCCCCAAGTCTGCTGAGACCTTTGGAGGCACCGCCAAGCAAGGGGAAGCAGCTCCTTCAGACCCTCCCAGGTGCGGCCTCGCCCAGGAGCCACGAGCCAGCTGGCAGGCACCCTCCCGGGCTTCACTCCGCGCGAGTCCCTGGGATTCCCAAGGGCTGGACGCTGCAGCCCTGCGGGCAGGACGCTGCAGCCCTGCGGGCAGGACCAGGGGCATCCTTGGCAGATCAGGCCGTGCGCCTCTCTCGCGCGTAGCCTCCGGGAAGGGACTGTGGCATCCTGGATACCTCCTCGGAGTCCCGAGGCAGCACGGGGGCGCGCCAGCGGGCTTACTGCTGCCTCCGAGAGCTGGGCAAGATGCTGTTCGGAGTGAAGGACATCGCGCTGCTGGAGCATGGCTGCCAGGCGCTGGAGGTGGACAGCTCCCGGTCCCTGATGATCCTGGGCATCCCCGAGGACTGCGGCCACGAGGAATTCGAAGAGATCATCCGGGCTCCCTTGAAACCGCTGGGCAAGTTCGAGGTGGCCGGGAAGGCCTTTCTGGAAGAGGAGCGATCCAAGGCGGCCATCATCAGGCTGATGGGCGACATCAACCACGCCGCGATCCCCAGGGAGATCAAGGGCAAGGGCGGCGCCTGGCGGGTGGTCTACATGCCCCGCAAGCAGGACATCGAGTTCCTGACCAAGCTGAACCTCTTCCTGCAGAGCGAGGGCCGGACGGTGGAGGATGTGGCCCGGGTCCTGAGGCAGGAGCTGTGCCCGACGCTGACGCGCCCCGCAGAGCCGCCGGCCAGGAAGCACTGCGCGCCCGGGCCCGCGGAGAAGCCGGGGGCGGGGGCCTCCGCGGGGCTGGCCCGGGCGCCGCCTCTGGACTCGGCGGAGGACAGCAAGGCCGGAGAAGGCAAGAGGGGCAAGCGGAAGCCAAAGAAAACCCGCCGACGGCACCATGCATCGGACAAGAAGCTGTGAGGTGATGGGGTGGGGGGGGGGCGAGGGGCCGTGAGGGAGTGTGGGTGTCAGCTGAGAGGGTGTGGGTGGCGACTGTGGGAAGGCGGGCACCACCTGAGTACGTTGGGGGTGCGAGTGAGTGTGGATCATGTGGGCGAGGGGTTCACTGATAAGAATGATATCATCCGAGTGGGCCTGGTGACATCTGCCTGTGTGAGTGAGGGCGGGCGCGTGCCTCTGAGTTAACTTGTGGGTTACATCTGAGTGGGTGTGGCTAACACCTGGGGGAGTGGGTGTGGCTAACACCTGGGGGAGTGGGTGTGGCTAACACCTGGGGGAGTGGGTGTGGCTAACACCTGGGGGAGTGTGGGACGTGCAGACATTTGCTATGCCCCAGGCACTGTCCTAGGAGCTGGGGATCCGGAAGGAACCAACCCTGCCTTCCCTGGGCAGTCATAGTAAGTGGGTAACATTTGCGTTCCTTGGATGCATCTGAACGGGCGTGGGCACCATGTGGGCACCATCTGAGAGTAGATTCGGGCAATATCAGGTTGCACGTGGCTCATTCATTCAGCCAATACTTCCCGAGCATCCGTGGTGCACCAGGCACTGTGCCAGGCACCGGGGATACATCAGGGAACAAACAGACCCCCACCTTGCCCCACGGCACTCGTGCTGAGTGGGTGTGAGTAGCATCTAAATTACTTGACCACATGAGTGAGCGTGGGTACCATGTGAGTGTGTGGGCCGCATCCGAGCACGCGTGGTATGTGAGTCCGAGTGGGTAATATGTGAGTGGTTGGGGAGTAACACCTGATTATGTAGGGGGTGTTATCTGAGTGGGTGAGGTAACTTCTGAGTGAGGAAGCGTCTCAAAATCCTGCACACATGTCTAACCACCGGGAGACTCCGCGGGACCAGCTGCGCAGTCGCAGTCGCAGTCGCAGTCGGAGCTGAGCAGCGCGTCGGACCGTTGCCACGGAGACCGCGTGCCCTCCCCCACCCACCCCGCGCCTGCAGGTGTTTGCAGGGAAACGCAAGGAGAGAAACCCGGTGCGGACTCCAAGGTTTTACAGAAGGTCTTTCAATGGAGTTGAGGAAAAGCCCAGCGGGAGGAACATGGCAGGGTGATGGGGACGCGGGCTGGGGAGGAAGGCCGCTGCTGTCCCCTCGCCACCCCGCGGCCGGCCGGCCGGCTGCTGTGAGCACCGCCCCTCTTGCTGGGTGTGTGTTGCGGGAAGGAAGCACGGACCCCTCCATCTCCGGGCCGGCTGGAAATCCTGCCACCGCAAAGTCTAGAGTCGTTTTTTGTCTTTTAGAAGGATGGACTTGGGATGGACCTCTGGCACAGACTGTCCGGAGTGGGCGCCCTGTTTGCACACGACAAGCAGGGACCGAGCCTGACGAAGTGAGCTGCCTGCTCGCCAGGTCTGAGGAACTCACTGCTCTGAAAAGCGTTCGCTGATCTCTACACGCTGCGTGTCCCTGGCCGGGATGGTCAGCCAGGGGCCCTTCTGCTCTGATTGGCGCCGGAGGTCAGGGTAGGGGTCTCCCCAAATTAAATCCTAGAAGCTCTGACCTGGGGGGAGGGGCACGCTCCACTCTCTAAAGAACAAAGGGCAAGGCTTGCAGGGAATGGTCCAAAAGGCGGTAAATAATTAAGAGGTCACCTTCGAGAGTTATCCATTAACTACAGTAAGGTTGAGTTGCCAAGTCTCCTGTGATGAGGAAGGAAGGAAGGAAGGAAGGAAGGAAGGAAGGAAGGAAGGAAGGAAGGAAGGAAGGAAGGAAGGAAAGAAGAAAGGAAGGGAAAGAAAAGAAAGAAAGCCCATCAGGTTAAATCTAAATGTCTGGGGGTAGACAGAACTCTTGTTCAGGGGCGTCTGACCTGTGACTTTGCAAACTTTCATTAGTTCAGGGATCAGCAAAAGTCTGAATCGATTCTCTTGCCAAAAATGTAATTTCTGTGCGCATGCTCAGATTCTTACCTATGAAATTGTTCAACAATAAGGATTTTTAAAAATAAGTAAAATTGAAGACACATTGCAACACTGGAGACCCCAGTGTATCCCTGCGATGGGCAATCATGCCTGTGGGTTCCAGCGTCCAACCCCTTTCTTATTTCTGAGGCCACCCCACTCTGCCCCCCTAGCAGAGCCAATAGGTGGAGGTCTCATTCTCCACCCCCACCTTGGCAGCCGGGGTGTAGGTCAGGGACCCACCTTCAGACAGTTAGAAACTCCTGTTAGGTCCTTGCGTTCCCCGCAGGTGTCAAGACACAGAAGGAATTTTTAGGGTTCACTTGCGTTGACATAACCTAAAACCCAGAAGGCTGATTCCTGTCCATTCCCCAAACCGACTCTCTACGGAAAGCCTCAGTATCTTTTTCTTTAGTGCAATGGTTGGGATAGAGCTTTCTCGGCCATCCCCTTACCTGTATTTGAACTTCTCCAGAGTGCATCCCTGGTGTAGAAGACCGTAGCTCTCCGTGGGTCCTGTTATTCTTTGTAAATTTCCAGCCCGGTCACACCCACTCAGAATATTGTATTCATTGTCTCCTCAGAATCTGAGCTTGAATAACATCCACACAAACCTCAGGCATATTTGTTCATTGCATGCTGTTCTGCCATCAAAGCACAATTGTTGCACAGCAGCAAGGGACAGTGTGACATTTCTTAGCATCGTATTGTAGTACGAAGACTGTCTTTGTGCTTATCATGGGTCCCATGCACTTCCCGTACACAAAGTGAATGCGTTTCATGTTGCCTGCAACACCCAAGTCTCCGGCCGCTTCTCTCTGGAGTTTTTCTGGACTAGCTGAAGCGTTCCCTGAGGTTGCCATGCAAGCTGTTGTGCAAAACGGGTGTGGATAGTTTGCATCCTGCTGAGCTGTGTGAATCGAGACACCACTGGCATAGCGGATCCAAAACAAAAATCCCCAGGCTGGCCGGCGGAGGGAGGCTGCAGCTGGCCTTTGTAAGCCCCGGATTTCAAGAGTGGGTTCGGTTAAAACTTTTTATTGTTCCTTGTGGTTGATGCTGTGTTGTACAAACATCAAATAAATATAAAATCAATGTGTGCTAAAGCAATTAGTCTGCTCTTTGATATTAGATTTTTAAAAAATATATATTTTATTGATTTTTTACAGAGAGGAAGGGAGAGGGAGAGAGAGTTAGAAACATCGATGAGAGAGAAACATCGATCAGCTGCCTCCTGCACACCCCCTACTGGGGATGTGCCCGCAACCAAGGTACATGCCCTTGACCGGAATCGAACCTGAGACCTTTCAGTCCGCAGGCCGACGCTCTATCCACTGAGCCAAACCGGTTAGGGCTGATATTAGATTTAATTTGGAAAAACAACCTGGCTGCTAAGAAGCATCCTGAAAACCATGGTGGCATTATTTGGAAAAGGGGTGTGATCAGATCTTCTGGCCCAGAGAACACAGAACACCATGCCCGGCGTCCAGCAGCAGCTAGGAAAGGTGAAACATTTTATCTGAAATAAAAACAGGAGCAGCTGCCCTGTGCCCCAGACATGGAGGAGCCAAGTCCTCCACACTCATTCATGCATTACATCTCCCCACCCGCCAGGAATGGCACTGTAGGCCCACAGCTCCTTATCCCAAACCCGGGGGCCAGACGTGGTTCAGAATTCTGGATTTCAGCAAAATGATACAGTGACTGTATCTCATACTGTGTGATTCACTCCCCAGGGAGGTTTGGGCAGCTCCCACAGTCCATGAGTATTCTGAGGGAAATGTAGGATACTGACCTTGAGTGAAATAAATGAAGACTATACACAGCTTCACATCAGTCTACAGCTTGCCTCCAATTGTTTGTCTGTTTATTTTGTTTTGGGGGTTTTGATGCAAAGCTTTCAGCTTCTGGGGCTTCAGAAGAGGAGGTAAGTGATGATGAGCCTGTTCTATGATCATGATCCTCATTCTATGGATGAGGAAAGCGACACTCAGAGAGGTTAAGTGACTTGCCTAAGGCCGCACAGGAAAGCTCAGGAGGGATTGAAACCCGGGTCTTTCTTTTTTTTTTTTTTTTTCCTTTTATTTATTTATTTATTTGTTTATTTATTTATTTATTTTATTAAGGTATTATATGTGTACATATCTTACCATTGCCCCCCCAACTCCCATACATGCCCTCACCCCCCCAATGTCCTGCATCCATTGGTTATTCTTATATGCATGCCTGCAAGTCCTTCGGTTGATCTCTTATTTCCCCCACCTCTCCCTAACCTTCCCGCTGTAATTTGACAGTCTGTTTGATGCTTTACTGCCTCTGTATCTATCTTTTTGTTCACCAGTTTATAATGTTTTTTATTATCCACAAATGAGTGAGGTCATGTGGTATTTTTCTTTCATTGACTGGCTTATTTCACTCAGCATAATGTTCTCTAATTCCATCCAGGTGCCTACAAATGGTAATAATTCATTCTTTTTTATGGCAGCGTAGTATTCCATTGTGTAGATGTACCATAGTTTTCTGATCCAGTCATCTGCTGACGGGCACCTAGGCTGTTTCCAAATCTTAGCTATTGCAAATTGTGCTGCTATGAACATAGGGGTGCATATATCCTTTCTGATTGGTGTTTCTAGTTTCTTAGGATATATTCCTAGGAGTGTGAAACCCGGGTCTTTCTGATCACAGTCTGTGCTCCTGAAACAGGGCTGGGTCTCTCCAGGGCTGGGGAGGAGTCACAGCGTGGTTGTCTGGGAAGTGGCTGGGAAGAAATTCTTCAGGGTTCCCTGAGAAGCGAACAAGAGGCAGGCAGCATGCACACAGAGGTCTGCTCAAAACCTAAATGCAGGCGCTGGCTCTCACGGAGACTTAGAGCAGAAGATGGGAAGTGATACGAATGCTTATTGAGTATTTAATATGTGCCAGGCACTCTTCTAAGCATTTCCCATAAAATTAACTTAATCCTCACAGCACCACTCAACACTACCAGGCAGATACAACCTAATCCTGGTCTTGCCCTGGCGAGCGTGGCTCAGTTGGTTCGTTGTCGTCCAGGCACTGAAAGGTCGCCGGTTCGATTCCCCGTCAGGGCACATGCCCGGTTGCAGGCTGGATCCCTGGTAGGGGGTATGCAGAAGGCAGCTGATTGCTTTTTCTCTCTCACATCCATGTTTCTCTCTCTCTCTCAAATAAATAAAAACATATCTTTAAAAAATAATACCAGTTTCCAGATTTGGAGGCTGAGACAGAGTCACACAATGTGCAAACAGAGCCAGGATTTGAACCTGACTCAAGTCTGCATGCATAACCATTGGGAAACACTGCCCTTCTAACAACCATGGCTTGCATTAATTAATTTAATTTATTGGGGTGACATTGGTTAATAAGATCATATAGGTTTCAAGTGTATGTTTCGAAAGAGGAAGAGAAAGAGAGAGAAAGAAACATCGATTGGTTGCCTTCCCTACATGCCCTGACTGGGGATCAAACCCACAACCTAGGTATTGAACACGAAAACTTTGGTGTACACGACAACGCTCCAACCGACTGAGCCACCCAGCCAGGGCCAGGCTTACATTTTTTGAGCGTTTACCTTTCCAGGTGCTGTGTCAACACTTCAGTTGGGAGTTCTCATTGGCTGCTAAGTGTGGGATGCTGGGCCTCGTGACAGCTGGGTTTGGCATTGACAAAGAACACCTCAGCCTGCTTTTATGGCTCGGATTCCTGAACTTGGTGAACGTGCGCCCAGCTCCCTCAGGAGACAACGTGTTCTCCGTGTGCCGACTAAAGGCTGTTTCAGAACCTGGGGTGCCAGGGAGACAGTGCCCATCCTGAGCCCTGGCATCAACAGGGTGGAGGCTGTGGGTAATCAGAGAGTGGAGGCTGCAGCTGATCAGGGGGCAGAGGAGGGAGAGAGGAGGGGCAAGGGGAGAGGGAGGGGGAGGATAAAATCCAGGGAAGCTTAACCACCGGGCTGTGCAATATGAAAAACAATCAGAATGAGCCAACAACTGTGCTGTGGCCTCGTGGAGACTCTAACCTCCCCCAACCTCCAAGCATCTTTCTGCCTTCTTCCCCTCTCTCCCTTCCCTTCCTTTAATCTCTCCCTTTCATCTTTCTCTAAACATCTGCCTGGTTCCTTCAGGAGTTAAATAAAATCGCACGTCGTCAGTTAAATACAATTACACGTGTTCATTTTTATATTGTGTATAAAAGTTTTATTTTTAACATGTTTTTATTGATTTTAGAGAGAGAGGAAGGGAGGGAGGAGAGAGGGAAACATCAGTGTGAGAGAGTAACATTGTCTCTCATATGCACCCTGATCAGAGATCGAACCACAACCTGGACATGTGCCCTGACCAGCCGATGTTCAACCAAGTGAGCCACACCGGCCAGGGCTAAAGTAATTATTTTATGGGGTTGTGTTTTTTTTTTTTCTGTTGTTGGAATTTCATTATCATTGGTTTCTAGCCATTGAAACACTTTATCCAGAAAAGGGTTCATGGCCTGGAAAGGGGTTAAGGATTCCTGGGCTACAGGGCTCTGGAGAGGGCTGGGGACGGTGGTGGGGGGGCGGCGGGGGTGTGTTGCAGAGGAGATTGCCAAAGAAGGTGGAGGAGAGCATTCTGGGTGGAGGCAACAGCAAGTGCAAAGGCCCTGGGGTTGGGGGGGAGAACAGTGTGTTGGAGGAACAGTAAAGAAGAGGCAGGGGTGACTGGAGTGAAGAGAGGGACGTGGGGGGGCGATGGTGAGGAGTTTGATTTTACTCCGTCTGAGATGAAGACTTTGGAAAGAGTAGAGACATCTGACAAGTTTTTAAAAGACCCCTCCAGCTGCTGGGTCAGGGATGGACTGCAGGCAGCGAAGGTGCAAGAGGCATTTTCTTGGATCCAGGCAACCGATCCAGATCAGCCATGCTTGTGAGCCTGCCTGGATGGTGACGGCAGTGCCTACGTTCACTTAGAGCTGCGAGACTTCAGACCAGCCTCCGTGTCCCCATTTGTAAGAAGATGAGAGCTCTGACGAAACCGGTTTGGCTCAGTGGATAGAGCGTCGGCCTGCAGACTGAAGGGTCCCGGGTTTGATTCCGGTCATGGGCATGTACCTTGGTTGTGGGCACATCCACAGTGGGAGGTGTGCAGGAGGCAGCTGATCGATGTTTCTCTCTCATTGATGTTTCTAGCTCTCTATCCCTCTCCCTTCCTCTCTGTAAAATATCAATAAAATATATTTTTTTTTAAAAAAGAAGATGATAGCTCTGAGGATTCCTAACAATAGGCCTATTCAGCACATCGCAGGGTGGCTGGTTTTAAGGAAACCCTCCGTGCAAGTTAACTATTATTATTACTAATGCCGTTGCTACAGTGCATACCACTGCGGAGCTGGCTGCCTCAGGGTTACCTGGGAAACTGAAAATCCTACCCCACGGCCCAGCTGTCCTAACCCACTATGTCTATGGCCGAATATGAGGACCTTTGGTTTAATTTTTTTTAAATCCTCACCGGAGGATTTAAAAAATTAATTCCATTAATTTTTAGAGAGAGGGAAAGACAGAGACAAACACCGATGTGAGAGAAACACATCGATTGGTTGCCTCCTGCACGAGCCCTAACCAGGGCCCCAGGCCAGGGAGGAGTCTGCAACCAAGGTACATTTTCTTGACCTGAATCGAACCTGGGGACCCTGCAGTCTGCAGGCTGATTTTCTATCCACTGAGCCAAACCAGTGAGGGCTAATTTAATTTTTTCATTAACATTTTTGATCGCTAAAAATCCAAGCAATCCGCCCTAGCTGGTTTGACTCAGTGGATAGAGCATCGGCCTATGGCCTGAAGGGTCCGGGTTCAATTCCAGTCAAGGGCACCTGCCTGGGTTGTGGGCTCGATCCCCAGTAGGGGGTGTGCAGAAGGCAGCCAATCAATGATTCTCTCTCATCATTGATGTGTCTATCTCTCTCTCCATCGCCCTTCCTCTCTGAAATCAATAAAAATATATTTTAAAAAATCCAAGCCAAAACCGGTTTGGCTCAGTGGATAGAGCGTAGGCCTGCGGACTGAAAGGTCCCAGGTTCGATTCTGGTCAAGGGCATGTAACTTGGTTGCGGGCACATCCCCAGTAGGAGGTGTGCAGGAGGCAGCTGATCAATGTTTCTGACTATCTATCCCTCTTCCTTCCTCTCTGTAAAAAAATCAATAAAATATGTTTTTTAAAAAAATCTTAATATTTAAAAAAAAAAAAATCCAAGCAATCCAAAAGGATATAGAAAAGTGCACGTCCCCAGGCCCCTTCCCCAGAAACAGCCATTGCCGGCCATGCCTGTCTGTGTGCAGAATGTGTGTATAGACCTTGGCCCTTACACACACACACACACACCAGACTATTTCAGATTCAAACCCACGTTCTATCACTTTCTGATCTTGAGCACGTGATTTTATTTATTTATTTTTATTGATTTCAGAGAGGAAGGGAAAGAGAGAAACATCAATGATGAGAATCATTGATCGGCTGCCTCCTGTATGCCCCCTACTGGGGATCGAGCCCGCAACTTGGGCATGTGCCCTGACCAGGAATCGAACCCGGGACCCTTCAGTCCACAGGCCGATGTTCTATCCACTGAGCCAAACCGGCTGGGGCCGTGATTTTATTTCTTTGGCTATAAAGTGGGACTCATCATCACATTCTCTGTCTCATCAAGTTCTGGTGAGGATTTCATGAGCTGGTTTCATAGAAAGCGCCTACAGTGGCGCCTCCTATTCAGGAAGTGCTGCATAAAACGTGACTATCCTTTTTCCTAGCTGCTCAGCATTTTACTGTAGGACTAGATCATGCAATTGAGTCAGTCCCTACTGATGAACAATTGGGTTCATTCATTCATTTCGCTCAAAAATATTTATTGAGCACCTACTGTGCGCCAAGCCCGCGCTAGGAGCTGGTGCAATAAAACCCTGGTACCACTTTCTCCACCCCCATGGCTGGGTAGGTCGGAGGGAATTGCTGGTCCCAGAAGGCCTGTCCATTTAAAATGGAGCTCCCGCCTCCCGCTCGGCTGGAACCGCACGTGCAGGACGGCTGGCTTGGAAACTGCTGCCTTTCCCCGGGAAGGTGCTGACGTGGGCCTCCGCGCGCTCCGCTTGGAAGCGGTGCCCCAGCGAGGCCCGGGGCGCGGCCACACCCCCAGGCGGGAGGGGAGTGAGGGCGCCCCGAAGAGAGTGGACAGCCCCCCTGTCAGTCTTCCCCAGTCAGGGAGTGTAAGATGAGAAGGGGGAAGGTGGGCCTCACCCTGGGGAGGGCGAGGAGGAACTTCCTGCCCCCGTGCTCCCAGGCACAGCGCGCGCCCACCCGGAGGCGGGAGGCGAGTCAAGGTCAGCCCGGACCAGGTGGCAGCCTGCCGAGGGGCGGGAGACCCTCCCGGGGGGCTGGGCTGCCTCCTCCGAGCGCTCGGCCATATTGAATAGCCGCGGCAGAGCCGTCTTTGTCTGCGAAGTCCTCTCCCAAGTTCCAGGCGCGTCCCCGGGCCCGGGCCAGGAGGAGCCACGGCAGCCCGCGCGCTCCAACTTGCAGCCGGGACACCACGTTTTCCGCTCGCAGTGGGCCGTGGGTCTCAGGACCGGCCTCAACCCGGCTCACGTGCGCGCCCTGAAAACTGATTCCCGCCGCTGGTTGCGGGGAGCCGGCCTGGGTCCAGCAGGACTTGTTGCAGGCGGAGAAATTGGGAGGCGCCGGCTCATCCCCCTTGGAGAGGGGAGACTCTCCGGGCAGCATTGCCGGGACCCCATCCCCGCTCCCACCCCAAGTCTAAGGGCTCCTTGCAGGGTAGGCTCGTTGCCCCTCACCGGATTTCACGCTGGAGATCCTCAAGACCCTCGAGAAGAGCCACGTGGGGGGCTGGTTCCCCTGGGGCTTCCTCCCGTCCCCCGACGGCCTGATCCTCTGGAGCGTGCCCGACGTCTGCAAAGATGTGGACTTGGACGTCCTGGTGGACGCCCTGAAGCCCGTGGGGACCTTTAAGAAGATCGGCAAGGTGTTCCGCAGGGAGGAGGACTCCACGGTGGGGATGCTGCAGATCGGGGAGGACGTGGACTACCTGCTCATCCCGCGCGAGGTGCGGCTGGCGGGGGGCGTCTGGAGGGTCATCTCCAAGCCCGCCACCAAGGAAGCGGAATTCCGGGAGCGGCTGGCCCAGTTTCTGGAGGAAGAAGGCCGCACCCTGGAGGACGTGGCCCGCGTCATTGAGAAGAGCACCCCGCACCCGCCCCAGCCCCCCCAAAAGCCCAAGGAGCCCCGAGCGAGGAGGAGAGTCCCGCAGATGGTGACGCCTCCTCCCCGGCTGGTCGTGGGCACCTATGACAGCAGCAACGCCAGCGACAGCGAGTTCAGCGACTTCGAGGCCTCGCGAAAGCAGGGCGACAAGGGCCGCAGAGGCCCCGCGCGCGGCAGGAAGGTGCGCAAGATGCCGGTCAGTTACCTGGGCAGCAAGTTCCTGGGGAGCGACCTGGAGAGCGAGGATGACGAGGAGCTGGTGGAGGCCTTCCTCCGGCGCGGGGAGAAGCAGCCGGGCGCCCCCGCCCGCCGCCGCGTCAACCTGCCGGTGCCCTTGTTTGAGGACAGCCCGGGGCTGCGGCCGTCCAAAGGGGACAGGTGGCGGGAGTGCGTCAGCCAGGTGTCCTGGGGGAAGCTGAAGCGCAGGGTGAAGGGCTGGGCGCCGAGGTCCGGCCCCGGAGCCGGTGAGGCCCAGCAGGCCTCTGTCAGGGTAGAGAGGGATGAGGCGCCCTGCAGCGCCAGTCAGGGGGATCACGTGGGGAGCGCAGGAGGTGGGCTGGTGCCTGAGGCCCCCCCACGGCGATGGAGGCCCAAGATTAAGTGGGCCTCCTTTAGGCTGCTCAGGAGGGAGGAAGCAGCATCCACGGCTCAGGGGGCGGAGGCTGCAGCTGATCAGGGGGCGGAGGCTGTGGGTGATCAGAGGGCGGAGGCTGTGGGTGATCAGAGAGTGGAGGCTGTGGGTGATCAGAGAGTGGAGGCTGTGGGTGATCAGAGAGTGGAGGCTGTGGGTGATCAGAGGGCGGAGGCTGTGGGTGATCAGAGAGCGGAGGCTGTGGGTGATCAGAGAGCGGAGGCTGTGGGTGATCAGAGAGCGGAGGCTGTGGGTGATCAGAGAGTGGAGGCTGTGGGTGATCAGAGAGTGGAGGCTGTGGGTAATCAGAGAGTGGAGGCTGTGGGTGATCAGAGAGTGGAGGCTGTGGGTGATCAGAGAGTGGAGGCTGTGGGTAATCAGAGAGTGGAGGCTGTGGGTGATCAGAGAGTGGAGGCTGCGGGTGATCAGAGAGTGGAGGCTGCGGCTGATCAGAGGGCGGAGGCTGCGGGTGATCAGAGGGCAGAGGCTGTGGGTGATCAGAGAGTGGAGGCTGCGGCTGATCAGGGGGCGGAGGCTGTGGGTGATCAGAGGGCGGAGGCTGTGGGTGATCAGAGAGTGGAGGCTGTGGGTGATCAGAGAGTGGAGGCTGCAGCTGATCAGGGGGCAGAGGCTGTGGGTGATCAGAGGGTGGAGGCTGTGGGTGATCAGAGAGTGGAGGCTGTGGGTGATCAGAGAGTGGAGGCTGTGGGTGATCAGAGAGTGGAGGCTGTGGGTGATCAGAGAGTGGAGGCTGCAGCTGATCAGAGGGCGGAGGCTGTGGGTGATCAGAGAGTGGAGGCTGCAGCTGATCAGAGGGCGGAGGCTGTGGGTGATCAGGGGGCAGAGGCCCCAGCTGTCCAGGGAGCAGAGGCCGCATCTGATGGGGCCGAGGCCAGAGCTGGCCAGAGGGCAGAGGCTTCTGCTGAAGCTGCCGCCTTAGCTGCCCCGGGAGCCTCTGGAGCGACCCCAGGAGCTCAGGCCCGGAAACAGGTCAAGACAGTGAGGTTCCAGACGCCTGGGCGCTTTTCGTGGTTTCGCAAGCGCCGGAGAGCCTTCTGGCACACTCCCCGGTTGCCAACCCTGCCCAAGAGCGTCCCCAGAGCAGGCGAGGCCAGGGGCCTCAGGGTGCTGAGGGCCGAGGCCAGAGCAGAAGCGGAGCAGGAAGAGCAAGAGGACCTGCTGTGAGGTGGGCGGAAGCCAGAGAGCCCCTGCCACCTGCCACCTGCCACCTGCCACCTCATCGGCCACTCAGGGCGCCCCCCTCCCCCACCCTTGGACAGAGATGCTGTTTCTGCCTCCCACTCGTGAAAATGGAGGTGGAGTGAGGGCCAGCAGCACCCCTCACATCTCCACCTAACACCTCTTTTCTTGTTAAAATTTTATCTTTCATGCATTGATTTTTTTTTTTTTTTAAATACAGACTCTATAGTAACCCAAGGAATGTAAAGAAAGAAACCGGTAACTTCCTCAAATGCAACCCTGGGTGCTCAGCTTGAAGCGGGGAGCGGGGAGCGAGGCCGGAGAACAATCCCTTCCTCTCCCCCTTGGTGTGCTCCCTCCCCCTGCACCAGCACCTCACGCTGCCGGCCTCCTGGGACCTACAACATGGAAATAAAAATGTTTACAAACTGTTGCTTGGCTTTGGACTTGGCCGCTGAAGACTGCCCCAGGGTGATTTAGTCACGCCCTTGTCCGCCCTCCGGGATGGCGCCCTGCGTTTCTGTCCCGTTGCTTGCCATCCCCGCACTCCTGGGTTCTGCCGGCTCCAAGGGTCCAGGGCCTGCAGTGTATACGCTTCATGCACGTTACAAGGGACAGAACACTCCCTGGGAGATGTGTCCAAATGCTGTGTTTGCTAGGGCTGGCTATGAGGCCAAGGAATCTGTATGTGTGTTTTTTCTTTTTTTTAATATATTTTATTGATTTTTTTACAGAGAGGACAGGAGAGGGATAGAGAGTTAGAAACATCGATGAGAGAGAAACATCCATCAGCTGCCTCCTGCACACCCCCGACTGGGGATGTGCCCACAACCAAGGTACATGTCCTTGACCGGAATCGAACTGGGACCCTTCAGTCCGCAGGCGCAGACCAACGCTCTATCCACTGAGCCAAACCGGTTAGGGCTGTATGTGTTTTTTTAAATCCTCACCCTAGGATGTGTTTTTATAGATTTTAGAGAGAGAGGAAATGGGGGGGAGAGAGAGACGTTGATGTGAGAGAGAAACGTCAATCAGTTGCTCCTGTATGTACCCCAACCAGGGATTGAACATGTAACCTTTTGTTTCATGGGGCGACACGCCAACCAGCTGAGCCACCGGGCCAGGGCCCAGGAATCTGCTTGTTGTTAACCCTCAGATGAGGGTATTTTTCCCATTGCTTTTTTTTTTTTACAGAGAGGAAGGGAGAAGGATAGAGGATTAGGAACATAGATGAGAGAGAAACATCGATCAGCTGCTGCCTGCACACGTGCCACAGGGGATATGCCTACAACCAAGGTACATGCCCTTGACCGGAATCGAACCTGGAACCCTTTAGTCTGCAGGCCAATGCTCTATCCACGGAGCCAAACCGGTTAGGGCCCCATTGCTTTTCAAAGGGAGTGGAAGGGAGGGTCAGAGTGAGAGAGAGAAACATCGATGTGAGAGACATACATTGACTGGTTGCCTCCTGTGCATGCCCCAACCAGGGGTGGGGGTCGAACCCACAACCTGTTGGGAGCGAACACTAGTGAACGACCACTGGAGTCCAGACCAAATTAAAATTTAGGGACCCTTTAATAGCCGGCCGGCGACTGCTCTCTCTCCACGCAGGGAGTCCAGAGAGCAGCCCCGACCCTTTGTGCTGGACCACTTTTAAGCACATTAACCACATCCTGTTTTTGCTGAACAAGTAACCCAAGACAAAACAGTTTTTCCTAAGCAACGTCAGGATCATGCCATTGACGACCATGTTATTCACAGGGTCATCCTGTTCTTCAGAAAGCTGACAGTGTTCTATGAAAGAAGGCCTACGTGCTGGGAAGGGGCCATGAGACCGTATCTCAAGGCCTGGCCTGGTGTCAGCACTGACAACTATCTGGGGCATAGTCCACGGTCTCTCTGGAATGGGCAAAAATTCCCACTCTCCAACAAACCAGGTACATGCCTTTGACCAAGAATCGAACCCATGACCTTTTGGTGTGCGGGCCAGGGCTCTAACCACTGAGGGCCCCAGCCAGGGCACAGGGATCTGTTTTGATCAAGCCCCGCGAACACCTGGGAAGCTTGCAATGGGAACAGGCCAATGCAAAGCGGGTGTATGGCGGTGTGGGGTGCCCCGTAGTTACAGTTGGGAGAGATGGGGTTGCTAAGGTCCGTGGGAACTGGGGGCCTCTCTCTGTGTTGTGTCCTCCCACCCTGACCCCCACCAGTGAGAACAAGACAGCAACACCCCCACTCCCCCACTTCACTGAAGCAGGAGAAGGGAAATCACGGAGGAGGGGATCTGAAAGGCAGCTCCCGCCTCCTGCCTGTGGCTGCAGCCTGGCCTGAGCGGCTCAGCTTTCCCCCTGGGAAATGAAGAACGAAGTGGCCTCTCCCAGCCGCCCCAGAGGTGGTCATGTGGGTGCCGCTGGCTGCGAAGCTAAGAGCCCCTTTGCCCTGCTGTGGTTCAAGAAGGAGCCCCCCTCCCCCCACCCACTGGGCTTTGAACACCACTTGGAGGGCTGGGCTTTGCAGGCGGCAGGGGGATAGCTGGGTGAGCTCTGGGTGCCAGGTTGGTGGTGGCAATGGGGCTGTCTGTCCGTGGCTACCGCCCATCTCGGGGAATGTGGGCCTCCTTACGACGGGCCCTGGGCTGTTTGGGATGCTGGAAGGTGAACGGAGCAGAGATGGGGAGACTCAGGCTGTAGGCAAACCTACCCGTCCCCTCTCCACCTGCTAATTCTGTTTGTCCCTCCAGTCCCCGGGGTCGCCAGCATGAGCTTCTAGCGAGGCCGCAGAGGTGGGAGGACCCTTGAGCAACCTGAGATGGTACCAAGGCTTTCGATATTATTTTCAAGCCAAGGGGGTTTCTGGGGGGAAGTCCTTCAGCGGCCCCGGAGCGCCCTCTGGTGGGCACCTGGGGAGCGCGGCTGGTGCGGGCTATCTGCCCACTTCCTCCGCGGCGGGGAGTGGGGCTTGAGCTCCCTTCCTCCGCCTCTCTGAGCCTCAGTTTCCTCATCTGGGAAATGGGGATAAAACCTATTTCCCCAAAACTATTCCAACCACAGAATCCATTGAAGACTCCTCCCCCCCAGTCTACTCACTCCAAAGACTCGACAGAGACACAAACCCAGCCCCGACCCTGGCCCTGCGGGGTCAGTGACTACTAGCGAACACCCCCCAGCACCACAGCCCTGGCTGGGCTTTTGCACCGGCTGCTCCTGCCCCTGCGTGCGCTGCCCTCGGGTATCCGCTGCCTCACCGCTCCCTCCTCCGGGGTTTTGCTCACACGTCACCGTCACCTCCTCAGCGAGGCTTCCCCGCAGCCTTCAACAGGTGCGGACTGCAGACCCTCCTGCCCGCCTCCTCGGCCCCGCCCGCCGGATTTTCCCCGCATCCACCACGTCTACTGCAGGCCCTGCTTCTCTGGGACAATTAGCCCCTGCCGCCACCCCACCCGCCACCCCACCCCCGCGTCTGCATTTGTGCGGCTTCCCGCAGCCCCAGCGCCGGGGCTGGACCCACGTCCTTTCAGCCTCGCAGGCCCCTCGGCCTCCTCCCGGGACGCCGACTTCTTCTCCCACCAGAGGCGCCCGCGCCCCACTCCGTCCACCTCCGGGGCCTCGGCACCTCCGGGCTCCCCGCGGGGACAAACCCGCTGCGAAGGGGCCTTGGCGGGCTCCTCGCGCCGCCTTCCCGGCGGGATCTCAGGGCCTCGGCGCGGCTGCTCCCTGGACCTGAGACGCGGCTCCGCGCCCCGGGGCCCCTCCCGCCGGCGGAGCGTCCCAGCATCGTCCTCGCCCGCGCAGCCGGGTCGCGTTCGCCAAGCCCGCGCGGTTCCTTCGGTCCATTAGTCACTCGACAACTGGAACAGCAGCCGCCGTGTGTGGGCACCGGGCTGGCGCTGGGGTCGCGGCGGGGACCGGACGGACCACACTCACGGCGCGACTCTGCTGCCTTAGATCCGTCCCCCGAGCCCCCGCCCCCGTCCCCACTCACCCACCCCCACCCCCCACCACCGGGTGGACCCTCCGCCTCAGCCGCGTCCTGCTCCTCTGCCAGCTGCGCGGCGGGCCCACGGGCACAGGTGGCAGTTGGAGGCGGGAGGGGGCGCTGTCTGGAGGCTGCTGGGCTGCGGTGGCAGCAGCAGCGACGTGAGCCAGGGGCCCCTGGGTCCCTCCTCGGGCCAATGGGCTCTGCTCTTGAACCTCCGCGCCCAGTGACCCAGCGGCCTGGGCTCCCGACAGCAGCATCCCCTGGGCCCGGCGCCGCTCGCTGCGTTTCTAATCTTTGGGGAACCCGACCTCCCCCTTTCTGCACTTTGCCTGCAAAACTCCCGTCAATTCCCTCTCCTGACAAACACACTCAGTGGCTCTTTAGAAAGAAACAAGTGCACCAGGTGGCAGTCAGAGCTCTGACAAACAAGGTGGGGATGGCGGGGAGGTGACCTTTTTAACAGGGTGGTCGGGGAGCCCCCCCCCCCACCCACAATGTGACACTGAAGAAAGACCGGCATGAAGTGAAGGACAGACCCAGGTAAATATCAGGGAAGGGCACTCCCGGCAGCGGGAACAGCCAGTGCAAAGGCCCTGAGGCAGGAATACACCTCCGTGTTTCCTCACCTGCAAGGAGGCTGGAGGCAGGTGAGCGTGGGGGGCCATGAGCAGCGCTAAGAGGGAGACCGAATGGGCAGAGCAGCGCTGCCCAAGGGGACCTGCCGGGAGGATGAGTGTCCTACACTCGCCCTGGCCACACGGGGCTCTTAAGTACTAGTAAGGTGGCTGGTGCGACTGAGGGGAAAAAAAGGATGTTTGATTTTATTTAAATTTAAATTTAAAAATTGTCCCAATTGGCCAGTGGTACTGCACCCAGAAGATCTAGCCAATTACAAGGCGTTGGGGGGTTTGGGGAAGGGAGTGATTGGCTGGGACTTGACTTCCCGGTCAAACCAAGTCAAACAAGTCACAAGCCCAGCCCAGGCTCGAGCGGAGGGAACCGGCTCCACCTCTGGACCCGAGATGTCCAGGCGCCCACAGGGAGCGGAAGGACCAAACGCGGACACTTTGGAGACAGTTCCCCGGGGGCGCCCTCTGCCGGCGGCGGCCAGCCGAGCACACGGGCGTCTGTTTGTCCGGCTCCACAGAGGACACGCTCTTCTCCGCCCTCCCCCGCCACCCCCCAGTGTGAGTACCCGGTGTCCATCCACTGATGAATGAATAAGCAACATGTGGACTATACATACAGTGGGATATTAGCCTTAGAGAGGAAGTTAATTTTACAATATGTTATGAACCTTGAGGATGTTATGCTAAGTGAAATACACCCGTCACAAAGACAAATACTGTATGATCCACTTATATGAGGAACTTAGTCAAAATCATAAAGACAGAAAGTGTAATGGTGGTTGCCAGGGGCTGGGGAGAGGGGGTGCATGGGAGTTATTGTTTAACTAGAGGCCAGGTGCACAAATTCGTGCCCTTGGCCCGGCCTGCAATGGGGGGGTGGGGGGCTGGCCTGGGAAGGGACCTTGGGAGGCTGGCTGTGGGAGCGCACTGACCACCAGGGGGCAGCTCCTGTGTTGAACGTCTGCCCTCTGGTGGTCAGTGCGTGTCATAGCAACTGGTAGACCAGTTGTTGGTCGTTGGGTTGCTTCAGCTTTTATATATATATATATATAGGTATAGAGTTTCAGATTAACAGGTGATAAAAGTTATGGGGGTGATAGTGGTGATGGCTGCATGAAAACGTGAAGGTATTTAATACCACTGAACTATACACTTAAAAATGGCTGAGATGGGCCCTGGCCCTGATCAGGGCACATACAAAAAACAACCAATGAATGCATAAATAAGTGAAACAACAAACATTCTCCCTCTCTAAAAAACAATTTAAAAAATTTAAATGGCTAGGATGGTTAATTTTGTTATGTGTATTTTAATTAAAAATAAAAATTAAGTTAAAAAACAACCTGAGCCCAGCCCGCATGGCTTAGTGGTTGAGTGTCTACCTATAACCAGGAAGTCACAGTTTGATTCCAGTCAGGGCACATGCCCGGGGTTGTGGCCTTGATCCCCAGTATGGGGGGGGGGGTGCAGGAGGCACCGATCAATGATTCTCTTTCATCATTGATGTTTCTCTCTCTCTCTCTCCCACTCCCTTCCTCTCTGAAATCAATAAAAATATTAAAAACAAAAACAACCAGCCTGCTCTCTTCAGGCAGTTCTTACCAGAGTGTGGAAAGAACTGTAGAAAAATGTTACTGTTATTTTTGGAATTAGTGTTGAATCCCAGCTCCCCACTTCAGAGCTGAATCTGGGCAGGTTATTTAGACCCAGCGCCTGCCTCTGCGGCGGCGCCTTCCACCACGTGGTCCTGCAGCGCCCCCTGGTGGGGACCTCGGGCGCTGCGACTTGCGTAGGCAGGTGCCACTACCATGATCTTGCTTTCTGGGGATGACAGGGAGGAGGTCGCTTTCTGTTCTGGGAACCCTCATTCCTCTCTCCGACTGTTGTAAGACCTGGTCACACACGAGAGAGTCTGGGGGCACCCCTCTCCATGCCTGAGTGGGCCAAGAGGCCGGGACAGGGTCAGCCTCAGGGGGTGGTTTGGTAGTTTGACAGTGTGGAGTGGGCTCACGTCAGCCTGTGTCACAGTCACATGAATGCACACTAACTCACTGACACCCGGACACACCACACAATCACACACCCACCCACCCAGGTACACGCAGAGACTCAGACACACACACACCACAACTGCTGAAACCCTCTCACAATTCACACGCCCCATCACCCACTCACACACACATTCCCAGCTTCCTCCCCACTCATCTTTGTCACTCACGTGCCCACTCTCCCTTTCCAGGTTGGTGCCATATATTTTTTCTTGTCCTTCTTGGCAGATCTGGGCCTGTTCCAAGGGCCGGGACTTGAAGGCATTGGGGGACCTGGACCCTCTGGATTGAGGGGGTACAGAAGGGAACTCCAGGTGGGAATGTGCAGCTGGAGGCCTGGGCCCAGCTCTGGGCAGAAGTGGGGTGTGGCATCAGGCTGGAGACGATCCCATCCTCCCTTAGACTGGGAGTGGGCTGGAGAGCCCTCTCTGGGAAGCCGTGGGCTTCACCCTGATACCTCCCCCATCTCCAGGTCCCACCCCTGTCCAGGTGTCTCCTTACTCAGCCCCAGGCTCCTTCCTGGCCTCTCTTCCCAGTCCCACCAATTCCCATCAAACTTCAAATCTGACATTGCCCCTGCCCCGCTCAGGACTTCATGCTCCCCAGTGACCTCAAGACAAAGCCCAGTGTCTCCCAGGGCCCAGGCGGTGGGAAAGGTCTGGCCTGTCCTCTGCGTCTCATTCCTGCCCCAAGTGCCTGGACTGGGTCAGGTGCCTCCTCTGGGCTGTCTCTCTGTGTCCCCCACTGAACTGTGAGCCTGGGGTCGCAGGTACAGAACTGTCATCAGTGGATCCCCAACACCACCCCGCACTAAGGCGCTCAAGGAAGTTTGTTGAACAAAGGAATTAAATAATTGTCGATTTAAACTTTGGGTCCTTCTTTCTTTTGCCCGAGCTATGGCTTCTTGTGACCACCAGAGGGCGCTCTGACCCAACACATATTTAATTCAAGGCATACGCCATCTCCGGGCATTGAGAAAGGAATATCAACAACTGCCAATTCAGCCCTACTGCGTGTCAGATACATGGCATTTCTAAGTGCTCCATACACCCCATTTCTACATCAGCAGCTAGACGAGACCTAACCAAGATGGATGAGGGAAGGAAGGCTCAGAGAGGTTGCTTAATTTTCCCAAGTCACACGTCTAAGCTGCAGATAAGCTTCCAGTCCCAGCCTCTGTGCCTTCACAGCTCTTTTCTCTATTCTTTGCCAAGGTCCCCAAAAGAGATGGTGGTGTCCAGTGCTGGCCTGCTTGGTGAGGATGGGGAGTGCTTGGAAAGGGGGCCTCCAGCCAGGCACCAACCCCATGACCTGTGTGCTATAGGGCAGATTCTTCTAAGTCTTAGATGCTGACCTGTTCTTCTCTCAGCAGCCAGATGCTGTGGTTTCTGTTGTTATTCCCAATATACAGATGAGGAAACTGAGGCTCAGGGAAGTTGAGAGACCTGTCCAGGGTCCCAGGCATAGAGGTAGCAGAGATGTGATGAATCCTGCAGGAGGCCACAGCCAGGGCTGGGATGCCAGGATCAGATGAAACTCCTTTCTGGACCTGGCCTGTTTGGCTTAGTGGATGGAGCGTCGGTCTGAGGACTGAGGGGTCCTGGGTTCGATTCGGGTCAGGGGCACCTGCTTAGGTTGCGGGCTCGGTCCCCAGTGGGGGGCGTGCAGGAGGCAGCCAATCAGTGATTCTCTCTCATCGTTGATGTTTCTGCCCCTCTCTCCCTCTCCCTTCCTCTCTGAAATCAATTAGAAACAGAAGAAGAAGAAGTTGCATGAAGCCCAAGAGTGACAAACAAGGTTACAAACTCAGGTCTTCTGACCCCAGAGCTCTCAAGCCCTTATGCCCACAGCTCCCAGGTGGCTCTGTGCCCGGATCTTGATGTTTCAGTCATGTTTTATGACGTCCCAAGGAAATACCCAACAGTTTCATTTACTGTCTAGTTAGGTCCAAACAACCCGATAAGTATTTATGTCCGAAGAACTTAGTAGGTATTTGGGGGAAATATATACATATTTAATAATATATAAAAATTATACAGGAAAATATGTAGATTTCATTCTGAAATAAGCATATTTATTTACTAGTGGGCTGTGTGTACCTGATGCTGCACTTCTCAAACCTCGCGATCAGATTGAACACCGCACCCTCACTTCCTGTCCCTCACTGATGCTGGTGGGGGGTTTGCTTTTTATCCCTGCAACCAACGAAAACGCAGCTTCGCCAGGATACATTCGCTGGCTAAGGTGGAAGCTGCCAACTACCTGGGCTGGTAGTTCCTGCGATATCGGACAGGTGTCGCTGTGTTTCCCTCATAAAATGCCTCAGTTTGAGAACCAGCGTGCTGGTGCTTTTCAACACACTAACAGGTAAGGGTGAGAAGAGCAGTGCGTTTGAAAAGCGCAGGCGGTTCTCGGAAAAGGAATCCCTAATTCACAGTGCACACACAGGCGAGCTCCAGAAGGCCGTTATGCAAAAGAAAACCACAAAGTTCACCAAACTAGGATGCAGGGAACTATCTTTTTTTTTTTTTTTTTAATTTTGTACAGAGAGGGAGAGAGATAGTTAGAAACATCAATGAGAAAGAAACATCAATCAGCTGCCTTCTGCACACCCCCCACTGGGGATGTGCCTGCAACCAAGGTACATGCCCTTGACCGGAATCGAACCCGGGACCCTTCAGTCCGCAGGCCAATGCTCTATTCATGAGCCAAACTGGTCAGGTCAGGGGAACTATCTTGATGGCCTGGGGATGCCAGTGAGGAAGAGGAAGAAATATATATCTATATATATCTATATCTATCTATCTATATCTATCTATCTATCTATCTATCTATATAGATATAGATATAGATAGATAGATAAAGATATAGATATATATACTAGAGGCCTGGTGAATGAAATTCGTGCACCGAGGTGGGGGTGCATCCCTCAGCCCAGCCTGCACCCTCTCCAATCTGGGACCCCTCGAGGGATGTCCGACTGCCCGTTTAGGCCCGATCCCAGTAGGATCTGACCTAAACGGGCAGTCGGACATCCCTCTCACAATCCAGGACTGCTGGCTCCCAACTGCTCGCCTGCCTGCCTTCCTGATTGCCCCTAACCGCTTTTGCCTGCCAGCCTGATCACCCCCTAACCACTCCCCTGCCAGCCTGATTGATGCCTAACTGCTCCCCTGCCAGCCTGTTTGCCCCTAACTGCCCTCCCCTGCAGGCCTGGGTCACCCCTAACTGCCCTCCCCTGCAGGCTTGATCTCCCCCAACTGCCCTCCCTTGCAGGCCTGATCCCTCCCAACTGTCCTCCCCTGCTGGCCTGACTGCCCACAACTGCCCTCTCTTGCAGGCTTGGTCCCTCCCAACTACCCTTCCCTGTTGGCCATCTTGTGGTGGCCATCTTGTGTCCACATGGGGGCAGCCACCTTGTGTGTTGGAGTGATGGTCAATTTGCATATTACTCTTTCATTAGCTAGGATAGAGGCCTGGTGCATGGGTGGGGGCCAGCTGGTTTGCCCTGAAGGGTGTCCCGGATCAGGGTGGGGGTTCCCTTGGGGCATGGGGTGGCCTGGACGAGGGGCCTGTGGTGGTTTGCAGGCCAGCTACGCCTCCAGGCGACCCAAGTGGAGGCCCTGGTATCTGGGATTTATTTATCTTCTATAATTGAAACTTTGTAGCCTTGAGTGGAGGCCTGGGCCTGCCAGGGTGTGCGGAAAGCTTGGCTTCCTCCATCGCCGGGGGCAACTCAAGCCTCCTGCTCTCTCCAGCTCCATGGCTGCTGCCATTTTTGTTGGGATTTATTTATCTTCTATAATTGAAACTTTGTATCCTTGAGTGGAGGCCTGAGCCGGCCAGGGTGTGTGGAAAGTTTGGCTTCCTCCATTGCCCGGGAAACCCAAGCCTCCTGCTCACTCAGTGGCCACAGCCATCTTGGTTGGGTTAATTTGCATACTCGCTCTTGATTGGCTGGTGGGTGTGGCTGGTGGGTGTAGTGGAGTGATGGTTAATTTGCATATTGCTCTTTTAGCAGGGGTCCTCAAACTACAGCCCGCGGGCCACATGCGGCCTGCCGAGGACATTTATCCGGCCTGCCGGGTGCCACTGCCTGTCCTGCTTAGCAGCCAACTCGTCCCAGGCCCGCAGTGCGCATAGGAATTTGTTCATAGTGGTTTTTTTTAAACTATAGTCCGGCCCTCCAACAGTCTGAGGGACAGTGAACTGGCCTCCTGTTTAAAAGTTTGAGGACCCCTGTTATATAGGATATATATATGTGTGTGTGTATATATATATATATATATATATATATATATATATAATAGATTTCAGAGAGGAAGGGAGAGGGAGAGCTAGAAACATCAATGATGAGAGAGAATCATTGATCAGCTGCCTGCTGCACGTCCCACACTGAGCCTGCAACCCGGACATATGCCCTGACCGGGAATCGAACCGCGAACCTCCTGGTTCATAGGTCAACGCTCAACCACTGAGCCACACCGGCTGGGCAAGAAGTATATCTTGAACAAAACTCCAAAAATACAAACCATTAGGTAAAACATGGGAGAAATTGATATCAAAATTAAGAGTTTCCATTAACACATCACCACAGACGAAGACACAGAGAATGGAAGAAGGTCGCTGAACATTTCTAAATGCTGGGAATAGATGATGAGAAATGTACAATGGTACTCACGCAACTCGAGAAGGAAAAGAAGGCGAACACAATAGAAAAACAGACAAAAACACCCACAGGCAACTTCGAAGAGGGAATGCATCAAAGGTTCATCTGCAATGATTAGGTGCTCAGAATCATTAAAATAAGAAATATGCAAAACAAAGGAATGAGTAATGGCTTTATACCTGTGAGGAGAAATGGGAAGGCTGGACAATGCTATTAACATGCCCATTTTCCAGATGAGAAGCCTGAGGCTTGGTGGGGAGAAGTGCAGGGGGGTCTTGCCCAGCTCACATAACTGGAAAGTGGCAGGACAGGAAGTGAACACAGGTTTCCTCAGACCTCAAACCCCAGACTCTACAGCTACATCAGGCAGCCTTTGACAGAGCCATCCCTGCCATTCATTCACACATTCATTCATTCATTCATTCTTCCATCAGTCCATCCATCCATCCATCCATCAGAGCACCCATCCTCAATGGATACAGCTGGGATCAATCGGTTCGGTTTGGTTCCCTCTGACAATGTTGATCACACAAACAGCTGTTTAAGGATAGTTGTTTACTACCTGTCAACTCTATGGACTGCTGGGTCCCAAAGCACTGACCTGGGAAAAAACAAGTTATGGGGAAAATGTGTCTAGTGTGGTCATTCAACTAGTCAACCATCTGTCAATTAATTGTCAAGTATTTTAGAAAATGTATCTATTTTCTATTTTTAAAATATTTTCTCAATCTATACTAATAAAAGGGTAATATGCTAATTAGACCAGGAGACTTTCTGGATGTCCTTCTGGACAAAGCTATGGTGGCAGGGCTGAGGCAGAGGTGGTTAGGGGCAATCAGGCCAGGAGGGGAGGGAAGTTGGGGGCAATCAGGCTGGCAGGGGAAGCAGTTGGGGGTGAGCAGGCCAGTAGGAGGGGGCAGTTGGGGTGAGCAGGCCAATAGTGGGGCAGTTGGGGGCGAACAGGCTGGTGGGGGGGGAGTTGGGGGCGAGCAGGCTGGCAGGCAGAGTGGTTAGGAGCGAGCAGGCAGGCAGGCAGGTGAGCAGTTAGGAACCAGCGGTCCCGGATTGCGAGAGGGATGTCCCAGATTAAAGAGGGTGCAGGCCGGGCTGAGGGACACCCCCCCTCCCCCCGTGCATGCATGAAATTCATGCACCGGGCCACTAGTTTATGTAATAAAAATGTTTGGCTATGGTGGGGAAGATAGTTTTTTTAAAAACACTCTTTTAGGGGCATGAAAACAAAATAAAGTTTGAAGTCTACCCTCTTAGGGGACTTGCATTTTCTACAAATATTGTTATTAAAAAGTGGGAGAGAAGTGCAGGACACGGCCTTGAAAAGAAAGGCAGTCACGCCTGGCTGGGTGGCTCAGCTGGTTGGAGCGTCGTCCGTGCACAAAAAGGTTGCAGATTTGATTCCCTATTAGGACACATAGTGCAGGTTTGACCCCCAGTTGGGGAGCATAGGAGAGGCAACCGATCGATGTTTCTCTCTGTCCCTTCCTCCCTCTAAAAATCAATAAAAACGGATCCTTGGATGAGGATTTAAAAAAGGAAGTCTCAGGTGGGCCCAGCAGAGAAGCTTGTTCTGAGGAAAGACCTGTACTGACTAAGCCAAGGTCAAGGGAAGGGGATGGGGCTAGTCTACACTTTCTGAGCAAGAAACACGCCCTGTCTCTTGCTGTGTGTCCTTCCGTGTACACATGTACAATGAGCTACATTCTTTCTACCATAAAGTGGCATCACATTCTACATACCTTTCTGCTCCTCAAATTCTTCCCATGACAGCATCTTGGAGTTGATTTCTTATCAAGAATTTAGAGTTGTGTCTTGACCACAAGTAACTTTTATAAAATTTACCCCTTCCCTTCCTTTCTTCCTTCTTTCTTTCTCCTTTTTTGGGGTGGGTGAGTAACAGCTTTACTGATATATAATTCACATACAATTCACCCATGTAAAGCATACATCTTAGTGGCGTTGAGATGTCCACAGACTTGTACATTATCACAATCAAATTTTTAATGTTTTCATGACCCCCAAAAGAAACCCTATACCCCTTAGTGATCAGTCCACACCTTCCCTCCTCCAAGCCTCTGGCAATCATCAATCTACTTTCTGTCTCTGGATTTGTCTATTCAGGACATTTCATAGAGATAGAATCATACACTATATGGCTATTTGTGTCTGGCTTCTTTCATTTAACATGATGGCTTTCTTTATTGCTTTTTAAAATATATATATTTATTTATTTATTTCAGAGAGGAATGGAAATCTAAACATCAATGATGAGCCCAGCCAGTGTGGCTCAGTGGTTGAGCGTCGACCTATGAAGCAGGAGGTCATGGTTCGATTCCCGGTCAGGGCACGTGCCTGGGTTGTGGGCTCAATCCCCAGTGGGGGACGTACAGGAGGCAGCCAATCGATGGTTTTCTATCATTAGTGATGTTTCTATCTCTCCCTCCCTCTCTGAAATCAATAAAAATATATTTAAAAAATAAAGAAACATCAATGACGCGAGTCATCAATCAGCTGCCTCCTGCACACCCGACTCTGGGGACCCAGCCCGCAACCCGGGCATGTGCCCTGACCGGAAATCAAACTGTGACCTGACTCATAAGTTGACGCTCAACCGCTGAGCCACGCCAGCTGGGCTTAACATGATGTTTTAAGGTTCATCCACATTGTAGCATGTGCGAGACCTTCTTTTCTTTCCATGGCCAAATTATATTCCATTGTTTGAATAGACCACATTTTGTCTACCCATTCACCAGTTGATGGATATTTGAGTTGTTTCTGCTTTTTTACTATTATGAACAATGTTAAGTGTATTTGTGTACTAGTTTTTGTGTAGACAGCGTTTTTCATTTCTCTTGGGTAGATACCTAGGAGCAGAATTGCTGTGTCATATGATGTATTAGTCAGCTAGGGCTGCCACAACAAATACCATAGACTGGGTGGCTTAAACAATCGAAATTAATTTGCCCACAATTCTGGAGGCTGGAAGTCCAAGAGCAAGGGATGGGCTTCAAACAGCAATGATTACCGCACCGTGGGGTCACTGAGTGGCTCTTCTGGTGGTGAGCGGGGGCTGTGGCCAGGACACCTGGGGTGGTTTTCCATGTGGTCCCTCCACCTCTCTCCAAGTGATCTTTCACTATTAGGTAGTGAATCTTGAGCTTCCTTGCAAAATGGCAGCTGGTTTCCAGGAGAGCAAAAATGGGAGCTGCCAGGTCCAGTAAGGCTTAGGCCCAGAATTGACAACAGTATCACTCCCACTGCATTCTATTGGTCAAAACAAGTCACAAGCTGGCAGGTATGGCTCAGTGGTTGAGTGTCAACCTATGAATGAGTAGATCATGGTTCGATTCCCAGTCAGGGCACATACCCGGGTTGCGGGCTCAATCCCCAGTGTGGGGTGTTCAGGAGGCAGCCAATCAGATTCTCTCTCATCACTGATGTTTCTTTCTCTCTTTCTCTTCCTTCCTCTCTGAAATCAATAAAAATATTAAACAAATAAGTCACACGGTCTGCCTAGAACCATGAGGGTGGGGAAGCAGACTGCCGCTTGTGGTGGGAGGAGTCACAGCATGTACAGGCATGGGAGGCAGTCTGAGCAGTGTCTTTCTGTTCTCCAGGCACTGGTGGTCCGTGAGATCTGAAAGGTTGGTGACCACTGGTTTAAGGAAACCTTTGGAGCAGCCGTCACCAACAGGTGGTCTGTGAGGTCCAAAAGGTTGGTGACTGCTGTTCTAGGGCATCTGCACTGGTCAAGTATATTTTATAATGGGAATGGTATTTTTAAAATAGTATAATAAGTGGCAAGATGTTGACTTGAATAAGAACCTATATAATAAAAGCCTAAGTGACCTTTATGGCAGAACGACCAGAACAACCAGTTGCTATGATGTGTACTGACCACCAGGGGGCAAACGCTCAATGCAGGAGCTGCCCCCTGGTGGTCAGTGCGCTCAGCCAGAAGCCGGACTTATGGCTGGTGAGCTCAGTGGCAGTGGCACTGCAGGAGCCTCTCCCGCCTCCGCAGCAGCGCTAAGGAGCAACAAACCAAGTGGTAAGGAGCAGTGAGCAGGCAGGCGGTAGGAGCGAGGGGTCCCGGACTGTGAGCAGAAAGAAAATTAATACCTGGGTGCATTAGAGGGAAACTACAAAAAGAAAAAAACAAAGGCAGAGGACATCTTAAAAGTAGTCAGAAGAAAACTGCAGGCGGACATCCCCTGATGGGTCCCAGACTGTAAGAGGGTACAGGCCGGGCTGAGGGGACCCCCCCGCCCAGTGCAAGAATTTTGTGCACTGGGCCTCTAGTTCTATATAATAAAAGCCCAATATGTTAAGTGTCCAACCGTTCAGTCAACTAATCGACCAGTAGCTATGACGTGCACTGACCACCTGGGGGCAGATGCTCTGACTGGTAGGTTAGCTTGCTGCTGGGGTCCAGCCAATCCGGACTGGGCAAGACGGGCCAGACATGCCCTGGAGCCCTCCTGTGGGCCCTCCCTGGCCAACCGGCCCCCATCGGGACTGAGTGAGATGGCCCCAATTGCCGGCCAGGCCGAGGGACCCCCACTGGTACACGAATTCGTGCACCGGGCCTCTAGTCTATAGATAAATAAGAGTTCTGTCCTGCCTGTGTGGTTCAGTGGTTGAGCATCGACCTATGAACCAGGAGGTCATGGTTTCATTCCCGGTCAGGGCCCATGCCCGGGTTCCCAGCTTGGTCCCCAGTAGGGGGTGTGCAGGACACAGCCAATTTATGATTCTCTCTCATCATTGATGTTTCTCTCTTCCTCTCTAAATAAATAAATAAATAAATAAATAAATAAATAAATAAATAAATAAATAAATAAATACTGGAGGCCCAGTGCATGAAATTCGTGCATGAGAGGGGGGTCCCTCAGCCCGGCCTGCACCCTCGGGGCATGTCCGACTGCCAGTTTAGGACCAAACTCTGGGGATGGGGCCTAAACCAGCAGTCGGACATCCCTCTCGCAATCCAGGACACTGCATGCACCAGTGACCATACTTTTCATACAGGTGAAAGGCATCTTGCTGTTGTATGGGCAGCTACATTTTTTTGCCCTGATTATAAAAAGTAGTACATAACATGATCCTTCCGAGGCAGTAGTACCATTTTCCCCATCTTATGGGTGGAAAAATTGAAACAGAGAGAAGTTAACTGGCTCTGTCACACAGTTATAAGTGTCAGAATCAGGGCTGACCACAAAATGTGCAAGCCAGAGTCCATGCATGTCATCGCTGCATCATCCTGTTTTTTCAGTGTTAGAGCAGCCTTGCCAGGTTTTCATTCTTAAATCTGAGACTGTTCCCAATATATAGGGTAGGGTCCCTAGGCCTGGCCGGCAATCAGGCCAATCTGTGGGACGACCAGTGGGTAGGGCGATGGGGTGGGGGGGAGGCGCTGATACCCGCCTTGGCTGGTGGCTGGTGCCTAGCTGGCCCCGCCTGCCACTGCTAGTCGCTCTCAGTGGGGGTGAGGGGGGGCGGGCAGTCACTCAAAGTGCATCATAGCGACTGGTCATTCTGCTGTTCAGTCGATTTGCATATTAGGGTTTTATTATATAGGATACACACACAGACACACATATATTTTAAGAGTTCTGACTAGAGGCCACAGGTGTAAGGTAGTTCTAAGGAAAATCTTCAAATCTTCTATGCACCATGTTCACTTCTTCAGCATCTTTTTTCCATAGACAGCTGGTAACCAACACATACAATGGAATAAGGGTGGATTTGTTTAAAAACAGTCCTCTGTGGATTCCATTCACCCAGATATCCAGTCTCTCATTACTGCGACACTTCTAACAGAATGATTTCATTTTACGATTCCCAAGCCATTTATCTTAAGTTTCATATAGAGAACATAATAAAGTATTTGCTGACTGAAGCCAGAGGAAAACACAGGCCTGAAATCTCTTCAGGCTGACCAGTGCTGTTGCGGAGTGTATGCCTCAACGGAAGTGCCAGTGACTGGAGCCTGCGCTGCAGGAGCGTAGTGCCTGCCAGGGCCTTCCAGGGCTCACCGGGGCCTTCCAGGGCTCACCGGGGCGTGGCCGGGCGAGGGAGAGCACTCACCAGAGCTGGGCGAGTGCTGGCTCCTGGCGGGAAGTGTGACCAAGTCGGAGAAGATGGTTTTTTACTTGAATCTCCAAATACTCATTTGACTGTTTACACGTACTTCAGATCAGTGGTGTTGGCCACTATTGTTACCTCTGCCCTCACTCATTCTCCAGCTACCACATGCTACTTATTTACTTAACTTGTTATCCTTACCCAAGGAGTGAGACATTTTTTCCAGTGATTCTTCAGAGAGAACTATTGATCTGAGAGAGACACGTAGATTGGTTGCCTCCTGAATGTGCCCCAACAGGGGTGCTGGGATGAACCTACAACCCAAGTACCTGCCCTTGACCAGGAATCGAACCTGTGACCCTCCAGTGTGCAGGCCAGCGCTCTAACCATTGAGCACACTGGCCAAGGCTAAAGTACTATTTTTAATGTTCAGTTTGGTTGCATTTTTAATTTTAGGGATTCCACATATTCCCCTCCCCCATATTCAATATTTATACCCAAATGCGTACTTACACACACACAGAGCAGTTTTCTGAAGCCTAAAAATAACCTATAGTATATAAGACCCCAATTCTTGAATTCAGCTTTAATTGGGGTGAAGGGTTCATGGCAAGGTAAGGCCAGACTCTGCCAGTGGGCTCTGCTAGGGATTTATCCTGAGGACACCGAGGGATGGATTTGCCTAAACAGGGAAAGAGCACCATCAACCCTCAATCTGGAAAAGAACCCTTGGCCAGGGTGACAGAAGCTGACCCCACGGGGGCAAACAAGGGGAAGATGGGAGGGCAGCTGCCTAGAGAGCCATAGGGGAGGGGAAGGGGGCAGGACAAGGGGAAGATGGGAGGGCAGCTGCCTAGAGAGCCATAGGGGAGGGGAAGGGGAAGGGGGCTGGGACCACACTCTGGGTGACAGAGAGGATGGGGCAGCCCCCCTGAAACGGGCAGGAGAGGAGGACAATTAAGATTTTCCTATATTCCTCAATATAGCTATAGATTTCTATTTTTTTTGTTATAAGAGTAATACATATTCATTGAACTTGGATAAATATAAAATCATAAAACATTAAAATCAGCAAGGATTCTTTGATCAGAAAGATGACTCCCAATGCTATCTGGTTGTATACTTATAACCTAGTCCCTAGATAGAGATAACAATATTTGTAGATGATAGATACGTATATCTAGATAGGGATATAGATAAGGAGACAGATGTGGACAGATTTACATATTACAGTGGGTTGAATGGTGACCCCCACCAGCCCCCAAATACATCCATGTTCTAACCTGGAACCTTCAATTGTGACCTCACTTGGAAAAAAGATCTTTGAAATATCATTAAGGATCTCAAGTGAGGTCACCCTGGAGATTCAATTGGGCTCTAAATCCAATGACAAGTGTCATTACGAGACAGAAGAGAGGACAGAGACAAGGAGGCCATGGAAAGCTGAAGGGAGCGTCTGGAGCCAAGAGCCCCGAGAAACTGGGAGCAGCAGGCCAATTCTCCCCTCGGGCCCTTGGGGGAGACTCCAGGCCCCAGGATTAGGCCAGAATACATTTCTGTGGTTTTAGGCATCCGGTTTGTGGGGATTTGTTCCAGCAAGGCCCAGAGACCAACACAAACGTGGGCACAGATCTGAATCTAGATTCTGACGTGGCTACACTGCACATAGACAAGGACACAGCTGTACACGTGGCTGCAGCCGCAGGCAGGCTGTAGCGGTCTGTGTAGATGTGGTAGAGGTACAGACACAGTATCGCTGTGGCTGGTGACACAGAGCGCAGATCTCGAGGAAACCCTGAGGGGGAATGGAGCCGACCCGGACACCACTGCAGGAGACTGAGCGCGAGGCAGCCTGGGGGCTCCTGCGGTGCTGCAGCGGGGACACCCCAGCACCTGGTGCCTGGGAGCCTGGCGGCCGCACAGCTGAACGCCCTCCGCGGGCCGGAAGGACTCACAGCACTCCTCTCATGGGAAACGAACGCGATTGGCCAACTGGGACTCACGCCTCTCTCCTTCAGGACACTCAAACCCGCGTCCACATTCCCAAAATGCCGACTTGTTTTACCGAGGGGAGCCTGCCCGCAGAGCCGCCCGAAACGCCAACCGAGGATTAGGATGTGATCCCCTCATTTCTGCCCCTGGGGAGGCAACCAAGGAGGACAAAGTACTCGGCAGATTCCAACCTCCATCCGGTGTCAGTGCCCGGAGACAATCCTCAGGGCTACGTCTCCCAGGGAAAGGGTGGGTCCTGGAGAGCTCAGACTAGAAACCAGGAGTTTCTCCAAAGGGCCCAGGCCAGGCAGGGCAGCCTGCATGGGACTGAGCATTAACCTCCGATGGAGGAGAGGGAGGGAGTGGTGGGAAACCTTCTGATCTTCCTTGGTGGTGGGTGTCTGCCTCGTTGTGTGCTGTCAGAACCAAAGTTGGGCCCGCTGTGAAAGGGGTCTGCCCTGGACTGCGAGAGGGCGGGGGCGGGGCTGCAAGAGGCCGGGGCAGGGAGCATCCAGCAGCCTCAGTAAGCAGTTGCTGGCGTCCGCAGAGAGCAAGTTTCCTCCAGCTTCCGCTGACCCAGCCTTGCTGGCACACCCTTCACTTCGTCTCCTTGTGTGTATAATGTTTCTGGCAGGGGTTCTCCATCCCAGGCAGCGCAACTCTCCCTCAAGACAGGTGGACAGAAGGGCTGGTCAGCTCCGAGCCCCGCTGGGCAGCTCCAGGGAAATGGGCTAGGAGGGGCCGCCCCCCCGTATTTCCTATGAGGTAGGTGGTCACCCTAATTTTAGCAGCTCTGGTGGCTCTACCATCCGAGACAAGCTGACTTACAATAATGACTTTATTTTAACATATTTAATTACAGACATAAAATAGCTGGGGAAGGGGGTGAGCCCCAGCCTAGCTAGCCCCTCCCTGGGGCTGCCAGGAGTGGGTGCAGGCGAGGCCTCCCTGATGACCCTCCTACAAGGGTCTTCCTATGGCGGGGCCCTATTGCTTTAGCAGGGGAGGGGCCATGCAAACGAGGGGGGCGGGGAAGCCTCTGGGCCCCGCCCCTCACCACAGCTGGCCTCCCTCCCAAATGCCCGGGACAGCACCCCAACCCAGCCTCTCTCCACCTCCTCCTTCTGTGTCCAGGGAGCAGACTCTCTGGCAGGCCCCCCACCCCCTCTGCAAACCTAAAGGGGAATAAATACAAACTTTACAAAGTAAAAGGGGGTCCAATGTGGCCTCACATCATCCCCAGCTGCAGCAGTGTGCTGGCATAGGCCATGGGCTTGACGTCAGGATGAGGCTGTGAACCAGACACAGGGGGACAGACAGAGACAGAGACAGGCAGCATTAGGGCTGTCTCTGAGCACCAGATGCAGGCACCAACCTGTCCCCCCAGTTGTTATGCAGTCTCCCCATTCCCCAGCCTCTCAGCCACTTCTTGCCCAGGCAGAGCGGGGGCCAGGGGTGACTCACCACTGCTGTGAACTGGTGGAACTGGGGCCGCAGGTCGGAGCCCCGGAGGTGGATGTAGGAGGCTTTGTTCCCCATCTGGTCACTGTGGGGACAGGGGCAGAGCGGCCAGTTGGGCGGGGCGGGGCTGAGGGATAGAAAAGGGCTGGGCAGCAAGGAAAGAGAGGGAGCGAGAGGCGGGGGGACAGAGAGAAAACCTGGGTGGCTGAATGGCAGAAAGGCTGAGAGAAAAACGGGAGATGGAAGGACAGTCATGGCAGACACTGAGACAAATGTTGAGTCAAGGTCACAGAGGACAGGTGTGGGAAAGAGAGGAATCCTGATGGAAGAGGGGGCTCAAGCGAGGAGGGGGAAGGGGGGAGGAGGGTGAGACATGAGGGGCGGGGGAGCAGGGAGACAGGATGGGGGGTGGGGGCGGAAGCAGGACTCCTGCCAAGTCCTAGGTTCTAACCGGACCAGGCCTGGCTCAGCCCCAGCAGACACAGGGGACAGAGGCACATGGTGGCCGGCCCCCGAGACTGGAATTGGCCTGGTCCTGAACACAGGCAGGGGGCCTGGTTTTCACCAAAAAATGGCAAGGGACAGGGAATGCAAAGATTAGGAGACGGGAAAGGTGGCCCTCGTTTGGGTCCTGCTTGGGAGAAATCACCCGGAGAGACATGTATGAGGCGGGGGAATGGACTCCGGCTGGGGTCGGTGACCTTCGGTCAAGGCCTGACAGTGGTACGTAGGTGATGCATAGAAAAGCGCTCTCAGAAACACTGGGGTATCAATGGGTGGAAGAGATGCCTGGGGTTTGCTTTAAAACCACCCGCGGTGGGGCGGTGAGCACTGGAGAGGGACCGGAGCTGGTTCTGTTGAACCTGGGTGATGGGTATGTGGGTGTTCATTATACTATTTTATCTACTCCTATATATCTTTAGAATCTTCTATCATAAAAAGTAAAAGCCAGGGGGGCTGGGGAGAGAGGCCCGGATGTGTGGGGGTGATGAGGACGCACCAGTAGTTGGGGGCAGAGAACACGGTGACGCAGCGGCCACCGTGCGCCACCTCGTAGCCCTCGGCCTTGACCTCGTGGCTGCGGATGATGTAGTCCAGGTGGTTCTCCTCCAGGAAGGCCTTGGTGACATCGGGCCCAAACTGGCAGCTCACGCCCCGCTTACTGACCGAGCGCCCGTTCTGGGGATACAGGGAGCTTAGCGTGCCGGCCCACCTGTCATGCCCCTGCCCACACCCACCGTCCATGGCCCCTGGGCAAACTGACCTGTGGCTGGGGGTCTGACCAGAGCAGGTCGCACATGGGACCTGGAGGGGAGGCAGAGGGGAACGTCAGGGACTGGCCTGCCTGCCTGGGGTGGGTGCTCACAGACCACCTTCCAGCCCACCCCACAGCACAGCCCATGCCCTCCGTGACACTTCCCGTGTGTGTGCGCGCGCGCGCGCGCGTGCTTGCTCGCATGTGAATCCTCAGCTGTCTGTCCCAGTCACTTGAACAGAAGCCCCTACACCACTCGAGGCCGGGAGCTGACTCATAAATAAATCAGTGACTGAAGTGTGCCCCGGGCCCAGGACACGAATGCTCCCTCGCCAGCAGGGGAGGGGGGTGCACTGACCCAGGCGGCGGTTAAGGAAGCTGAGGCTCAGTCTTGCTGTCCTCCCAAGGGCAGGGCCCTGGTCGCAGCAGCTCCCATCTGAGCCCAGGCCTGACACCCCGAGGCCCCGGGAGGGAAGGGGCTGTCACGCGGCCCGCCCAGTCACCTGAATCTGGGGGCTGCCGATTCCGTTCGATCTTCCTGATATCGTCCAGGGTGACGCCGTCCTCACTGAACAAGCCCCCGTGCATGATCTAGGGTTTAGGGTGGGGACAGCTGTGTGAGGGGGAGGCGCCGGACGTTTCCCAACCCCCCATCCCTTCGACTTCTTCGGCAGCACATCTGCCCACGCGTGGCCCTATGGGAGGCGGGTAGGGAAGAGGGCCCGTGGGTCCCGGCTGCCATTCTCACCAGCACTTTGCCGTTGATGCACTGGGCCAGGGGGAGCCACTCAAACACCTCACTGAAGAGCTCGTACATCTGCGCTGTGTACTTGGCCTTCACCTCGCCCTCGAAGCCATAGATCTGGTTCATGTTGTCCGTTTCGTGGTTGCCTGACCAACAGCAGGACGGAGAGAAACCTCAGCCTCTGCCGCCCACCCAGGAGCCCTGACTCAACCAAGGGGGCCCAGGGAGGCTTGTGTGGCGGCTCCACGCCAATGAGGTTCATGCCTCAGCTCCCTGGCCCCCCAAAGACACTGATGAGGTGTGGACACTGCTCTCAGCCTCTTTTCTGGAGGGGCACCCGGGCTGTAGGAACTGCCATGGGAGTGGCTGGTGTCTTTCCAGTCTCATACCCTGCTCTTCCTGTTGGTCTTCCCTGTCTGTCAGTGGCAGCCACAGGCCTCCAGGCGCTCCAGCCAAAACCACTGCTCCCAACCCCTGGGGCCAATGCCACATTTTGCTCCCGCCCTTGGTCTGTTCACCACACAGAGGCCCAAGGGACCCTGTTAACACCCAAGTCAGCCCCTTACCCTCCTCTGCTCCAAGCCCTCCCGTGACCCAACTCCTCAAGGCCCACAGAGCTCCATGTGTGTAAGGCCATGTGCAGTGCACACCTGCCCGACCCGACAGGGCAGCCCTCCATGAACACACAACACACACTCAGCTGCAACTGGTCTCCCTGCTTCACGGTGCGACAATGGAGGTTCACAGAGGAGAAAGCCAGGGCCCGCCAGCACCCCACACTGATCCCAGCTCCTGCTGCCTCCGGCTCACCTCGAAGCAGGTGGAAGTGATCTGGGTACAGGAGCTTAAAGCCAAAAAGGGTGAGGATCACTTCTACGGAGAAAGAGCCTCGGTCCACAAAGTCGCCATTAAATATCTGCCCTGCTAAGGAAAACAAGGCGGCGGGGGGGGGGGGGGGGGGCTCCTTCCCTAGTCTCTCCACACCCACGGCTCCTGTCAGCACCTCCCTAGGAACAAGGATGTTAGCAGGGCCTGGGGGATCTGGCTTTTGTCTCTCCTCACTGTGTGGCTCTGGCGCAGCAGTTTGGCCTCTCTGAGCCTTAGTAGGATGTACTGAGGTCCCCAACCTCACCTGTTTCTCAGGGAAACTCATGGTGGAGGGGCAGACACTAGGTGTTCAGCCTGCTTCAGCTCTCCCCCAAATATAGCCCCAAGCCCCAGGGGAAATGGGACGCGGACCCTCCCACCCAACACTGCTCAGGCCTGCTGGACCTAACAGTGGCCATTTATCAGGCAATTAGCACAAATGACACGTAAATACTTATAGAGCACTGACTGTGGGCCCCTTAGCACTTCACATACATTAACTCCTCGACTCCTCTCAGTAACCCATGAGGCAGGCCCTATGATCATCCCCATTTTGCAATGAAGAAGCTGAGGCACCCACAGGTGAAGTTAACTGCTATGGTCCCACAGCTGAAAGTAGCAAAGCCAAGGGCACCCAGTGTGGGCAGTGCCGGATGCTGTAGATGATCTTGTAGCAGCCCTATCTATAATCTATAATAATAGAAGTGTAATAAGCTAATTAGACCGGACAGCCGGACGAAGCCGGGACTGCGAGGGCCGAGCCCCTTGCATGAATTTCGTGCATCGGGCCTCTAGTTTCAAGATAAAGAGAAGCTGGGGCCCAGAGAGACTGCGCCGCCTGCTCTGGTCACACAGCACATGGGACTGGCCTGGCTGTGTCCACCCACATCCCGGTGCCGAGTAAGTGCTCAGGCTTCTTCTCTGCTGGGGGCTCCTCTCCCAAATCCAGGCTGGGGGAGAGGGGTTTGCTCTTCTGAGAAGGATACATAGGGGTTGGTGTCTGAGGGTAAACCGTTGAGTTCAAATATGTTGAGGAGGTCATAGAACTGGCCATGGGTGTCCCCGCACACTGTAATCTTCTCTGTCTGGAAGAAAAGAGGCCACCGGAGAGGGAGGGGCCCAGAGAGAGATGTGGGGAGGGGGCAGAAGGGAGGGGAGAGGCAAGAGGTCATGGCAGACCGAGAAGAACCATGCAAAGACACAGGCAGAGGACACAGACATGAAGAGGGTGGGACAGAGACCAGGAGGCCAGGAGAAGAAGAACATCCAGGGAGACAGACACGGGGTGGAAGGAGAGGGAAGGCAGACCAAGCCAGGTGGGCCTGTGAGTTTCTGAGCTCCGTGGCCCCTCCCCAGCCAGGGAGCCCCACCTGGCCCACCCACACCGCCCCACAGCGCGCACCTCTTTAAGCGTGGTCTCCACGAGCGTGCTCAGCTTGGAAAGGACCTCTTTGACCTGTACCAGGATCTGGAAGGCAGGGCAGGCTGTGAGTGGGACTGGCGGAGGGCCTGCCTGCCCCCCAGCCCCCAGAGGGCCTGGACTCATTAGATTCAACCTGCTGGGCTGAGGGGGAGGGAGAGGAATGGGCAGGGGGAGGCCCAGACAAATGGGTGCTTGCTGGGGCCAGAAGTATCCCCCAAACTGTGACCCAAGTGACCTCTACGGCATTTCAACATCGAAGTTATTTCACATGAAAACTGACAGTCTTGGTTTCTCTTAAAATAATCAGCATCATGAAACACATGGATGAGCCCTAGCCCGTTTGTTCATTCTCTCTCATCATTGATGTTTCTCTCTCCCTCTCCCTTCCTTTCTGAAATCAATAAAAATATATTAAAAAGAAAAAGTACATGTCCACTCTGCTCAGAACATATCCTATAAAATAAATCCCAGCGACCGAATGGTGGAACGACCAGAAGGACCAGTCACTGTGCTGTGCACTGACCACCAGGGGGCAGACACTCAACACAGGAGCTGCCCCTTAGTGGGAGCGCCCACCGGGATGAGCAGCTGCTCCCGCTGCAAAGCTCTGGCCAATGAGCAGAAACCCGGGCTGCGATCGTTGCCTCCTCGCTCCAGCCTCCTCCAGATGCCTGCAGGCCACGCAACACCACCGCCAGGCTTACAGAGCTGACCCTGGAGGCTGGGAGGCGGGTTCGTGGCCTCCGCCTCTCAGTGCTATTGTCCCTGGGCCCAGCCCCAACGGAGTCCCCTGGAGAGGTGAGTGCTCAGAACAGCTGCTCAGAGGGCGGGTCCACAGCTGCTCCGCTGACCTGACCGAGATGAGCAGCGCTCCCACAGTGGGCTGATCCCCGCAGGCCACGCCCCCCACCAGTGCACAAATCCCGTGCACCGGGCCTCTAATAAAACTATAAAAGACTGTCACTCTTGTCCTAATGATGAAAACAAGCCAAAATCCCAAGAAAATTAAAAAACAAAAAACAAAACACACACACACAAAAAAACATCCAAGAGCTGAGGATGCAAAGAAACTTAAATCAATCCTTCCTTGGGAGAGAAGACATGGCCGCTTTCATCCTGGTCTCCTCCAGGAGGGCAAGTCCGCCATGGCTGGGGGAGGGAGCAGAAGTCCATGTCCTGCGTGGGCTGTCCTGTGACAGCTGAGAGCCCCAGCTCCACAACACCTCTGCCCTCACCCACCAACTCCCTTACTGGCTGTCAAAGGAGGCGAGGCGCAGGGCAGCATGGGGGGTGGGGGGTGGGGTAGACTTCCGGAGGCACAAAAGTGGGGGGCGAGACTGGAAACAGAGAACTCCCCAGCAACCCAAATCTCTGGCAGTGCGCCTGGAAATCAGCGCTCTCATAGTTCCAAAGCTGGAGACTTCACAACATGACTACATCGCTTGCTGGCATCCCAAGCCCTGCTGAAGGGAGACTCTGAAACATTTAAAGCCAGCGGTGAACTCAGTCCAACCACAGCCGCCCGACCGCAGGTGAGACTGACAGCCCTCACACTAGCTGCCTGGCAGAAGGAAGTCCTGCCGTTTTCTGCTGAGAAGTTTGATCTCAGTCTCTTCTACACAGAATGTCTGGCACACAATAAAAAGCTGGCATGTGAAGAACAGACAGCAGAAGCAGACCCAGAGATGACCCAGATGGTGGAATTACCAGATAGAGACTTTAAAATAACTCTGATAAATGTGTTAAAGGGTCTAGTGGAAAAGGGAGACAACATGCATGAACATATGGGGCCGAGATAAGGAAACTATTTAAAAGAACTGAATGGAAATGCTGAAAATAAAAAACATAACAATATCAGAAACAGAGAATTCGCGATGCCCAGCATACCCCTAGCTCAGCAAGTGTTAAGCTACTGTTGCCACCCTTCTCTTTGTGGCTGTTTCAGCAGCCAGCACTGTGATGCCACCCGGGGGTCACAGCCTTGCACCGCGCCTAACAGATGCGTTACCTGGTAGGCGCATTTCCGGTGCAATTTCTTCTGGTCCTTGTACCATTGCATGAGCTCCTTCATGAAGGTGATTGTCACCTTGCCGTCCTCGAGCTTGGGCCCGCTGTACTCATCCTCGATAGCTAATGTGTGAATGAAGGAACGGGTCAGTGGCCACAGTCACTGTGAGGGTGGAAGGGGGGCCTGGCTCCCAGGCATGGGGCAGACACAGCTCTGGACGCTCAGGTGAAGATGTGAAGGAATGAGAGAGGATTCCACTCCCTAGCAGGTCCCCTCACGGCCTGCTCCTCCCATTTGGGTCAGCTCAGAGGCCCTCTCCCTGACCTCCCTGCCTGTTGTGCCTCTCTCTCTCCTCTGCCTATTTGATTTTTTAGCACTTAACACTATTAGTTCATTTGTTGACTAATCATCTCTCTCCCCACTAGAACACCAGCTCCATGAGGGCAGTGTCTAGAACAGCGTCTGGCACATAGTCGGTGCTCAGCAATTAGCTGTGGCATGAATGAGTGAATCATCTGAGTGCCTAGAAGACCTAGAGACAAATCAGACACAGGAGGCCCGTGAGGGGTGGGCAGGAGGAGGAGGTGCTCATCCACATCTCCCAAACTGGGGAACTCAAATCCCAAATCTGGACTCTGGATTCCCTAGGAAGGCAGGGAGGGAAGCAACAGACAGCAGCCTGGGGACAGGGACCAGAGGCCACCCGAGCCCCAGCTCCCCACCCCACAGTGTGCACAGGGAATGGCGAGGCCACGCATGTTTGTGGAATGCTCTGGACTGGGTGTGGCTGAATCCTGGGCCCGACTCACTCATGCTCTCGATGTCCAGCGAGTCCACAACGGAGCGCTTGTGCTCGTCGCCCGCGATGGCCCGCTCAAAGGCCTTCTGCTTCACGATCTTGTTGCACTCCTGGTATTTCATTTTGGCGTCTTTGTCGTGGGGCTTCACCTTTACCACCTGGGCAGGCAGGGGTAGAGGAGGGAAATAAGGGAGAGGGAGGGAGGGAGGGATGGAGGGAAGAAGGATGGGGAAGGATGGGAGAGGAAGGGCGGGAGGAAGGGAGGAGGCATCAAGGCTCAGGCCGAGGAGGGGGCAGACAGCAGTCAGGAGGTGGGGATGCCACAGCTGCCCCTGGTCTGCCCGGACTTGGGCTCCGTGAAGGATGAAGCCAGACCACCCAGGCCGTCATGCGCTAGTGGGGCAACCCTGGACACCTCTCACCCCAGGCCTAGGTTCCTGCATCCCCAAACTGGACCACACAGGGCTGCTGTGAGGGGTAAGCACAGTAACCCACACCAAGATCTTAATAAACCTTAGCTCTATGATTAAAATAAAACTGCCCCATCCGAGGAGCACGTGTTCAGCTTCTGGTTCCTCCTCAGAACCAGAGCGCTGAGGCACACTCTACTGCTATTATTACCGTCAACATCCAAGTGGGTGGGATTGAGAGGAAAGGATGTGCGGGGTCTAAAGTCATGATTAATGGCCCAGACTCATCCGAAGGGCCAATGACCACTGGGTGACCCCGGTTCCTTGAACTTCAGTTTCTTCATCTACAGAACGAAGGCGATAACAGGCTCCACCGGCCAAGACTCCTGGGCATGAGGAAGGGTACATGCACAGCCAGCACTGAGTGGCACCCGTTCCTGGCTGGACCTTGGGCTGCTGGGAGATGCAGGACAAATGAGTTCCCTCCGTTTCCTCTTCTGAAGGGAAGTGGGCCCCAGACCCAGGTTACCTGGGTTCAAATCCCAGCTCCACCAATCATCAGTGGAGCAATCTTGGACAAGTGAGTGTGCCTCTGTGGCTCAGTTTCCTCTCTAAGATGGAGTGGTAGGAGTACCTGCCTCCGAAGCCAGCTGTGAAGACTAAATGAATGAACACTGTGCAGTGTGTGCAGCTGCGCCAGGCCAGAGTCAACCCTGCGTAAACGTCGACGGCTCCTTATGGCCCCTTGCCCAGGCTGCTGTGCTGGTTAAACCAGCTCATATGTAAAAAGAGCTTGGGAACGCATAAGTTCTCAGTACAGAGCCCGTCCCCTCCGTTCCCTCTACCGGCTTCCTCCAATCTTGCATCCTCCAAACTCAGAAGCACAGAGGGCTGGATTCTGATCCCTGTACTGCCACTTGCTTGCTGTGTGACCTTGGGCAAGTGACTCCCCCTCTCTGAGCCTCAGATAGTTATGTGCTACTGTCATTGTTATTAGCGGCCCCACAACTCCTGTGCGGGGTGAGGAGGGGCAGAGAGGGGTGGTGATGCCCCCTAGAAGGCCTGGCAGAGTGAGTCAGACGCCTGTGCAGAGGCTCACTCACTAACCCGAGGGTCAGTGCGGCTCATCTACGCTGGGAATGACTGTGCAGACCAGGCGTATGGTAGAAAGCTGGCTGTGGCTGGCGATGGCTTCCTCCCTGTCTGGACAGGCTCAGGCTAGGGCACCCTGCCAGGCAGCTCCACCTGGGGTATGGGTGCGGTGCGAGGCTTGGGAGGGAGGCAGAACCAGCCATCCCCTGGAGTCCTTCCCGGCAGGGAGACGTTAAGAGTCCACACCCCGGGATAAAGTCCAAACCACCACCTGGCCTGGCTCATGAGAACCGCTTTGTTTGCCCAGCACTGCCCAGCCAGGCCGACCTCCAATCCCACAGGCACCATCTCCTCTCACCCCAGGTCCTGTACGGGCTGCCCTGGCCCAGAACACCTCACTCCCTCCCACCTCCAAGTCCTTTCCAGCTCCTCCTCCTCCAGGTCTCCCCTTCCCGTCACTCAGGCTGGGTCAGGCACCCCTCGGGGCTCCCACAAGCCCCTGGACGGTGGCCCAGTCTGGGGTGGAGGATGGGGACAAACCCTGACAATGGAAGAGGCGCAGGAGCAGTAACAGAAGCAGAAAGCAAAAACACGGCTAATTTTCTGACACTTTTTATGTGCCTGACGCTGTTGTAAGCAATTAACTTGCTCATTTTATCCTCAAGTAGCTCTATGTGGTGTTCTCACAATCCCATTTGATGGATGAGGAAACTGAGGCCCAGAGAGGTGTCACCGGCCCCAGAAGCCAGGATTCTGTTCCCTTCCGTGTAGGCTCCTGACTTCTACCACACACGCTGAGACATGTTCCCTCCCTGACCAATGCCACCCGTCCCCACAGCGCCCTGTACGCCCTCCACGGCGGCAGTGTGGGGAAGTGGCCATGAGCGCCCTCTCTGGGGTCAGGCCTTCCTGGGCAAGCAGCCCCACCTCAGGCCTCCTCAGCTTCTAGAAAGTGGGGAGGGTGCTAGCAGCCCTGTGGAGGGTGGTGTGAGAATTTAACATCAGGCCATCACAGGGCCTAGCAGTGAGCCAGGGCTCGTGCCCGGGACTGCGGCTGCTGCTGTTACTCGCTACCTGGGGGGAAGGGGAGCCCCTGTCAGGCATCTGGGGAAGGCGGCCAGTGATTCAGACCCGAGGGATGGGGCGGGCTCTTCAGGAGTGGAGGCCGGGTAGGTCAGAACTTAAGGCTGCATTTTTCTTTAAAAAGTGGTACCTGGATCGTATCAACGCCAGCCTCCTGGCTGTGATGTTTATGTAGTTATGTCACTGGGGAACCTGGGAGAAGGGGATCTCTCTATTACTTCCTGTAACACTCTCAAAATAAAACGATGTTTTCAGAAAGTGGTACTGCAGCTGGGACTGCTCACAGGCAATTATGCTGGAATCGCTGACATGACAGCACAGCTTGGCAACCCCTAGAAGCCAGGGGGCTGCATGTGTCTGGGAACTGGGAAGTCTCTGGGTTTCATCAAGGTGACACAGTGCTCGCGCTGTTATCTGACACCCCAGCAGGTCTGAGTGGCACCTGCTCATCACACACTCCCAAACCTCTAGTCACATCACGTGGGAGCAATCAAGACCATGAACAGCCTCTCATTAGTTCAGGTCAGATTTTGCCACCAAATGAGTTGCCCAAATCTACTGGAAAAACTGGTTTTCAGAATGGCTTGGGTTTGGAACTGAGGGTGAGAGACTATAGACCAGCAGCAGGAGCCAGGCCCCAAGGCAAGTGCTCCTGACCTCAGGGGACCTACATGACAACACGTGATGGACATTAAGATTATCTATAATGACACGATAATGGACAGCCAGAGAGGTACCGCGTCCGCCCAAGCTGGAGGGAAGCCAGGTTTCTTGGGCAGGCACTGCACTGCAACAGTCTTAAGTATGACACTTGGGTTTTCAGCCCACAGGTGGAGACCCTCTAGTGAATTAATTCAGCCAACACTCCTCTGGGGAGGGGAAGGGAGGGAAGGGAAGGGGAAGGGAGGGGAGGGGAGGGGAAGGGAGGGGAGGCGAGGGGAGGAGAGGAAGGCCATCGAGTACACGGCCTGAGCTGAGGGCAAGCACTGCGCCAGGGAACTGGTGCCCACGGTGAACACCCAGTGGTCAGGAGCCTGACTCTGGTAGCAGACTATCAGCTCCTGGCTGGGGGGCCTCGGGGGAGTGACCTCTCTCGGGCCTCAGCTTCCTCGCCTGTAAGTCAGGACAACAGGCCCCAATGCACAGGGTTGCTAAGAAGATCACGAGTTATTAGGGCATTAAGGTCCCAACTGTGTTGAGCACTGTACTGGGTTTTAGCTCTGACTAGCCTGCGACTATCACATGTCCATACCTTAGGTACAGGCCTGCGTGGGCTTGCAAGGCAGACACACGTTTACCTGACTGCGTAGACTCTGCCGTAAGAACCCAAATGCAAAGCATATTACAAACCCAACCCAACAAATCCCAGGAAGGGGCGAGGAGGGAGTGCAGAGGAGACCCCAGATCCAGCCTGGGCCCACGTGACCACCCGAGCTCCACCGCAGCTAGGAAAGAACCCAGGAAGAGGACCCAATGAAGGGGCAGGGAATCCTGGGGCAAGGGTCCCTGTGGAAGGATTAACTTGGAGATGAGGGAGGCTGGGTTGGAGGGTTCATCATGGACCCATGGAGAGGGGAGCTGAGTATCCGAGGCTTGGCCTCAGAATGGAGACTACGCCAGCTCCCAGGCCCCTAACACAGTGCTTCCCATGGGCCTCAGGTGTCCCCCCAAAACCCCCAGGAGAAAACGCACCGAGTGCTAAGTGGGGGCAGGTCCTACCCTAATGTACCGATCTCCTTTAATCCTCATGAGGTCACTGAGGCAGCCCCTACTCTCCTCCCCCTTTCACAGACGAGGACACTGATGCTGGAGACGAGCCCTCAGAGCTGCGCAGCTGAGCTGGGCATCCTGGTCAGGGGGCCGGTGCCTCCGGCTGCACCAGTGGCCTGCAGACTGACTCACGTAAGAAATACATATTTTATGTCACACCTAACACACATCTAAATTCACACAAATGAACATTTTTTTCACAGAACCATATATACACAACGTTCTCCAAATATTGACCTTTTTTCTTCTTCATTGTATTTGATGAAAGTGGTCTCAAACCATTACACTGACTTCACAGGCTCTAATAGTTACAAGCACAGACTCTGGGTTCAAGTCCCAGCTCTGCCACTTCTCTGCTGGGTGACCTTGGAGGAGGGGCTCCCCTCTCTAGACCCGTTTCCTTCCTGTAAAATAAACTGAACTCATTCATGCAAAGAGCTCACAACAGAGCCAGGCCCACAGTGAGCACACAGACAAGAAACAGGTTGCGAAAGGAAAGGCCCTCCAGCAGAGGGCCCAGGCTGCTGAGGCAGAACCTTGGGCTTGTTTGTGCAACCAAGGTCACATCTTGGCTCCACCTCCAAGGATGCCCAGATCTGAGCGGGGGCCTGGGCACACCCTCCATGAGAGTCACATGTCATAAGACAGCTCGGAGGGTAGGAGGTAGAGACTGGAGGGGGAGCAGCCCCAGGGCCTGGCCCCTCTGCCTGCACCCAGAGGCTGATGAAACATGTCAGAATGCAGAATGGAGAAGGGTGACCAGCCTGCAGGCATGAGGGTGGTTGGCCAAGGGTGGGCCAGACCCAGGCCCAGGCCTGCAAGGATCTCAGGCTCACAATGGGGACTCTCCAATGCTGCAGGCAGAGCCCCCACAATAAAGGCTGGGTGTGACCCCACCTCAAGTTGATTTGAAAAAGACTGTGAAACCGCCCCCCGCCCCACGACGACATCTACAAGGCCGGGGATCAAGTTCAGACGTGGTACACACAGGATGGCTGGCCCGAACCATCTCGGTCTCACCGAGAATGCGAGGCTAGGGCCCAGTCCGGGCCAGAGCCGCAGGAAGAACCCCTGCTCCTCATCCCAGGAAAAGCCTTTCTTTCCTGCAGCCCTGGGAGTGGGGAAGACCTGTGGTCAGATCTCACTTTCAAACGCCCCCTCCAGGCCCAGCTCCCACTCTAGGACCCCCCACCCTGACCCGGAGCCCTCGCAAAGCCCTGCTCCCATCCAACCCCCACTGTCCTTCTGGGTTATTCATTACTGAGCCCTCCAGCCCCAATGACCTTTACTCACACCACTTCACCGAGCCCCACAGCCACTCTCTTGTCACCATTCCCGATGAGGGAGGACACCAGGGAGGGACAGGGGAGAGGGTTCACTGAGGAATGGCTTGGGAGCCCAAGCTAACAAGGACTCTGTTCTGCTGTTCCTTTCCTCATCCTCCAGGGTGTCACCCAGCATCCTCCTTCATTTTGTCCCTCAGTTTCTAAATTACCTGCTCCCTGCACACCTCTGCCCCCACCCTGACACAGGTGTCCTCTGGCCCGAGGCTTGGTTCAGCTTTCACTAGGCCTGAAATCCACCCTTCACCGAGGCCAGCGGCCAGCAGCCAGGCCGGGCAGTCCAACCAGGATCCCTCCCACTGCAGCCTGTGCCTCCTAGCCCCCCTGGCCGCCCTCCCTACACAGCAGAAGCTGCTCAATGTGTGCAGGAGTGAAATGAGAGGAGGGTGTGTGTGTATTGAGGGCAGAATAAGAATTCGCTCCACAAATGCTGACTGAGCCACTGCAGGGTGCACCATCCCAATGAACAGAACAAATGAACCCCGACTCTCAGGAAGCTAACTCTCTGAGGCAGGGGAGACGGGCTGGCAGGCCGGGCTGCCTGCGTTCAAATCCAAGCTCTGCGATCCTTCCACCAGCTTCATGTTGGGGGGCAGGTGCCTTACCCCCCTGGGCCTCATCTGTACAATGGGGTAACCACAGTCCCCACCTCACAGAGCCACAATTCATTCAGCCAGCTGATGTGAAAGCTGCAGAAGGTGCCTGGCATGAAGGCATGTACTCTGTGGGTCCTTCCAACTATCATTATTACTATTATCAGAGCAGAGCAATTACAGCGGGAACGGCAGGTGACTGAGGGGGTCCCATCCCTCATCACAACACATCCCACCCCTGCTCTTCCTCTAGAGCAGTGGTCGGCAAACTCATTAGTCAACAGAGCCAAATACCAACAGTACAACGATTAAAATTTCTTTTGAGAGCCAAATTTTTTAAACTTAAACTTCTTCTAATGCCACTTCTTCAAAATAGACTTGCCCAGGCCATGGTATTTTGTGGAAGAGCCACACTCAAGGGGCCAAAGAGCCGCATGTGGCTCGCGAGCCGCGGTTTGCCGACCACGGCGCTAGAGCACATCACCCCACTCTAGTTCCTCCCAGCACGTGTCCTCAGCTGCATGGATTCTGTTTACATGCTCGCCTCTGAACCATCAGCTCCACTGAAGAAAGGCTGTGGCTCTCATTCAACAGAGAGAACAATAATGATGACAGCACACTGTCACAGAACACTGACCGTGTGCAAAACACTCGAAAAGCAGAAACTCACTTACTCTTCATGGCAACCCATAGAGCAGTGGTTCTCAACCTTCCTAATGCCGCGACCCTTTAATACAGTTCCTCGTGTTGTGGTGACCCCCAATCATAAAATCATTTTCGTTGCTGCTTCATAACTGTAATTTTGCTACTGTTAGGAATTGTAATGTAAATACGTGTTTTCCGATGCTCGTAGGCGACCCTGCTAGCGGTTCTCAGCCTGTGGGTCGCGACCCACAGGTTGAGAACCACTGCTGTAGAGCCTAAGACCATCGGAAAACACATATTTACATTACAATTCCTAACAGTAGCAAAATTACAGTTATGAAGCAGTAACGAAAATAATTTTATGGTTGGGGGTCACCACAACATGAGGAACTGTATTAAAGGGTCGCGGCATTAGGAAGGTTGAGAACCACTGCCATAGAGGTAGGCCCCACTGCTCTCCCATTTCACAGATGTGGAAAAGAAGGCACAGGGGGCCAGGTAACTTGCCCAAGTAACCCAGAGAGTAACGGCAGAGCCAGGATATGAACCCAGGCAGTTGCTCCGGGACAAAGGGCCTCATGCATTTGCTGGATGAGTAGATGCTGAGTAACTCGTGAATGGCATTCTCCCACCTCCCCCTCCAGGCATGCACATCGCACACCTTCCCCTGCCCGCCCCATCGGCCCTCAGCATCCACCTGGCTCAGGGAGCTGGCCTACTCCCAGAGGCCTGGCTCACCGTCTCGTAGTCGCGCAGGGCGGCTCGGAACTTGCCCAGTGCCATGTTGCTGGCAGCCCGGCGGTAGTAGCCCTTAATGTACTTCTTGTCCATCTCGATGGCCCGTGTGGCATCAGCCAGTGCGTAGCCATAGCACTCAGTGCGCAGGTAGGCCAGGCTGCGGTTGCCATAGTAGATGGCATTGCTGGGGTTCAGCTCGATGGCCTGGCTGTAGAACTTGATTGCGTTCTCGTAGTCCTTGGCTGTGGAGACAGAGGAGGAGGAGGCATGAAGCAGGGCCGCTGCCCACCAGCAAGAACAGGTCCTAGGTTGGGTATTGGCCGTCTCCCCATTTACAGCTGGGGAAGCTGAGGTCCAGAGCTGAGCTCAGCAATGTCTCTTTGGCCGGCCCCCCTTTCCTGTCCCAACTGTCCCACACTAACATAGGCCTCATCTCCTCATGACCAAATCTCCAGGACCCAAGGTCATTTCCACACACTCGCCCACCCACCCATGAGTCCTCCAGGCCCCAGGCCAGGTGGCCCTCCTTTCAGGACCTCAGGCGGGTCTCCCTGAATCCTCCCCATGGCCCAGAGCGGACATGCTCCTGAGATATAAACCAGCAAACGTGAACATGCCCTGAGCCCCTCGACTGCCCAGCCCCTCAGAGCAAGGACACAAGCCCAAAGAGGGGGCCTAGAACATGAAGTGGGGAAGGAGAAGGAAGCTACTTGGTCCTCAATAAGAAGGGGACATATCAGCCAAAACCGGTTTGGCTCAGTGGATAGAGCGTCGGCCTGCGGACTGAAAGGTCCCAGGTTCGATTCCGGTCAAGGGCATGTACCTTGGTTGCGGGCACATCCTCAGTGGGAGGTGTGCAGGAGGCAGCTGATCGATGTTACTCTCTCATCGATGTTTCTAGCTCTCTATCCCTCTCCCTTCCTCTCTGTGAAATATCAATAAAATATATTTAAAAAAAAAAAAAAAAAAGAAAAAAAAGAAGGGGACATATCAGCCAAGACCCAAGGAAGGGACAAACCAGACTGAAGAAGAGCATTCCTGACAAAAGGAACAGCGGGGACAAAGGCCCTGGAGGGTGGGGTGGGGGGAGTGAGAGGCTGGTGTGGCTGGGACAGGGTGAGCTGGGGTAGGGTGCCGATGAGGGCATGGAGGCTGGCAGGACAGATCCTGAAGGCCACGGCCACAGTGAGATCTGGACATTGATGTTCCAGGTATGGACCAAGAGGATGTGACCTGGCCAAGGGTAAAAGATCAATTTTATTTAAAATGAGCTATCATTGCCCTAACTGGTTTGGCTCAGTGGATAGAGTGTCGGCCTGTGGACTGAAAGGTCCCAGGTTCGATTCCGGTCAAGGGCATGTACCTTGGTTGCGGCCCATCCCCAGTGGGAGGTGTGCAGGAGGCAGCTGATCGATGTTTCTCTCTCATCGATGTTTCTAGCTCTCTATCCCTCTCCCTTCCTCTCTGTAAAGTATCAATAAAATATATTTAAAAAAAAAAAATGAAAGGTCCCAGGTTCGATTCCAGTCAAGGGCATGTACCTTGATTGCAGGCACATCCCCAGTAGGAGGTGTGCAGGAGGCAGCTGATTGATGTTTCTCTCTCATCGATGTTTCTAACTCTCTCTCCCTCTCCCTTCCTCTCTGTAAAAAATCAATAAAATATATTTTAAAAATAAATAAAATAAAATGAGCTATGGTTGTGCCCTGCACTCTACATCTCAACCCGTGGAATCCTCACATCTCCATGGCATAAGCACCATCTGCTGCTCACTTTACAGATGAGTCATTAGGTCTTTCTCAAGGTCAAACAGCCAGTCTATATTAGCAAAGCCAGGCTCAAACCCCTCCCAGGAGGCCATTCGACAGGCAGAAGACCAAGGCTTGTCAGAACTGGAGAACCATGATGTACTATGGGCCACACAGGGCTCTTGGTACATGAGTCCCTTCACTGAACCCTCATAACAACCCTGAGGACAACTACATTAGCTCCATTTTCCAGATGAGGAGACTGAGGCTCATTGAGGCAAAGCCCATAATTGAGGTCACACCACAAGTGGCAGGCGGGGATTCTGAGCCAGGCCAAGGCCCAAATGCCCCCCTCTCACCCTCCACACCTGGAAGCCTCTGGGGGAGCCTGGCACAGGGGCAGGAACAGATACAGGGGCAGGTGGCCTAGGCCCCATCCCTGGCTCTGACTCTTCTTCGCTGGGTATCCTTGGACACCTTGAGAGAGCCCTCTTAATACCTGGCTTAAAATGGAAATTCCTGCCCTAACTCCCACTTTACTTTTCTCCCGAGTCATCTGATAAACCATTAGATTTTTGTTTGTTTGCTTATAATCCACCTCCCCAATTTCAAGTTAAGCCCCATGAGGGCAAGGGCCTTGTCTGTCTTACTTCTTTTTGAGTGCTTGCCCTGTCTAAGGGTACAGCACCCCTCAGTCCTGCCCTTCCTGGGCTCATAGTCCAGTGGGGACTGGGGTGGGGACAATACACAGATCTATCCCCATAATGTGATCATCGAGAGTGCTGAGGGCTGGGAAGCCAGGGGGGATATCGAGCTGAGACCCGTAGGGTGAGTAGGGTGAGAAGGAGTGAGCCGGGTAAAGAAAGAGAATGGAATAGGGTTCCAAACTCCATTGATTGTTCTGGAAGGGAGGGAGGGAGGGAAACTAACCCAATAACCAACACTAGAGAAAGAAACCAGGTCCTAGGGAGATGGCCAGGAACAATATAACGATTCCTTTTGCAGGCTAACATCTGGCAATCTTAACGCTTGATGTCCCTTCCTTCAGGAAGCCCGCCTTGACCCCCAGGCTGGGTCAGGTACCCCTCCAGGCTTACCTATCTCAGCCCTGCACATTCCACTCTGGATTGTCATTGTTAAGTGATGAATATGTCCCCCCAGGACTGTGAGCCCTGGTGGGCAGGCCCAGGACTTCCCAGAAACAAGCAAGGGCAGAACCGACCCTCCCTGGAATGCCAGTGCCTTCGAAGACTCCTTCCGGCTCCCTGGCAGGGTTCCAGAGGCTGACTGGCCAGCTCTCTTGTTGGGCGAGGTGTTACTTGAATGGCCGTCTGGCATGGGACAGAAAGCCTGGTGTCTGAGAATCTGGCATCCAGCTCTGCAGATCCCAACCATGAGACCTCGGGCAAAGAGCCTCTCCTCTCTGAGCCTCAGTTTGATGATCTGAAATGTGGAGTCACAAACAACCCTGCTCATGGGGTGGTTGGCTAAATGAACTCATGTGTGAGATGTGGCTACAGCAGATACTTGAAAAAGAAGCAAATGAATGACTAAGCGAAGGGAAGGAGAATGGAGCAGAGGAAATGGGAGGGTCCGCTACTGCACACAGCTGCCCAAAGACCCCACCATATCCTGGGCCTGTTCTATGTGTTTAATCTGAGTGCATTTAATCATCAAGACAGTCCCCAGTGTAGAGATGAGGAGGGGCACAGAGAGGCTGTCTTCTGTCACACAGCAGGGAAGAGGAAGAAATAAGGTTTGGGGGCTGACAGGCCCAGGGAGAAGGGAAGGGAGCTGAACGACATCAGGGACAGGGCTCTGCCAGGGCCTCTGGAATGGGCCTGAGCTCACAGAGGGGCCAGCCTTGCTGGGGGAAAGGTGGGTGTGGGCGGGAATCTTCTGAATGCCTGGTACCCTCTTCACCCTGCAGGGGCCAGGGCGGTCAGGGTAAAGCCAGTGGGAGCCCAGCATGTGGTGAGGAAGGAGGATATCCGGGTTCTGCTGCTCACACACTCAGACCTTGGCACGTGGTTTCACTTCTGAGCCTCAGCTTCCTCTATAAAACAGGCAGGGCTGCCCCTACCTGCCGCCCAGGGCTCCAGGGAGGATTAAACAAAGCGGTACCTGGCCACCACAGGGGCTCAATTAGGGGAGCTGCAATTATTCTTTTTATTGTCATTCCAGAGGCTAGGGCTGTGTGCCTGCTGCTGCCTGCCATACAGAGAAGGGCCCGACCCAGGAGGGGCGTTCTCCATGCCAGCTCACCGCCAGGACCTCTGACTGCCCGCCCAGCCCGGGGCTCCTGACAACTCAGATCCCAGGTCCTGAGGGGCAAGGAGCACCTCCCCATTGTTTACTATTTCCCAGAATTCTTACTTCGCCTTAGCATCAACCCCCACACATGCTGCTCCTCCCAAGCCCCATGTCAGGGATAACACCACCTTCCATGCCATCCCCCAGCTGCAGACGGGCTTTATCCTGGACACCTCCTGATCCCTCAGCCCCACAGCCAGGCAGTCACCATGTTCCGTCACATCCGCCTCCTGAACATCTCTCTAACCTACTCATTTCCATCCCTTTGGACCCATCCACCCTGGCCTGGCCTTCATCCTCTCCGGCCCAGGGTCCCGCCCCAGCAGTCCTGCCCCTCCAGAGGGGATTTTTAAAGCACAAACCTGACCGTGTCCCTTCCCTGCTCAGAACAGGCCATAGCTCCCCAGAGTCCTGGGCGGAAAGAAAGCGCAGGTTCCTCCCTGCAGACTCACCAAAACTGACTCCTCCTGCCTCTCACACTCCGGCCCCACATCCTATCTCAGTGCCAGGCCTTTGCCATCTGTTCTCTGCCCGGAGTTCCCTCTTCCCTCTCTCCAGGCAGCCACTCTGAAACATTTCTTGAGTTAGTTCCCGTCTCTCCAGCCTGGTCAGCAGCTCTACCACCTTTCACCTGTCCATGATTCCAGTCTCCTTTCTGGTCTCCAGACTAACCCTTGTGTCCAAGCTTCACAAGGCAGGGGGGGGGGGGGGGGGGGGGTTCTTTTTCAAATACAAATCAGACCATGCTGCTCCTCTCTTAAAACCTTTCATGGCTCCCTACCCCTCCAGGGTGCCATCCTTCTCCCTGACCTGGACTTCAGGGCTCCCCCTCCCCATCTCTCACCAGTCCCACCTCCTCCCTCAGCCCATCACACTTTCCCACTCTGAATCTGTCTGTGCTCCCACTGAGGGCCAATTCTCCCCGAGGCCTCTAATTCATTCCACTCCCCACCCCCTTCCCCAGGGCTTTGTTGCTGCAATTCTCCCCTCTCTCCTATAGGATCAATTCTCCCCCCTCTCCTATAAGATCAATTCTCCCCCCTCTCCTATAGGATCAATTCTCCCCTCTCTCCTATAGGATCAATTCTCTCTCACATGCACCAGACCCCACTCTCTTCCATCCTTCAAAAAAGCAGCTCCCTCCCCCACTTCTCCACTCCCCTTCAGAACCAAAATACTCAAACACCGTCAACATTTGCTATCTCCACTTCCACACCTCCCATTCCATCTTCAGTGTCCTCCTAGTTGGCCACCACCCCCATCATTCCCCAGAGCCTGCTCTGGTCAAGACTACCATCAACACTCATGGAGCCAAATCCAATGGTCGATGCTCTGTGCTCACCTGGGCCGCATCTGACCCAGGGCCCAGCCCCCTCCTTCTAGAAGCACTCTCTTCTCTCATCTTTCCTGACACTTTCCCCGATTTTCTTTCTACTCCACTGACCACCCCTCCTCGGCCTCTTCCTCTTCTGTTCTAAACATGAGAATTCCTCAAGGTTCCGTCTTTGGCCCCTTCTCTTCCGGGCTAACCTCATCCATTCCCAGCGTGTTCTATTCCATCCATAGGCGGATGCTCTCCTCAGAACTCCACGCTGGCCTATCCATCGACTCAAAGTCTCCTCTTGGATGGCTGAGCAAAATCCAAACCAGTCCTTGGAATGACTTATGAAACCCTACATGACCTGGCCCCTGTCCTAACCTCATTTGTATCCATCTCCCCACTAACGTGCTCAAGTTCCAGGTCCACGAGCGTCCTCTCATTTCCTACCTCAGGTCTTTGCACACGAGGCTCCGCCCACCAGGAGCACTCCTCCCCAATTCCGCTCAACTTCAATGCCTTCTCAGTGAGGCCTTCCCGGACCACCTTTTTTTTTATATATATATTTTATTGATTTTTTACAGAGAGGAAGGGAGAGGGAGAGAGAGTTAGAAACATCGATGAGAGAGAAATATCGGATCAGCCGCCTCCTGCACGCCCCCCACTGGGAATGTGCCCGCAACCAAGGTACATGTCCTTGACCAGAATCGAACCCGGGACCCTTCAGTCCGCAGGCCGACGCTCTATCCACCAAGCCAAACTGGTTAGGGCCCGGACCACCTCCTTAATGCAGACTCCAACTCAACCCTCATCATCTTCTTCACACTGGTTCTCCCCCCGCCCCCCCCCCCCCCGCAAAGCACTCATCACAATTTCTAAGTATTTTATTAATTTGTGCAGTAACTCATTGTTTGACCCTCCTGCTAAATTACAAGCTGTATAGGGGCAGGGCTGCATCTATCTCATTGGTTGCTACCTCCCCAGAATCTAGCACAGTCCTTAGCACATAGCAGATGTTCAACTAACATGTTGAATGAATGAATGAGTGCGCCCATATCTTTCTCTTTCTCAAGATCCTGTCATACATACTATTCTTGGGATTCTCCCACCTCTACTCCCAGGGCCTCCCCACATCTCCTACTTCCTTGCCCTCCATTCTCATGATCTATTCCTCACTCTCACGATTCTCTACTGAGACTGTCCCCCTCAACCCCCACTTGGCGCCACCCACCCCAGGTCTCCCCACTGGGTAGCGCCATCACTACCCCGCCCCATGTCAAAACTTGATAGCGTCCTCTTCAGGTGTCACCACAAACTAGCAGCTCTCGGGGTCTCACATTTGGTGGAACCCTCATTCCCTTCCCACCTCCCGCCCCACACTTGGTAGCACCCTCCTCAGTCTCCATAGTTAGCAGCATCCGCTCCGTCCGCCACTTTTAGGTATCACCTTTTCCCTCAGAAGCCCCCTCTGTCGCCCCTGGGTAGCGCCATCCTGGGCCTCCACGGGCCTCCCCACGCCCGGTCACTTGGTAGTGCAGGGCTCGGGCGCAGGCTGCCGCTCCGCGTTGCCATGGTTCCGCGCGGGCCCGGCGCCCCTCGACCTGGGCAGCTCTCCACCCCCCTTCGCCACCTCCAGAGCGGGCGCACCTTTGAAGTAGTCGTTGGCCTGCGTCTTGAGCTCCTCTGCCCGCTTCAGTGCGCCATCAGCCGGGGGTTCGTCTTGGGGGGGCTCAGGACACTCAGCCCGCTCGCCCTCCGCCATCGCCATGCCGCAAAGCGACCCCCACCCTGGCAACAGCCACCAGCGGCACCCGGCCTAATCGTCGCGAAGGAGTGCCGAATTACAGCTGCCGCTGCTGCACAAGTGTCGTAAAGCGCGGGCCCTGAAGGCTCCCTTCACGCGCCTGCGCAGGTCTCTTTCGCCGTGGAGCGCGCGGAGGACAAGGTGACCACAGGGTCCTCAGACATCGCCCTTCCTAGAATAAGCCAATGGGGGAGGTGAAAAGGGGTGCGCGGGGGCGAAAAGGCCCGGCATGGCCCCTGCTCCCCGAAGTGGCCACGTTCCGAGACCGAAGATTCTGGGGGCGGGAAGTGGATTTATCCGCTGTCTCCCGGGGTTGGAGGGTCATGCCGCTGGTGCGTGCGGCTCAGGCAAGGCTGCGCCAAGCCCAACGCGGAACCGGGGCCGGGAGTCTAGCCCTACTGTCAATTGCCTCTGTGACCTTGAACACCTATTCCTCTCCTCTCTGGGGCTTGTTACCCATCTCTGAAAAATGGGTGGTTTCTCAGACTAGAATAAAGTTACAACCTTGAGGGTCAGTGTTTCTAAGCTATTAACCGAAGGCCCCCTGGATCCCCTAATCCTGAGCAAGGCCCTGTCTCCGTTCTTTCTCTCCCCGCCACCCCCCCCCCCCCCAACTCCTTTCCATAGCTCCTTCTGCCTTTAGGAGGAAATTTAAGGACTTTCTGATGGCCTAAGAGACCTTGTATAGTCTCGCTTCATGCAACATGTCCAGACGCCATCCTCACACGGTACACACTTTCAGACCATCCTTTCTGTCCTCAGCCACTACTGGTGCGGAACTGTAGCGTTAAATCCTGTAAGGCGCTGCCCTAGCTCCCTCCCAGAAGCGCAAGTTATCCCACCCTCAAATCTAATTGTGGCTGACTGACTCCCCACCCCTAATCAGCTAAAGATCACCCCAGAAGATACTAGTATCCTCTCCATTTTACAAATGAGGACACAGATTTGCAGAGGTCAATGCACTTACCCAGATCATACAACAAAAAAAGTGGCAGAGCCAGGTCTTGAACCTGTCCCACCTGATTCCTGGGCTCTGAATTCCTACTCTGCTGCTGCAGAGCCCACCTTGTGGGGTAGATTTTGTTGTGTTTTATTAATCTTCACAGGAGGATATTTTTTCCATTGCTTTTCAGAGCAAGTGGAAGGAAGGTAGAGAGGGAGAGAGAAACATCAATGTGAGACACATCGACTGGCTGCCTTCTGCATGCACCCTGACCCGGGGTGGGGAGCAAACCAGAAACCCAGGTACCTACACTTGACAGGGAATCGAACCCACAACCCTTTGGTGTGTAGACCGATGCTCTAATCCAGTGGTTCTCAACCTTTCTAATGCCATGACCCTTTAATACAGTTCCTCATGTTGTGGTGACCCCCAACCATAAAATTATTTTCATTGCTGCTTCATAACTAATTTTGCTACTGTTAATGAATCGTAATGTTAATATCTGTGTTTTCCGATGGTCTTAGGCTCAACCCACAGGTTGAGAACCGCTAGCATGGTCGTCTAAGAGCATCGGAAAACACATATTTACATTACGATTCATAACTAGCAAAATTACAGTTATGAAGCAGCAACGAAAATAATTTTATGGTTGGGGTCACCACAACATGAGGAACTGTATTAAAGGGTCGCGGCATTAGAAAGGTTGCGAACCACTGCGTAATCACTTACAACAACAGCCAGAGCAATTTTTGAGAATCTTTTGGTGTCTGTGTGGGTAGGCTGCCATGATGGATATAAATTCTGGATTCAAGTCCAGCTCAGCCCTTCCCAGCTTTGTGACCTTGGGCAAATGATCACCCTCTCTAAACCTCAGTCTTATCCTCTGTAAAATGGAGATAATAATCATGCCTGTTGTATAGGTTTAGAGGAGAGTCTGATAAGATCCCATGAGTCATGTTTGGCAGAGGGCCTGACACAGAGTCAGTGCTTTTTACATTCACTCCATTGTAAATATTCAGAGTGGGACAGAGTACTTAGATCTGTGATGGGGACTGGGGCACTGTCAGGAGGCTGTGGCGGGATCTCACCCAGCTGGGACAAGCAGGGAAGACTCTGCAGGAGGGGATGTCTGAGCCTGCATCTAAAGTATGAGGAGATAAACAAGGGGAGAGAGGGGTAGGGTGAAAGCTATTTAAGGCAGAGGGAGCAGCAAATGCCAAGTCTTGAACGTGGGTTTTATCCCTTTAAACTATTCCTATGTGGAACTCCGGAGAGGGGTTATGAGGGGTGATACACAGAGATATGACAGAAGAGGCACAGCCGTCTGCACATGAATCTATAGACATGCAATCACACACACACACACACACAGAAGTACAGAAAATCATGTCAGACAGACATCAGTACATAGAATTGTAGTGTCAAACAGTTCTATGCATGTACACAGAATCTTACCACACACACACAAACCAAAAAATAAACAAAAACCAAACAAATCACAAGACACACTTAGGAACACAGAAACCCGAAGTAACTAGAAACACAGGCAGAAGTATTTCGCTCATACTAATACATACATGTAGAAGGAGTTACAATGCCCTCCTCACACAGGTTCATAGAATTATGTCACAAAGACATATATACGGTATGACAACATCACCAGACACGTTACATAGACCCACATAGGAACAGTCACATACGTGTATACAAAATCAAAGTGACGTGGACACCTGTCACCCAGGGCAACCACACCCCCTAAAGTAAACGCCACAGATGAGTCCACACACAGAGTTAAGGTGCCTACCAAGGCGAGGTCTTTATGGCGGTACAGAGATTAGTGGGTTTCAGAGCCAGTGTGGCTGGCCCAGTCCCTTCCCGTCCCCCAGCCTAGCACAGCTTTATTTATTGAGGGCCCTGTGGGAGGGAGGGGTGAGTGAGACCCTTCTCCCCCTATAGCACCAATCTGGACAGGCAATTCCCTGAAAAACAACAACAACCGTGAAAAGTGCCCTTCAGAAAGGGGGTGACTTGGGCTGAGAGAGGAAGGCCTTTTCCTGTGGAAGACCAGGAGTAGCACCATCGTAGAAAGGGGTCTAGGGACACACGAGTGGTGGCAGAGAACTGAGGAGTCTTAGCCTCTCTCCCCACCTCGAGATACATGGATAGGGCTGTGCGTGTGCCTGTGCGGCTGGGGGAGTCTCCTGGGTTGTGAACCCCCCAAAGAGGGTGAGGAAGCCCTAGGTTCCCCACATACCTGGGGTAAAATAAAAGTAAATGCATATCTGGAGGGCTGCGGTGGGGAGTTGAGAAAATTTAAGGATATGAGATTGAGAATGGAAAGGTTTGAGCATGAAGTCCACAAGAAGAGAAACCTGGAGGATAGGGATCTTGAGTGGGAAGACTTAAGAGAGTAGGGTCCTGACTGGTGGCTCGGTGGTAAGGGCATCAGCCAGGCATCTAAGGGGTTCTGTTGTGTGTGTGTGTTTTTTTTAATTATATATATACTAGAGGCTCGGTGCATGAAATTTGTGAAAGAGTAGGTCTCCCCCAGGCTGCTGGCACTGGCTTCCCTCTGGCACCGGGATCTGGGTTTCCCTGGCAACCCTGGCCTCGTTGGGAAGGACCTCTGGTGTAATTAGGATAGTATGCTTTTATTATTATAATTGATTTCAGAGAGGAAGGGAGAGGGAGAAAGAGAGAGAGAAACATCAATGATGAGAGAGAATCGTTGATTGGAGGCCTCCTGTACACCCCACACTGGGGATTGAGCCCGCAACCCGGGCATGTGCCCTGATCGGGAATCGAACTGTGACCTGGTTTATAGATTGACGCTCAACCAGTGAGCCACACCAGCCAGACTGAGGTTCAGTTTGATTCCTGGTCAAGGGCAAGTTACCTGGGTTGCAGGTTTGCTCCCTGCCCCTGGTCAGGGGATGTGCAGAAGGCAACCAGTCAATGTGTTCCTCTCACATTGATTCTCTCTCCCTTTCTCTCCCCTCTCCTCCCACCCTTCTACTCTCTCTGAAAAGCCATGGAAAAAAATATCCTCAGATGAGGATTAAAAACAAGAAAGAGAGTAGGAATTGGGGCAAGTTGAATGGAGTGAGAAGACCAAAATAAAGTTAGGTGGTTGGAGTCTGGAATCAGGAACTCAGGAGTTGTAAGATTCAGAACTAGAGGAATCTATAGGGTGAGGTTCAGATTCTAGAATCAGAAGCATTTGGAGGCTGAGTTCTAGAACCAGAATTTGGATCTGAAATCAGAGGCAGTTGGCAGCTGTGAGACCTAGAACCAGAAGAATTTATACTAGTAGAGTAAGGACTAGAATTAGAAAGAGCCTGAAGACCAAGTTCTAGAGGGGTTTTGGAGTCATACAATCTAGAATCAAGAGTTGGGAGTTGTAAGGTCTAGAACAGGGGTGGGCAAACTTTTTGACTCGAGGGCCACAATGGGTTCTTAAACTGGACCGGAGGGCCGGAACAAAAGCATGGATGGAGTGTTTGTGTGAACTAATATAAATTCAAAGTAAAGGAGCGGAGGGGAGAGCAAGAGAACCGGATAGAACAGCCGGATCCGGCCCGCGGGCCGTTGTTTGCCCACGGCTGGTCTAGAACCAGAGAAATTTATAAGGCAAGTTCTATAATCAGAAGATGTTTGAAGTCTGGGTTCTAAACTCAGGGTAATTTGGAATACTAAGATCTGGAGTGAGAGGAAATTAGAGACTGTCTAGGACCAAGGGACTTTATAGTATGATGTCTGGAATCAGACACATTTGAGGCCAAGTTCTAGAACCAGAGAAAAGGGAGATAATCAGATCTAGAATCAGAGGGCCCTGGAAAATGCAAGTTCTAGAGATTGTGTGGTTTAGAACCAGTGAATGATAGAGGTCATAAGATCTAGAATAAAAAAGAACTAGAGCATGGTGTCCAGTTTTGGAGGTATTGGTTATAAGATCAAGACATAGAGCCCAGCCGGCATGGCTCAGTGGTTGAATATCCACCTATGAACCAGGAGGTCACGGTTCGATTCCCAATCAAGGCATATGCCCAGGTTGTGGGCTTGATTCCCAGTGTGGGGCATGCAGGAGGCAGCCAACCAATGACTTATCTCTCATCATTGATGTTTCTCTCTCTCCCTCTCCCTTCCTCTCTGAAATCAATAAAAATATATATTTTTAAAAAAGATATACAACTCAATTAAAAAATATATTTTTTGAAAAAGATATACAACTCTTCTTTTTGGTGAGAAAAGCAAATCTTGAGTGTAGAAAATTTAAAGGAATGAGCTGGGAATCATGGGATTTAGAAATTGGAAAGTCTGGATTTGGAACCAAATGTGTTACAGATTAGGAAGAGTAGAGCCAATAGGAAGCATGGGGTTGTGAGTCCAGAATCAGAGAAAACACAGTTGTAAGATCTGGAACCAGCAGGAATTGGAGAGTGTGACATCTAGAACAAAGGAGTTTATAGGGAGAGGTCTAGAACCAGAGAAAGAAATTGAGTTCTAGAACTAGAGGATTCTAATGGTCGGAGGCTCTAGAGCCAGAGGGAGTTAGAGGTTGTGAGGTCTAGAATCAGACAACTTTGGAGACCAGGGGGTATGAAAATAGAGTTGGAGGTAATGAAGGCCAGAATGAGAAAAAGCAGAAGATTGTGAGATCTAGAATCAGAGGGGTTTGGAGGGTGCTAGGCCTACATCAGACCATGTTGGAGGTTGTGCAGTCTAGAAAGAGAAGGTAGGGAGTTGTGCATTCCAGAACCAGGAAGGTCTGAGGTTGTGCAGTCTGGAACCAAAGACAGTCTGAAGTTGTGAGGTCTAGAACTGGAAAAGGCTGGAGGTTGTATTGTCTGGAAGCAGAGGAAGTTGGAGGCTATACCTGGAATAGGAGATTCAAGAATAAAGTCAGTGTCCAGGTAAGGCTGGGGGCAACAGAAGTCCAGAGTGGAGGAGGTAGCCACGTAGGCAGAGCTGGGTGGCTGCTTGGGAGGCCAAGGGCTCAGTGAGAAGTCACTGGGTAGCGGGGAGGTCTGGCCCAGAGGCTCCCCTCCCCGTTGACCCCTGAGTGGGGGTGTGAAGATTAGAGTCCCACATTCTTATGGACTCCAGGCGATTCATAGCAATTAAAAACATAGCATGAAAAACAAAAATAAGAACAATAATATCAGATAGATGGGAAGAAATGTGATTGATTATGGTTATCAATACACCCCAGGGCCTAGAAACACAGATCCCACCCCCAGCCTCCCACCCCTGATTACCCAAAAGGAAGCCAAGAGAGTTGGAGAAAGAAATGAGGTAACCAGTATTAAGAACCCCAAGGGAAGTCCTGAGAGACAGAGGAGGAAGGGGCCAGAGACCCCCTCCCAGAGGTCACTGAGCTGAGACCACCCCAAAGAGCCCCTGGCTGGGGGAGGGGGACAGGGGTGACGACTGAGGTAGGCCCGAGGTGGGCAGGGGCCACTGTTCATTGGCTGCCAGCTTGGAGTGTGGTTGAGGTCCTTTCTGGGAAGAAGAGAGGTGGGAAGAGGAGCTGGCTCAGTGGGCCTGGGTCAAGCTTGTCATTGGCGGGAAGTGGCTTTTGGGTTGGGTGGTGTCCTCATCCGAGTAGAGACAGAGCAGTGAAGGGCCCAGGCCTGTGGGGGAAGACAGAAGGTAAACCAGTGGGGAATTATCACCCCCGCCCGTCAGCCCTTCTTGACAGCTACAAGTGGGTGGGGAGGCAGGCACTCCTGGATTCAAATGGCAGTGGATGGAGTCTTGGACAAGTTCTGCTGCTCAGGTGTCCAGGACACTTAGGACAGTAGGTAAGGAGCCAGACTCTACCTGAGTTTGAATCCAGGCTCTGCTATTTACTTGCTGTGTGACCTGGGGCAAGTGACTTGACCTCTCGGTGTCTCAGTTACCTCATCTATAAAATGGGCTAATAGCAGTGCCTCTCTCCCAAGACTGTTGTGAGGAGTGAATGAGTGAATCCAGGGGAAGTGCTCTGAACAATAACTCGTGCTGTTGCTACCTGGAAAACCGAGACACTTCTATCTGCCTCATTCATTGAACACTAGAAGACATGCCTCTGTGCTTCATCTTCATAGAAAAGAAACAGCATGTGGCCAGTCGGTTACTGAATTTCCCCAGAACAAACAGGATGTGGGGGGTGGGGAGAGGGTATGAGAGCTGTGCACGTGGCTGGTAGCACGTGTTCCAGGAAGATTCCCCTAGGCAGGGGTCCTCAAACTTTTTAAACAGGGGGCCAGTTCACTGTCCCTCAGACCGTTGGAGGGCCGGACAATAGTTTTTAAAAAAAACTATGAACAAATTCCTATGCGCACTGCGGGCCCGGGACGAGTCGGCTGCTAAGCAGGACAGGCAGCGGCACCCGGCGGGCCGGATAAATGTCCTCGGCGGGCCGCCTGTGGCCCGCGGGCCGTAGTTTGAGGACCCCTGCGCCTAGCCTTAACGAAGGGAGGTGGAGACAGCTAGAAACGGCCTCCGCCATTTTTTTTTTAACCCAATAGGAGACCATAAGACCTAGGCCACATTCGGAATAGGTTGTAAACTCCACAGCACTCAGCCAATGAGGAACTGGAAGAGGGACTTGCACAACAGGATAAATATTGCCTGTGCTAGCAAATTCCAGTGTGCCTGCCACAACGGACAGCTCTCGAGAGGGGACACCCACGCTCGAGTGTGTCGTCTGAATTCGGACAGATGAGCATTTTCTCGCAACACCTGTGTGCCAGGCTCTGGGGACACAGCAGCGAACAGGATGGATGAAACTCCATAACCTTGTGGGGCTGGCATTCCAGTTAGGGGAGTCGATTAGGTCATGTATGTAAATTTAGCACCAATCTTGGCAGAGTGAGTATTAGATAAATGTTAGCTCTTCCTTTACAAATATATACTGAAGCCGAAACCGGTTTGGCTCAGTGGATAGAGCGTCAGCCTGCGGACTGAAGGGTCCTGGGTTCGATTCCGGTCAAGGGCATGTACCTTGGTTGCGGGCACATCCCCAGTAGGGGGTGTGCAGGAGGCAGCTGATCGATGTTTCTCTCTCATCGATGTTTCTAACTCTCTGTCCCTCTCCCTTCCTCTCTGTAAAAAATCAATAAAAATATATTTAAAAAACAAAACAAATATATACTGAAGATCTGCTCTGTGCCCAGCCACTGGCCAGCCTGCCCACACAGCAGTGACCAAGACAGGCCTGGCCCTGGCCTTCACAGGGCTCACACCCACAGGGAGAAGGCAGCCGATTACCAAAGAGCTACACAAACACCTGTGTCAATATGGTCTGTCATGAGTGCTATGAGCCCTGAGCTTAGGAAGTTGGGGTGGGGGGAGCTTCATGGAAGGAGTAATATTTGATTAGAGATCTAAAGGATGCAGTCAGTCCTAGCCTGTTTGGCTCAGTGGATAGAGGGTTGGCCTTCAGACCTCAGGGTCCCAGGTTCAATTCCGGTCAAGGGCATGTACCTCAGTTGCCGGCTCCTTCCTGGTTGGTGTGCGTGCAGGAGGCAACCAATCGATGTGTTTCTCTCACATTGATATTTCTCTCTGTCTTTCCCTCTCTCTCTCCCACTCTCTCTAAAAGTCAATGGAAAAAAAGAAAGAAAAATATCCTTAAGTGAGGTTTAAAAAAAATAATAATTTAAAAAAAACTTAAAAATAAAGGATGCAGCCATTAGGCAAAGAATACATGGAAAAGTATTTCAGGTATCGAGATCAGCACATGCAAAGGCCCTGAGGCAGCCTCCACAAACATGATTTAAAGCTCATTGCAATGCCCTACAGAGGCCCTGTATAATCTGCCTTACACCTCTCTCCCCTCCTCTCTCTGCTCCCGCACACTGGTCTTATTTCCCCCAAATAAGACAGATACACCCCCACCCCAGACCTTTGTATTCACTGTTCCCTCCATCTGGAATGCTCTACCCCCAGAAACTGTCACGGCTCCCTCCCTCACCTCCGTCAGGTTTTTGTTCAAACGTCACCTTCTCAAGGAGACCATGCCTAATCATAAAATTGAGACCGCCCCCCCCCCCCCCCGCCACCCCGGACTCCCTTTCCCTTTCTATGCATTGTTTTCTCCAGTAGCGCTTCTTGTCTCCTGCACGCTTTACTGTATTTGTTTCTTCATTCTGTGGACGAAAAAAAGGCCACATGCTAACCTGACTCGCTAAGGGGAGGCCTGCATGGCGGTCTTGCAAACTTAGAGACCTAAAGTCACCACAAAGGATGGTCTGAAATGAAAACTAACTAAAAGCAGTGATGGTGGCTAGTCATGTCCTAGGCCTGTATCTTCCTTGACAAGGTCAACCTTTACCTTAAGGGAGCCTATGTCTTGTTGCATCTAGGATAACATATAAAGAAATGTCAGGGGCCCTGACTGGTTTGGCTCAGTGGATAGAGCGTCGGCCTGCGGACTGAAGGGTCCCAGGTTCGATTCCGGTCAAGGGCATGTACCTTGGTTGCAGGCACATCCCCAGTAGGGGGTGTGCAGGAGGCAGCTGATTGATGTTTCTCTCATCGATGTTTCTAACTCTCTATCCCTTTCCCTTCCTCTCTGTAAAAATCAATAAAAATATATTTTAAAAAAAAAAATGAAATGTCAGGGTAACTTGTAACTGCCCTTTTTTCCAGACTCCTCAGGGCACAACCAAATGCCCTGGGTGCCAGAACAGATACCACAAATTCCTTCCTTGTTATTGTTATCATGTTAATTATTGCCGGTTAACTATCCTGCACCCACCTAAGTAAAAGAAGTATGCCTATCATTTTACTTTTTATCCAATCCCAGAGGTGTCCCCCCACCCCTATGCTTTTTCCTGCCTCTAATCTATCACCAATGGATTTCATGTAACCCACTTACACGCTTCCTTTGAATGTAATGTATAAAACAAGGTGGAAAACCACCATTCTCCAGAGCGTTATCCCAATACCTTAAGATTTTGCTTCCTGGCAGTTGTCATGAGTTTGGCTCAAACTCACAAAAAATTCTTGACAGGTTTGCTCTAGCCAGTTTGGCTCAGTGGATAGAGCGCCAGCCTGTGGACTGAAGGGTCCCAGGTTCGATTCCGGTCAAGGGCACATGCCCTGGGTTGTGGGCTTGATCCCTGGTGGGGGACTTGCAGGAGGCAGCTGATCAATGACTCTCTCTCATCATTGGTGTTTCTCTCTCTCTCTCCCTCTCCCTTCCTCTCTGAAATCAATAAAAATATTTTTTAAAAATATTCTGGACAGGTTTGAATGACTCAAAAGACAGTAACTGTGGCCAAAACAGAGGGTGTGAAGCAGAGTGTGGTCTGAGATGAGGCAGCAGTCAGACTTGAGTCTCTCTGAAGGGCACTTGGGGGCCACGGAAGGATTTTGAGCAGAGGCAGGCCAGGGTCAGATGGGTGCTTTGAAAAGGCCTCTCTGGCTGATGCCTGGAGGTTTCAGGCGGAGCTCCGGCTACTGGCAGCTGTGCGGGGAGATGGTGTAATGGTATCACAGACCAGAGCGCAGTTTGTCTCGCACTCTGCGCTCTGCGGAGGTGCCGTGGAAGCAGCCTGGTTAAGTGTTTACTCTAAAACAGGTCTCGTGCTAAGCCTGTCCTGTGTCACGGGTCCTCAAGCATCTCCCTGAGGTAAATTGCTGGGGTGGGGGTGGAACAGAGACTCCAGAAGTAAAAATTATTTCCCCTAACCACACAGCCGGTAATGACTGAGGTGTGACTCAGCCCCACAGCGTCATCAGACACAGGCCTCAGGAGGTCTAGGCGTGGGGCTGGGCCCAGATTCCATGCCTCCCTCAGGTCCCTCCCTCCTGTCCCCCCCGCCCCCGCCGGCCCCCCCAGAGCCCCTGAGAGGAGGGAGGGGCTGCATATTTCCAGCAAGGTCACCTCCAGGCACTGACAGCTGCCCACCACTTTCAGGCTTGCCTCACCCCTTTCTCAGCCCCCAGGCACCTCCCCTCCCAGAGGGGACCCAGGGCGCTTGCATAGCTAGGCTGCTACTCACCCAGGGGCTCATTCAGTTCCAGGAGGTGGGTGCTGGGATCCTGCTGCCTCCCTGGGGCCGGTCCTGTCAGGAGGAAATTCTGCAGGGCAGAGACAAAACCAGCATCATCATATTAATTTCCAAGGAGGCAGGATGGTGCAGTGGTTAAGGGCACTGTGGGGTTCAGTGGCTGCTCATCAGCTGTGTGACTTTGGGAAGTCACCGTCCCAGACACCCTCCGCATGTCCCTCCAGCCTCATGCCCCCCTCTGTGCCCAGAGGGCTGTGTGTGTGGACTCCATCAATGCGCAACAGTGCTCTGAGTGTTCCTATTGGATTCATGCAATGGGAGATGCCAGCAGGTGGGAGGAGGGAGAGGAGGGTGTTCGATGTTCTAGCTGCTGGGTCACTGTGGGTTGGCTGTGTCCCTCCACAGAAGGTTTCCGCTCTTATGAGGCAGAGCCCCCCTTCTCTAAGATCCAGTTGTTAGTGCAAGAATAGAATATTGGGGACTAGCCATGGCTATTAATCATGCTCTGTTAACCATGATTGCCTTGTGTTGGTTAAAGAAAGGGCATTCTGACCTGGTTGGGAGTTGTGCGCCCCCGGGACCTGGGAGTCAACCTTGGAATGCGGTCCATTCTCATGGAAAGATTAACACCTTTGTTGCCCAAACAGTGGAGTCCCACCCCAGCCTGCATAGCCTACTTCCCTGTGCCTGCAATCCCTGTCCTGCCCTATATAAGCAGCTGGCTTGTGGGGGGCTGCGGAGCAGATTTTTGTGGATGACCTGCTGCTCTCCTATGCTGCCGGCAGGATTGGAATAAACGCTCATATATGTTCAACCCTGTCTCTGCTTAATTGGCTCAAGCAGTGACAGGCAGCACAGACCCATTGATTGTCCCGTTACACAGAGACCATCCCTCGCTCTGTGCCTTCAGGCTACGGGTGGTGCCAGCTCCCTACACTGCGGGCCCCGGGGCGCTGCACCAGCCCTTATTGCCCACACCATTGCCAACAGTCCTGTTAGATTCTCCTCACACCCCCTGTGAGCGCGCTGGTTCTTGCCCAGCCGGTAATGGATGCAGTTACCTAAACTCTCCATTGTAAGTGTGGCTGACGATGGTGATATTTCAAGAATGGTCATGGGGATTGAATAATTTAGTCATGCAAGGAGTTAGTGCAGTCCGTGTCTGGCCTGTGGTAGGCACTCATAAATATAAGCTATTGATATTACTCATCACACCCCTCATGTTCAAACAGCCCTGTTGGGTGAGGAGCCAGAGAGCTAGGCACTCATAAATATAAGCTATTGATATTACCCATCACACCCCGCATGTTCAAACAGCCCTGTTGGGTGAGGAGCCAGAGAGCTCTTCTGTGGGCAGTAGGGAGCCATGGACGGTCCTGGGGGGAGGCCTTGTGGAAGTCACACAGCCTAGGCTGGTTCATAGAAAGGGTTGCTAGTGTGCAGAATTAACCAGGGCAAGACGAGGCAGGGAGAATGCAGGGGAAGGGATGCTGTTCTCATTTGCTTTGCTTTTATGTCCCATTTATCTATTGCCCGCTGAGGATCAGTGAAGGGCCTGGTTTCGTTTGCTTCTCATGGCAGTCCTGAGATGTAACTCTCCCACTTTCCAGGTGAGGAAACTGAGGTTCAGATTGGGGACATCACCTGCCCAAGGTCTCAGTCACTAGGTGGCTGACCGGAACCCAAGTCAGTCAGACTCTAGTGTCTGTACTCTTAACACTACACGAATCATCCAAGGCCAAAACCTGTTCTAGGTTTGAAAGGGGGCCCACAGGAGCAGATACTAACCCTTGTCATTTCCCCCTTCCTACCAACTTACATAAATTTCCAAAGCCCTTTCATACCCCTTACCTGAGCTAAAATATCAAGGTCCTAGCTCCGGCTGGGTACCGACCTTGGATCTGACTATCAGCCCTGTCCCCTCTGGTTCTCCCATCCATAGAAGAGCAAGCTTAAGCCTGCTGGGTTCTGAGGGCCAGAGAACCCCACAAATCCCCACACATACCAGGCTGAGAGGAGGCAGTAGGAAGTTTTCGGGTCTTAGATTAGGGGACCGTTTAGGGGGTCGCACCCCCAGCAGCTCTGCCCCCTCGGCCTCATCCTCCGAGCTCTGGGCCAGGGTCCTGGAGGAAAACAGGCAAGAATCTCAGAACACAGCAAACATGGGCAGGTGTGGGCACTGGTGTGAGTAGATGATGAGTATTCATTCACTCCCCCAAGCACCTATTTATCTACTTATCCATCTACCTGTCCATTCATCCATCCATTGATTCATCCATCCATCCACCAATCTATCTTCCCATTCATCTAGCCCAGTGGTCGGCAAACTCACTAGTCAACAGAGCCAAATATCAACAGTACAACGATTTCTTTTGAGAGCCAAATTTTTTAAACTTAAACTTCTTCTAACGCCACTTCTTCAAAATAGACTCGCCCAGGCCGTGGTATTTTGTGGAAGAGCCACACTCAAGGGGCCAAAGAGCCGCATGTGGCTCTCGAGCCGAGGTTTGCCGACCACTGATCTAGCCAATGATCCATCACCCACCCATAGAACCTCCATCTATCTATCCTTTCATTCATTCACATATCTATCCATCCACTCACTCACCCACTTACCATCCATCCATCATCTGTCTATCCCTCCACCTACTATATTCATTAATTTCCTCCCTCCCTCATTTTAACAAGTTTTTTTTAAAAAATATATATTTTCATTGATTTCAGAGAGGAAGGGAGAGGGAGAGAGAGAGAAACATCAATGATGAGAGAGAATCATTGATCAGCTGCCCCCCTGCATGCCCCACACCGAGGACCGAGCCCACAACCTGGGCATATGTCCCAACTGGGAATCGAACCGTGACCCCCTGGTTCACAGGTTGACGCTGAGCCACGGCAGCTGGGCTTAACAAGTTTTTATTAGGCACCCACTGTATACCCAGTGTCAAGCTGGGAGCCTTGGGGAATACTGAGATGTATGCATAAAAGCCTCACATGGACAGTAGAGGCCACTTTGGAGACTAAATGGGCATGTGCCACAACTTGGAGAGCCAGAGCTTAAGTATCAGGAATCTAACATCTTTGGGAGAGGGACATGGGCCCTCTGACATTATATGCAAAGTGTGTGTCGCGATGTGTATGTCCATTTTCTTGGGAACGAGTCCGTAGTTTTCAATAGATTCTCAAAGGTATTAGAAACTTAGTTCTGGCCGAAACCGGTTTGGCTCAGTGGATAGAGGGTCAGCCTGCGGACTGAAGTGTCCCAGGTTCGATTCCGGTCAAGGGCATGTACCTTGGTTGCAGGCACGCCCCCAGTGGGGGGTGTGCAGGAGGCAGCTGATCGATGTTTCTCTCTCATCGATGTTTCTAACTCTCTATCCCTCCCCTTACTCTCTGTAAAAAATCAATAAAATATATTAAAAAAAAAGAAAGAAAGAAACTTAGTTCTAGACAGTGTCTCTGACATTGTGGCAAGTCCTCTTAACTATGACAAAAACCATCAGTAGGCCAGACACAAATATGTCCCAAAGGAGGGGGCCTGGTTGACTGGTGGGCCAGCCGTGGGCAAACTACGGCCCGCAGGCCAGATCCGGCCCGTTCGGCTGTTCTATCTGGCCCGCGGAGCCAAAGGAGCGGAGGGTTCTCTTGCTCTCCCCTCCGCTCCTCTACTTTGAATTTATATTAGTTCACACAAACACTCCATCCATGCTTTTGTTCCGGCCCTCCGGTCCAGTTTAAGAACCCATTGTGGCCCTCGAGTCAAAAAGTTTGCCCACCCCTGGATTAGATGGTGAGCACAGTGAAGTGCACTCCCGGAGGAGGGCCTGGCCTAGGCAAAGACATAGAGGTCGGGACAAGCATGCCACACGGGGCTCACAGTGGGTACAGCCTGGGCAGGCCAGTGTAGGAGAGCTGCTGCGAATGAGGCTGGAGTAGGAGGCAGGAGCAAGACGGGGGGTCAGGGACCCTCCACACTCCCTTGGTATCCTTCCTCTACTGTGGCTCACCTCTTCCGAGCCCCAGCCATGGAGGGGGCGGAGGTGTTCCTTCTGGAAGGGCTGGAGCAGCTCAGCCGGGGGTCACTCCCCCAGCGGGGCAGCAGGGAGGGCTCAGGAGTTGGGGGAGACAGGCCGTGGAAGCTCCGAGCTCGAGGCCTGGGGGCAACCCCCAGAGGTCTGTGGTAAAGCCTGGGCAGGTGCTCACTGGAGCTGAGCTGAAAGTCATCGTCCATGGAGATGTAGGGGGCCAGCATCTCCAAATCCAGGGCATCGACGTCCTGCGGAGGGCAGGAGGGAGTTAGAGCATGAGCCTTGGCCTGGGATGGGCCTGGGCTAGTGTCCCAGCTCCACCACTTCCGAGCTGTGTGCCTGCGTTCTGAGCTTCAGGTGTCTCGTCTGTAAAATGGGTATAAGGACTCTGTGGTAACCAGTCGCCAACATGGCCCCCGAGGAACCTCTCGTCTTGGTGCTCACACCCTAGTGGAGTCCCCAGCACAGTGACTGGGGTTGCCCCAGGAACAATAGGTTATTGACGAGATGATGGTGTGTGACTTCCAACATTAGTTATAAAGACACCATGGCTTTTGTTGAACTCTCTTTCTCGGATCACTTGCTCTGGGGAAAGCCATGTCGTGAGCAACCCTATGGAGAGGCCCACATGGCAAAAAAACAGATCCCTTGCCAACAGCCAGCGAGTGACCTTGGAAATGAATCGTCTAGTCTAGTCAAGCCTTCAAATGACTGCAACCCCGGATGACCTCTTGACTGCAATCTCGTGAGAGACCCTGAGCCAAAGCAACCCAGCTAAGTGGCTTCCAGACTCCTGACCCTCAGAAATTATGTGAGGTAATGCATGATTGCTGGGTTTTTTAAAGTATATTTTTATTGGTTTCAGAGAGGGATGGAGAGGGAGAGAGAGAGAGAAACATGAATGAGGAGAGAGAATCATCAGTCAGCTGCCTCCTGCACGCCCCCCACTGGCGATCGAGCCCACAACCCGGAATTGAACCAGGAATTGAACCGTGACCTCCTGGTTCATAGGCCGACGTTCAATCCCTGAGCCACAATGGCCAGGCACATAATTGCTTTTTAAAATTTCTAATGTATAAGGCAACTTGTGATCCAGAAGTAGATTACACGTAAGATTTTGGTACTAAGAGTGGAGTACTGCTGTAACAAAGCTCACTGCCCCGAAGAGCCCGGTAGAGAAGACCTAGGTCACCTTAAAAAAATGTTAGTAAAAAGCTAAGCCAGGAGGAGCGTGAGGGAGGGCTTCAAGGGAAGTGAGGGACATGTTCTTTGAAAACGGAGGAGAGGGGATTTTTGATGTGTAGTAGCTGAAAGTTTAGCAATACTGCCACCTGCAGTTGTGTGGAAAGCCAAAAAAAAAAAAAAAAAAGTAGCTAGTGACCTGGGTGATCTAGCTAAGATTTCTAGCCAGACTGTAGAAGGAGCTGCCCGATTTCTTCTTGCTACTTGGAGTAGAAGGCAAGAGGAGAGAGAAGTTAAAGAAAGAAATGTTGCCTTAGCCAGTTTGGCTCAGTGGATAGAGTGTCGACCTTCAGACTGAAGGGACCAAGGTTTGATTCCGGTCAAGGGCACATGCCGGGGTTGCAGGCTCGATCCCCAGTGGGGGGCATGCAGGAGGCAGCCGATCAATGATTCTCTCTCATCATTGATGTTTCTATCTTTCTCCCCGTCTCCCTTCCGCTCTGAAATCAATAAAAACAGATTTAAAAAAAGGAAGAAATGAGAATTCTCAATCTCTCTGCATACTGAAGAATTAACTTTACCCCCAAAGAGGTTTGGCCTTTGACCTGGCTCCTGCGAGGTAACATGGAAACCAGTGGAATTTCCTGAGTGATAGGTGTGTCTTTGCTGTTCATGGTGGGCCCTTTGAACCATGCCTGATAGTTTACGCTAACAAGATGACTCAGAGTGGGGGCTGGCTATGCCAGGAAGGTCAACCATGTGAGTAGAGGGTTGGGGTTTGGGCCATGCGAAATCAGCCTGGCCTCCAAGGAAAGTGTGTGTCTTGGGGGCGGGAGAGATGGTGATCAAGTTCAACTACATGGGCAATAACTCAACCAGTCATGCCTGCAAAACCTTAATGAAAGCTTTGGAATACCAAAGCTTGAGTGAGCTTCCTTGAGTGTCAATACTCCATGTATGAGTGTCACACTTCAATGTCAGGAGGGTAACACCTCCCTGGGACATGGAAGTTTTGCATTTGGGACACTCCCAGTCCTAGATTCCACCCTATGCATCTCATCCTTTGGTTATAATATTTTTTTTTTTTTTGCTGTAATACAACTGTAATAGTAAGTATTGCACTTTCCTAAGCTCTATGACTCGTTCTAGAAAAATATTGAACTTGAGGGAGTCTGTGGGAATCTCTGAATTTTAATCCAGATAGTGTGAAGTGAGGGTGGCCCTGAGGACCCCTGAACTTGGGCAGACTTGGAAGTCTGGAGGACTATGTCTTTCACCTTGTGTTTAGCTGACTCTGGGAAATCCCCAGATGGCAAATGATGCTAAAATTAAGAAATGGCTTCTGAGCAAAGAAGGGCACTCTCAGAAAAGCATGGTCCGAAGAGGAAGCCAGGGCATGACTATAAAATGCCTTTTAAACCCTCAGAAAGATCAAAGGGGTGCCTAGCAGTATCCTTCAGAGTCAGACAAAAGATTCTAGAGTTTAGGGATGTGCCTCACAGATTTGCCCAAACAATAGGGCTTCTATTAAGCTTCAGGGCACTGTCACTCAGCCATCTCAGCAGAAGTGCAAAGTTAACAAGGATCTATCTCAATGAAATTTGTGGGTGTGACTTTCATGGCGTGAACTCCAAAGAAATTCACATAAGACCCATGAAAAAATTTTAAGAGAATTATATGAGTAGACACATTGCCAGTTTGGACCGAAAGGGACAGAAATGAAACAAAATGAAAAGAGACCTTTGGACCACCAAAGTTCCACAAGCAAGCAGGCAGTATGAAAACCACTCAGCTGCAGCACATGTTGCATTTTATGAAAAAGGAAGGATGACGACAGTGAGGAGCCCAAAGCCCAGAGGGCCGAGCCAACAACCACGAAGAAAAACTCCTGGAAAGTAGTAGAAATGAGTTCTGATCAAGGAACTTCCGATATCTGCCTAACTGTATTTCAAAACTGCTGTGGACCAGTGGCGCCTGTGTGTTCTCCTTTGACCCTTTTTGAATGGGAGTGCATATAGCAGTTATTCTATGCCTCTCCCACAGCTGTATGTTGGGTATGTGGGTGGCAGATAACGTGTCTCTTCAGATCACAGGCCAGCAGATTGAGACAGGAGCTTCACTGCACCCAGACCTGATTTAAGCGAGGAAATTCTGGAATCGAAGCTGATGCTGTAATGGGAAGTGACTTTGTGGTGGAGCCCCCATGATCCCTGTATTTTGGTAGTCACACTTGAATGTGGTTGCCTTTCACATTGTACTAGGGTTGGTCTACATGACAAATACATGACAGCAAAAATGTTTTGTCGCTTCTAAGATTAGGTTATAAAAGACAGCATCTTCTGTCTTGGGCTCACTCTGTCTTGGATTATTTGCCGTGGGGAAATCCAGCTGCCGTGGTGTGAGGTCACAAAGGCAGCTTATGTAGAGGCCTGCAAGTGAGGAATGAGGCCTCCAGCCAGAGCCAGTGAGGGACTGAGTCCTGCCAACAAGCATTTGGAAGTGGATCCTCTATAGCCCCAGGTGACTGCAGCCTTGACTGAGAGCTTGACTTCAGCCTCATAAGACACCCTGAGCAAAAACCACCCATCTAAGCAGCTCCCAGATTCCTGATTCTCAGAAACTGTGTGACATAATAAATGTGAGCTGTTTTAAGGTGCTGAGTTTTGGGGTAATTTGTTATACCGAAATACATAATTAATACATCATGCCACTATCATTTATCTATCCACTCAATAATTCAAACATTATCCACCCATCATCCATCCAATGAACCAAAGGTCTTTCTATCCAACTACCCATCCAAACATTCCATCCATCCAAATATCTGTCTAAACATCACCCATCCATCTATCCACCACCACCCACCTAATGAATACAATGGTCTGTCCATCTCTCCACCCACTCATCCCTTCCACCATCCCACTACCTTTCTTTAAAGCCCAGATATGTCAGCCCCCATGTCTGCCCATACCTGAGCTATAGCTAGATCTGTCTCCACTGCCTCAAGGTCTTTCCCAGAGGCCAACACTTTGTGTGCATTCTCCATGTCCACAAGTGGCTCATCCGGGAGATCGGCCTGTGAGGGGACAGAGTAGAGACAGTTCTTGAGCCTGGGAGATGTTAATGGTAAGACAGTCTAGACCAGGGGTGGGCAAACTTTTTGATTCGAGGGCCACAATGGGTTCTTAAACTGGACCGGAGGGCCGGAACAAAAGCATGGATGGAGTGTTTGTGTGAACTAATATAAATTCAAAGTAAAGGAGCGGAGGGGAGAGCAAGAGAACCGGATAGAACAGCCGGATCCAGCCCGCGGGCCGTAGTTTGCCCAAGGCTGGTCTAGACATTTGAGCTCAGGAGTAGAAGTGAGGGTCAAATCTCAAAGCGCTGGACACCAAGAGGGTCAAATAGCAAATGCAAATGAGGTCTGAACCTGGGTATTCAAAGAGTGTTGGGAATAGGTCAACAGGAAAAACATCAAAGGTTTGAAAGACCAGAGCCCGAGGCCAAGACAGGCAGGCCCTCTGGGGTTAAAGGTCTTGGAGTGGGGGGGGGGGGGGGAGAACCATGCAGAGTACTGCTATCCCAAGAGCGAAGAGGCAAGTCCAAGGTCACAACCTAGTTTTGTGGTGGAGAGAAGATATTTGAGGGAATAAGGTCAGGATGAGGAAAGTCAATATGGACCTCTGAGTCAAAGGTCAGACTATCTGGACTCTTATGTAAAAACAGTAACCGCTGTGGTCTATTGAGCACCTACTAGGTGTCAGGTTCCCACTAAGGTCTTCCCATGAATCCTCACAATAACCAATGAGGTGGCTATTTGCCGTTATCCAAACTTTACAGGTGAAGAAACTGAAACCCACTTGTCCGGGGTAACACAACTGGTAAGTGGCAGACTCAGGGTTTGAATGCAGAGTTGTGTAATTTAAGACATTAGATGTTCTTGCGTCTTTGAAGTCCAAGTTCAGAGAGCCTGGTGCTTTGTCACAAGCCAGGAGGGGTCACCCACGCCAATCCAAGCACATCCCAGGTTTTGGTCCAGATGAATAGTCACAGTTGAATAATCTGGAATCTAGGTCTTAAGGAAACCCCAGGACCCATATCATCCCAACCTTCTCACTACAGAGATGGAGAAACTGAGGCCCAGAGAACAGCAAGGTTCAAGTCAAAGAACAAAGCAGCCTGGATCCTAAGGGCTCCAGTGTGAGGGACTGCTTACCGGAAGGGGACTCGGGGGGCGCCGTGTGGATGGGGGTGCGCTGGGCGTGGCAGCTACCGAAGTCCCATCTAGGATAGGTGCCAGGAGGCGACGGAGATCAGGGCTACAGAAGCGGCGGGGGTCAGCGGCCAGGGTGGCCTCGCTCAGGGCAGGGGGGTGTAGGAAGGCCAGGATCCGGCGACCAGAGACGTCTGCAGGGTATATGGAGATGGGGAGGACACAGGATGGTACCCAGGGCTGAGGGGCAGAGTCCTTCACGCCAACCCCATGGAGCATAGTTGACATCTTCAACAACCAGTCAGGGTGGACACCATTCCCACAGCGCTGGGGAGCTGGGTCCTGGGGAACCCTTGCTGGGCCAGGTGCCTTCCCTTTGGCTGTCAGGGGGCAAGGTGGGGTGGGGAGGGCACACAGCAGGCCTGACAGAGTAGCAGTTGCCCAGTGGTGGGGAAATACTCGACTATTTAACATCGACATGGCTGGACCCAATTCTCCAGCGGCACAGAACAGCATTCGGCCACTTGGCTCTGGAGGGAAAAGACCGGCCCAAGGCCCTCAAAGAGGTTCTAATGTCCCTGCGGGCCAAGACATCGCCCGAGCCAGTTCTGAGCCAGAAAAGGAAAGGATACTGTCGACCCCACACCACACCCAGGAGCATGGTCCGCCAGCAACAGCTTGGAGCAGGTGAGGCCTTGAAGAATAAGCAGAGAGGGAAGCTCACCCCGGGCTGGGGGGCATGGGCCGGGAGAAGGAAGAGGTAGAAAGGAACCAGATCAGGGAGGGTCAAGATGACTGGAAGCCAAAGAGCAGTGAAGCGGGAGGCGGGAAGTGAAGGGTGGACGCCGTGGGGAGCCACTGCAGGTTTCAGAGCAGCACAAGACTGAAGCAATCACCCCAGGGTCACAGGAGAGGAGGGAGGACAGGAGAGAGGAGAGCTTTCTGGGCAGAGGAAACAGCATGTGCAAAGGCCCTGAGGCATGAAAGGGGCTGGCCCGGCCCAAGAGCACCATGGGAGCTGGTGGGGTCTTAAGGTAAGAAAGGAGGCAGGAGGCAGGCCACACGGGGTGAACCATGTTAAGGCACCTGGGCTTTCTCCTAAGCATCCTGGGGACACAACCCCCCCCCCCAGCCCCAGCCCTGCCCCATACCAAGGCTGCGCCGAGGATTGGGGGTGTCCTTCTGAGAGGGGGTGGCCCGCTGCATGGGTCTGCGAGAACGTCGCTCTGTTTGCTCCAGGGACAGCACCACTCCGGTCTCTTCCACCCGGCTGGGTACAGGGCAGAAAGGGGAGTGGGAGTCAGCGGGGGTCCTTGGTCCGGCCCAGGCAGCCCCCTCGATGATGTCCTGTCTTAGGAGGCAAGCCCATCGGGGGCAGGAGGGCATTGTGCAGAAAATAATTTGCCACATTTACTTGTTTTGAATAAAAGGATTTGATTTGTCTCAAATGCTTTGTTGTTTTTTTGGTTTTTTTTAATATATTTTATTGATTTTCTTACAGAGAGGAAGGAAGAGGGATAGAGTTCGAAACATCGATGAGAGAGAAACATCGATCAGCTGCCTCCTGCACATCCCCTCCTGAGGATGTGCTCGCAACCAAGGTACATGCTCCCGCCCAGAATCGAACCTGGGACCCTTGAGTCCGCAGGCCGACGCTCTATCCACTGAGCCAAACCAGTTAGGGCTCGAATGCTTTTTATTATAATAGCATTTAAAAGAAAGTTAAGTGTGTCTTCCCAAGCTCCCTCTGTGGAAGGAAAGATAGAAAAAAGAGTTGGCACTTAGTACAGCTTGGGTAGAGAGAGGAACCGAGGGGGGGTGGGAAACTGAGGGGCAGAGATGGGGAAAGTAAGAAGGTATAAAAATGAAATATCCTCTTTATAGATATTTATTCATAAACATTCATTTAAATGTATTCACGAAGAATATATATTTAACATCCCTATGTTACCAAATATGAAGACTAGATAGGGATATATTTTAATGAATAAGATTTTATTTTTGAAGATTCTATTTATAGACATTCAAGGGAATGGCCTTATAAATACATCCTTCCTACGGCCCCCGCGCCTCCCCTCCCCGCGTCTCCAAATGTTCCTGAGCAAACTGGCTTCTGGAGAATTGGTCTGTGGTCTGGTTGAGGACCAGGCCCTTATTTGCATCTCATTTGCATGACGCTCTCTCCAGGGCAGAATGTGGGTGGTCCTCCTGCCAGCTTTTAGAGCAACTATGATCCTTTCCCACACTTATACCAAACCCCTTCTGGGCTGGAAACATCCCCATTTAGGCTGCACCAAAGCCACCCATCCCCTTTGAAAAGCACAGGCATACACAGCACACAAGCTCGGTACACACAGGCACAAACAACAACACTCATGTATGCCCACGGTGTACAAGGACAGATAAGTGCACATGTCCCATACACTCAGGCTGACACGTGGAGTCCACTCGTTCACTCTTTCCACAAACATTTCCTAGACAATCAGTACCGCTTAGTACAGCCGTGGGCAAACTACAGCCCGTGGGCCGGATCCGGCCTGTTCGGCTGTTCTATCCGGCCCGCGGAGCCGAAAGAGCGGAGGGTTCTCTTGCTCTCCCCTCCGCTCCTTCACCAGCAGCAGTGTTAACATGGCAACGTGGGGAACCCGGCCGCAGCTCCTTCTTCTGAGTGGGCGGATTTATATCCCCCATTCAGTAGAAGGAACAACCTGTCAATCTTCCAGAGGCTCCTTGTAATGCCCGCGGACTCGTCCCCCCGACATCACCCTGGGAATGCGTAGACACGTTATCGTGGTGATGTAGGGAGACACGCCCCTGGAGAGCACAGTATCAGAGCATTAGCTAAAAAGGAGACCAACAACACTGTTCCCACTGAAGTTGATGTTTTAAAGACCAAAAACCTTTCAACCCAGTCTACATTGCCATCTACATCTACGTCCCGGGCATAATTTGGAAGTTGCACTAAAGAAAATGTTTAATTTACTGTTTACACATTTTGTTCTTTTCTATTTGTTTTAGTTTTAAATTATTTTATTATATTTAAGTTTAATTTGAAAGGCTTTTGTACCTTTCCTTTGTTAGGCAATTTTATTTTGCCTTTGCCATCTTCAATATAAGGTATGTTATTGTGCTATGATTCCTCCATTTTTTGAAGTTTCAAATTATAATAATTAGTGTTTATATACTTCTTGTTAAAATGTTTGAAATGAATAAAACTATTGAAATAAATAAAAAAAAAGACTGTACCCTTTTATGTAATGATGTTTACTTTCAATTTATATAAGTTCACACAAACACTCCATCCATGCTTTTGTTCCGGCCCTCTGGTCTAGTTTAAGAACCCATTGTGGCCCTCGAGTCAAAAAGTTTGCCCACCCCTGGCTTAGTAGTTAAGAGCAAAGGCTCTGCAGCCAGTATGGCCTGGGTTCAAATCCCAGCGCTGCCGCTTAGGAGCTGTGTGACCTTGAGCATGTGGCTGAACCTCTCTGGGCCTCTGTTTCCTCCTCGATAAAGACGGAATAATAACAGTACCTTCTCCCCAGGTTGCTATGAGGCTTAAATGGGTTAATATATGTACAAGGGGAGGGGAGTGGACTTTATAAAGTATAAGCGACAATAACCACACAGTCACACGCTATACAACATGTATGCAGCGCTAAGGATGATGAACACCACAGGCTCCTCAATTCACGGTTACTACGTAAACGCCTATCATCCCAATTCACGGTTACTACGTAAACGCCTGTCATTCCTCACCCATTTTCTGCCAGTAAAACCGAAATCTCCAGGCCTGCTCTTTGCTTAGAGTGCGAAACTATGAAAGCCCAGGGCCCAGCCCTAAGAAGGCGAATCTTCATAAAGAATAAAAGGAGTTTCCGGAAGGGATGGAGGCAGGTCTCTTCTCTTTCATTGTCTGTAAGTTATTCAAAGATTCTGCTTTGAAAAGGTGTTGAAGTGAGAACATTTGAAAGATGATCAATTTGTTTTCGTGTGCAATATAAAGTCATACGAATACTCCTGTTACCAACTTCTATTTTCTAATAGAATCTCTCCTTGATCAAAAAGACCTGGGAGCCGAAACCGGTTTGGCTCAGTGGTAGAGCGTCGGCCTGCGGACTGAAAGGTCCCGGGTTCGATTCCGGTCAGGGGCATGTACCTTGGCTGCGGGCACATCCCCAGTGGGAGGTGTGCAGGAGGCAGCTGATCGATGTTTCTCTCTCATTGATGTTTCTAGCTCTCTATCCCTATCCCTTCCTCTCTGTGAAATATCAATAAAATAAAAAAATAAAAAAGCAGCTGTGCTTTCTCAATATGTATTAAAAAAAAAAAAAGACCTGGGAAAGCTGGTTTGGCTCAGTGGATAGAGCATCAGCCTATGGACTGAAGGGTCCCAGGTTCGATTCCAGTCAAGGGCACATGCCCCAGTTGCAGGCTCGATCCCCAGTAGGGGACATGTAGGAGGCAGCCGATCAATGATTCGCTGTCATCACTGATGTTTCTATCTCTCTCTCCCTTTCCCTTCCTCTCTGAAATAAATAAAAATACATATTATAAAAAAAAAAAACACCTGGGAAAATTCCTTAGACTTCAGAAATTGGTGCCATGTCCCAGAAGGTTATCATCAAAGAAAAACTGTCATTCTCGCCTGGCTGGAGTGGCTCAATGACTGAGCATTGACCTATGAACCAGGGAGGTCACAGTTCAATTCCTGGTCAGGGCACATGCCTCAGGGTTGCAGGCTCAATCCCCAGTGGGGGGCATGCAGGAGGCAGCTGATCAATGATTCTCTCTCATCATTGATGTTTCTCTCTCCCTCTCCCTCTCCCTTCCTCTCTGAAATCAATAACATATATTTAAAAATGAAAAGGAAAGCTGTCATTCTGTCTTATGTGATTAACTAGAGGCCCAGTGCACAAAATTCATGCACAGGTAGGGTCTGTAGAGGCTGCCAGCTGCTGGCCAGGGCCTCCCTTCCCCCAGCTACCTGCTGCCTCCGGCCAGGGTGGGGCTGGCTGGGGGGAGGGGCCATGGGCAGTTGGCTGGCTGGCCCCACCCCCTGGTCAAACTCCTGGTCAAACTCCCAGTCAAGGGGACAATTTGCATTTTAGGCTTTTATTATATAGCATGTGCTGTCTTCGTTACCATGTTGTTATGGTCGAAAACTTCTAAGATCCACGGTGGGGGAGGGGTATGGGTTACTATGACACTTCCGTTAGAACGGCTAAAATGAAAACCAAGCAAGCTCTGACCAGAGTGGGTCAGATGGTTGAGCACTGTCCTGTGCACTGAAAGTTTGCCAGTTCGACCCCCAGTCAGGGCATATGCTCAGGTTTCAGGTTAGGTCCCTGGTTGGGGTGTGTAGGGGAGGCAACCAATCGATGTTTCCCTCTCCCTCCTCCTTCCTCTTTCTCTCAAATCAATAAAAACATATTTTCATATTTTAAAAGAAAATTGATCCAACCAAACAAGACAAAAAGAGCCAATACAAAATGCTGTGCAGCTGTCAAGGATACAACTGGAAGCCTCCTACACTGCTGACGGGATGCAAACTGGTGAGCCACTCTGGAAAAACAGGTGGGCAGTTTCTTACAAAGTTAAATATACACTGACCACATGACCCATTCCCTCCACTCCTAGGGGTTTGCCGAAGAGAACTGAGAACATATGGTTTCACCAAGTCTTGTGTGAGAATGTTTACAGTAGCTTTTCTCATAATCACCCAAAATAGGAAACAGCCCTAATATCCTCCTATTGGTGAACGGATAAACAGACTGGGGTTCATTCAGACTCAAACCACAGACGACTCCTCGGCATTAAAAAGGAACTAGTCATATACACCACAACATAAATTTTAAATGCATTATGCTGCCTGGCTGGTGTGGCTCAGTGGTTGAGCATCGACCTAGGAATCAGGAGGTCACAGTTTGATTCACAGTTCTGGTCAGGGCACATGCCCAGGTTTCAGGCTCGATCCCCATCAGGGGCCTGCAGGAGGCAGCCGATGGATGATGTTTCTCTCTCGTTCTCCCTCTCTGAAATCAATAAAAATATATTTAAAAAATACATTATGCTAAGTTAAAGATGTTTTGCTCTCATCAATGATTAGACTCAAAAGGCTACATATCGTACAATTCCGTGTACATGACATTCTGAAAAAGGCAAAATTCTAGGGTCAGAGAACAGATCAGTGGTTGCCAGGGATTAGGGGTGGGGTGGGGTGGGGTTCACTATCAGAGAATTTTTGGGGGGCGATGATTGTGGTAATGGTTATACAATTCCATGCATTTGTCAAAACTCATAGAACCATATACCCCAAAGAATGAGTGTTCTAAATGTAAACGACACCTCAATTTTTAAAAATATATTTTATTGATTTTTTTACAGAGAGGAAGGGAGAAGGATAGAGAGTTAGAAACATTGATGAGAGAGAAACATCGATCAGCTGCCTCCTGCACCGCCCCCCCAACCCCAACTGGGAATAGGCCTGCAACCAAGGTACATGCCCTTGACCGGAATCGAACCCAGGACTCCACTGAGCCAAACCAGCTAGGGCGACACTTCAATTTAAAAAAAAAGCAAAACAAGTCCCCATGAATCTACTAGATTTCTTATTTTAACTTGAATATAGTCCTTTTAATTTAAAAGAATGGCATATGTACTTATGACATTCATATGCACACACAGACCCCTGTGTGTGTTGTCACACATGTTCCATATATATGTATGTGTGTACACTCTCACACATGTGTGCACAATATACAGCCACACTTGTACACACACACATATACACAAATACACCTGTTCACACACACAGACCAGACCCAGGTGCACTTACCTGATCAGGAAGTGGACGCAGACGATACTCTCAGACTGGGGGCCCCGGCCCCCTGACACCACTGTGGCCTGGGTCTGGGTCCACAGGTAGCCACCACTCCGTGCCAGGAAGCGATACCGCCCGGTTACTGCCTGTCCCTTGATCAGCACTGGGGAGGGGGATGGGGAGGACTCAGGGCCACCGAAGGGGCAACCGGGGAGAGAAGGCTCTGCGGGGAGGGTGTTCGGTATGAGGAGCCAGGGAGGACCGGGTTCCTTGGGGATCGGGGAGCAGGGAGCGGGGAGCTAGCTGGTATTGGCAGGCTCAGGCCCAGGGAAACAGAACCCGAACACATACAGGTGTGGATGCTCTGGCCGACGGCATCAGAGTCCAGCGCGTGGATGTACTCATAAGCAGAACAGCCAATCAGATCATCGGGGCTGTAGCCAGCAACTTCAGCAATCCTGGGGTGGGTACAGTGGAGCCTGGTCAGTTCACCTCGCTGAGGGAAGGGGCAGGGGACCCAGGGACCAAGCCAGCAAGACAGACAGAGTCAGGCTTGTCATGTGGAGAAAGGGAGAGAGTAAGGAATAGAAAAAGAGGAGTGTGGCAGGCTGCCCATCCTCACTCCTGAACCTGGGAATATGTGAGCTCACATGGCAAAAGGGACTTGGCAGGTGCGATGAAGTTCAGGGTCTTGGGATGCAGAGGTTGCCAGGGATTATCTGGGTGGACCCGATGTGGTCACAGGGGCTCCTATAAGAGGGATGCAGGAGACCAGAGTGAGCACGGACGTGATGGGGGAGGAGGAGGTTGGAGTGATGTGCTTTGAGGATGGAGAAAGGGGCCACGAGCCAAGGAATGCAGGGCCTCCTCAGAAGGTGGAAACGGCCAGGAGGCGGGTTCCTCCCTGGAGCTCCAGTAGGAACACAGCCCTGGATTTTAGCCCCAAGAGACTCATTTGAGACTTCTCGCCTCCAGAACTTGAGATAAGCCATTTGTGTTGTTTGGAGACACTGCGTTTGTGGTACTGTTACAGCAGCCACAGGAAACTAGTACGGGGGGCGGGCGGAGGGGGGAGAAACAGTGTGGAAATGGGACAAGCAGAGCAAAGAAAAGGAAAAAAAAAAAGAATGTGAAAGAAATAGGAGAGGGGACGAGAAAGGAGGGAAGAAAGTCACAAAAAGAAAGATCAGAAAGAATGAATAGAAATAGAAAGTAATAATGATGTTCATGACTTAAAAAAAATAGACACTTCTGTACTGCTCTGTACCAGGCAACTCACTGAGTGCTCAGAACAGCTGCGCACAGTAGGTGCTGTTAGCAATCCGTAGGGCAGGTGACACAAGTGTGGCACAGAGAGGTGAAACCATTTGGCCAGGGACACACAGCCCGGGTTTAAACCCAAGCAGCGTGAACGCCGAGTCACCATTCCTGAGTATAACGCCAGGGTGAGGAAAAGAGGGAAGATGCAGAAAAACGAAGGGAGGAAGGAAGGAAATGAAGAGCAGAAGGAAGAGAGGAAAAGAGAGAAAGAGAAAGATAGAGAATGAATAACGACAGTTTGTTGAGTGCTTACTGCCTGTTGGGCACAGTCCTAACCTTTTCACATGAATTGACCCGTTTTAGGAGAGCAACAGACAGACAGGGAGAAACCAAGAGGGAGAGGCAGAGAGAGAATCAAAGACAAAAAGACCCTCAGAAAACTCTTGGCAGAAAGAGTTTTCTGTGACTTGGGCAGAAAGGGAGAGGAGGAGCTGGGCGGCGGGGGGGGGGGGGGGGGGGGGGGGGGCGCGGCGGGCTCCTGCCCACCTCTCGTCGCAGTAGGTGAACTTCATGTCCAGGCTGTGGCGGCTGAGGAAGGCCCCCCGGCCCAGCGGGGGCTCCAGGCTGTCCGGGTGGGGGATGGCTTCACAGATGAGCACCAGGCATTGCAGGGGGGGCTCTAGGTTGGGGCTCCCGGCTGAGGAAGTCTGCGCAGGGGGCTTGTAGACCCTCAGGTGTCCAGAGCAGTGTAGCACCTGGAGGCGGAGGGGCGAGGCGTGATGCGCAGGGGCCTGGGAAGCCAGGGGGGCTGGGAGGCATGCCTCTGTGGGCCCCACGGGGAGCAGAGAAGAAATCCCTGAGGACTGCGGAGTCCCAGCCCAGAGAGTTCTGGGGACCCCATCCCCAACCCCTCAGGGACCCATCCTCTGGGGGTTCTGAAGAGCTCCAGATTTTAAGACGCAGGGAGGTCTGAGGGCCCAGATACCAACCCCAGGGAGGCTCTAGGCCAGTGGTTCCCAACGTGGGGCACAAGCCCCACAGGGGGGCAATTTGATTTTAAAGGGAAGCAATCTGAGAATGAGTTATCATCAGTGAATTTTTTGCATGTCATATGGTTCGAGGGGCCTCATATACAGTATATAAATATGTATTATGACATATTTATGCATTTTGGTTCTCTATTATATGTTTTGAAACTTTATTTGCTATTTTTTCATATCACTTCATATTATTATTTTTTTTAAAACAATTTCTTCGTGATTTCTTCCTCAGTCCTTCAACTGTCTTTTCGTTCTTTTATTTTTCTCTTTCATGGACGCCACGTTCTTTGGAAGCTTGTTTAGACCAAGTTAATGGCCTCTTAGGCTTCCTCCACGTGAATAGGAGCTCACTTTTTGAACAGTAAGAATTATATGTCACGGGGGAGGGGGGGGCATCAGGATTTTAGAGATGCTTAGGTGGGGCATGGCCAAAAAAAGGTTGGGAACCACTGCTCTAGGCCCATCCGTCTGGGACACCCCAGGCCCACAGAGATTTGGGCTAAGAAGGGATACAGGGACCCCCAGCACCCCAACTCCACAGACACCCAACCTCCTAGATACCCAAGAGACCCACCAGCCCCACTCTGAGAGAGCCCACAGCATCCTCGGCCTAGTCCCCTGGACTCCAACCCCCGGCAAGACTTTGGGGTCAGCCTAGCCCCAGCAGGCCCTCCTCCAGCCAGGCCCTGCCCACCTTCCAGGTGGCCGCCTTGAGGTTGAGGGTGCGCCCGCGGCTGGTGAGGGTGCTCTTCATGCGCAAGGAGAAGCACCGCTCCGTGGGGGCCTCCGGCTTCCTTTTGGACAGGCCTGGGGCGGGCCGTGGGGGGCGGGGAGAAGCAGGTCACCGGGCAGCTCTGGACAGGGCCCAGCTCCCTCCAGCGTCCTGGGCGCTAAAGCCTCCCAGCCTCATCCCCACACTCAGACCTGGACCCGGGAGGTGGGGTCTGCTCCTGCAGAAGCCCAGGGCAGGGCCACAGCCGCTTCCCATTTTTTTCAATCAATATCCCAGAGGAAGAGGGGCCATGCTGAGGGCGGGGCAAAGCCTCAGTTCCTGGAATCTGGGGACAGAGGCCTCCAGGGAACTCACTGAGCCGGGGCGTCAGGGCATCCTGGAGCTCCTCTTGGTCGCAGGGATGGATGAAGTCAAAGATACTGTGTCCAATGAGCTCAAGCTGAGGGCGGGAAGCAGGGCGTCATGGGGAAAACATTTCACCAAGGCCTCTGGCCCATCTCCGCCTTCCCAGCTCATCACCCAGCCTAAATCAGGAGCCTGGGCTATGTCAGCAGTCTCCCTACTCCTTCCATCCTTTCTCCCTCCCTCCCTTCCTTCCTTCCCTCCCTCCCTCCCTTCCTCCCTTCTTTCATCCCTCCCTCCCTCTCTCCCTCCCTCCCTTTCTTCCTCCCTCCCTCCCTCTCCAGCATATTGCTTCCCAGGCCCTCGTCTAGATGTGGCCTCATCACAGTGACCACAAAGACAAAGTCCCTGCCTCTCAGAGCTTGCTGGCTAGTGAGGGAAGATGGCCCAGTAGACAAACCAAAACACATATTTACAAAATAATATAATAAGAAACATGAAGAAAAATAAAGCAGGGTAAGGTGATGAAATGAAGGGATGCTATTTTATTTATTTATTTTTGGGGGATGCTATCTTAGAGACAGTAAGTCAGGGACAGTTTCTTTGAGGAGGTAATATGGCTGAACAAAGCCAGCGAGGTGGTCTTGCGGCTCCCGGGAGCAGAGTGTTCTGGGAAGCAGAACAGCAAGTGCAAAGGCCCTGAGGTGAGACCCCATTCAAATCCCACCTGTTTGGCAAGCCAAAGACCCAACTCCTTTTTGCAGTTCAGGCAATGAGCCTGGTGCTGGGGGTGGGAGTGGGGGTGGGGGGTGGGCACAGATGAAAAGGGAACCACATCCCAGCGGCGATGGTGAACAGGGGTGGGTGAGACCTCCCTCCTCTGACAGCACCTCTTTTTTAAAAAATCACTTACTTTTATTTATTGATTTAATATATTTTATTGATTTTACAGAGAAGGAGAGGGATAGTTAGAAATATGGATCAGCTGCCTTGCACGCCCCCTGCTGGGGATGAGACTGCAGCCAAGGTACATGCCCTTGATCAGAATTGAACCAGGGACCCTTCAGTCCACAGGCTGATGCTCTACCCACTGAGCCAAACCGGCTAGGGCTGACAGCACCTCTTGTTGCTGGATTTGAATCCTGACTCTGCCACTTTCTAGCTTTGGGACCTTGGGACTTTCATCTCTCTGAGCCCAAGAGGTCAGGCTGAAGGACAAACTGGTACGCAGAGTGGGGGAATAGGCAGGGAAAAGGAGCAGATGCCAGCTTGGAGCCCTTTCCTGTGACCTAGGAGAAATAACGGTAGCTCTCTCATGCGGCCGGCTCCAGGGCTTCGCTGAAATTCCTTCTACTCCCTAAGTGTCTCTTGTCTGTCTTCCCATCCTCGGGCCCCTACTCCTACTCCTCTTCTCCCACCCGAGGCCCTCCACCCACCTCCTTGAGGCTCTCCCAGCCTCTAGTTCCTTTTGCTCCAATTCTATCTCTGTGCAGCACTTAGAGGGATCGTTCTAAAATAGAAATCTGGCCCTAGCCGGTTTGGCTCAGTGGATAGAGCATCAGCCTGCGGACTGAAGGGTCCCAGGTTCAGTTCCAATTAAGGGCACATGCCTGGTTTGCGGGCTCGATCCCCAGTAGGGGGTGTGCAGGAGGCAGCCAATCAATGATTCCCTCTCATTATTGGTGTTTCTATCTCTCTCTCCCTCTCCCTTCTGCTCTGAAATCAATAAAGATATATTTTTTAAAATAAAATAGAAATCTGATTCTCCCTCTCTAACACAACCTCTCTTTTGCTTAAAATCCTCCCATGGCTCAGCAGTGGCCTGAAACTAAACCTCACTTGACCCTAATTCTCTGCCCCTGCTGGCCCCTCTAGCCTATTTTCTCTCATCTTCTCCCATGGTACTCTGCACCTAACCAGGATAAATGTCTTTATTTCCCAAAATGCTGTTTTTTAAAATATATATTTTTATTGATTTCAGAGAGGAAGGAAGAGGGAGAGAGAGATTGAAGCATCAATGATGAGAGAGGATCATGGATCAGCTGCCTCCTGCACGCCCCCCACTGGGGATCGAGCCCACAACCTGGGCATGTGCCCTGACTGGAATCGAACCCGGGACCCTTCAGTCCACAGGCTGACACTCTACCCACTGAGCAACACCGGCCAGGGCCAAAATGCTCTGTTTTACCTCACCTCTAAGTCATTGGATATTCTATTCTCTCAGTTATCTGTATTTCTAGTCTTTGCTGGCCCCATCCATTCTCCAGACGTTTTGACTGGCTTAAGTTCTTCAGGTTTCAGCTCAGATGTTTTCTCCTGGAAACCTTAGCGCTCTTCCCCCCTCCGCCCCCCGCCGCCCCCCCGCACCAGGTTGGGTCAGGTACACACCCTCCCCTGCCCCATCCCAGCCCTGGAGCATTCTGAGTCTCCTTCTGTACTGTGAACCCCACAAAGGCAGGGCTAAGGCAGTCCTGGTCACCTCTGTATCCCAGCATCACCTGCACGGAGCAGGCACAAAGCAGGCAGCGCTTCTCACCTGACTGAGGCCCAGGTGTTTGCTGACATTCTCCGACAGGTAAGCCATGTCTCCCTCGGCGGTGAGCACCATGACGAAACCCTCCAGGGCCTTCAGGTAGCAGGCATCCAGCGACTCCAACCCTGTTCTCACCTGGTTCCACTCCCCTGGCGTCCAGGCCAGCATGGGAGGGGCATCTCCCGTCAGCCATGGGCCCCACTGGCCAGCTCCCTTCTGCCTTCCCTCACTCAGAGGACATTATAGGTACCCCCAGGTGAGGGGGACACACCCCAGCGGCTTGGAATCCCAAGGAAGAGGGCAGGGCCACCAAAGATTGGAATTCTCAGGGAGCAGGGCCTCTCAGGGGGACAGATTCTAAGGCGGTGGGGTTTCCCAAGGGACTGGAACTCTTAGGGGGACAGAATTCTAAGGGGATGATATTCCAAGTGGTCAAAATGCTAAGGAGCCAGGGCTTAGGGGGAGTCAGAATTTTAAGGGGGCCCAAATTCTTGGGGCAAGGCCTTCCCGGTGGGCAGAATTCTAAAGGAGGAGAGAGGCCCAGGTGACAGCATTCTAAGGGGGCAGAGCCTCGCAGAGACTTAAAGCTCGGGCGGAGCCTGAGAGGATGACTCCACTTTCCCCATAATGCAATCTTCTCAAGGGCCCTGGGGTTCCCAGGTGTGTGTGTGTGTGTGTGTGTGTGTGTGTGTGTGTGTGTGTGTGTGAGCCCCCTGCAGAGTGGAATTCTAATGGGACAAGAAATAGAACTAGGGAGCTGGGAGGGGGAGGGGGACTTTCTCAAGTAATTAAAAACTGGGCAGAGAAGCTCCCAGGGATATTTAGTATAAGGGGCCGAGGCCTAGCGGAGAAGGTGACCAAATCCTAAGGGCTGAGGACCTTTGGGGAATTAGCCCGCCTCCTATTCCGCAGATTTCTAAGGAGGCAAAGCTTCCCAAGGGTGCATTCCAAGGGGCGGGGCCTCACTAGTAATAGACGTCTAAGGGAGTGAGCGCCGACGGCCCGCCCGCGGGGCCTCATCAGGGAAGTGAATTCCAGGCGGGCTGGGGATCCGCAGGGAAGATGTCAGGGGGCGGGGCCTTGTCGGGACCTGGCTTCCCGGGGGCGGGGCCTCCCTGAGGTGGGAATTCCCAGGGGCGGGGCTCACCTGCGGCGCAGAGGCGGTGCATACGCAGGTAGCTGATGGTGAGGCGCATGATGGAGGCCTTGTCCAGGTGCGCGCTGACCCCGCGCGCGAAGGGCAGCGTGTGCGCCAGCTGGTACAGCACCTCGGTCTCCTGGCTGCGCCGGCTGCGAGCCGCATCCCGCGACTTCTCCTTGCGCAGCTCCGTGCTCGACCTGCGGGCATGGGCAGTGTTCACGGGCGGCCCCTCGGGAAAGGAAAGAGGTGGACGGGACAAGCACGTGGGGCGCTGCCACATGGGGCGCGGGCTCGCTGAACGGCCGGGGCCCGTTCCGAAGCACTCTGGGCCTGGAAGGGGTATGCTGAGGGGCCGCTTCTAGCGTCGGGTTTTATCTGCCCTCCAGTGCCCCACAGGCCCGTTTGGTCCCCTCCCAGACTTATCTGCTGTTTATTCCCCGGCTTGGGACGCCTGCGGGACACGGAGGCCTCCTGCGGGGAGGGGACTGGCGGAGCTGGCCCGGAGCCAGGGAAGGGAAGGAGCGTGAGGAAGCTGCCTGCAGCTAGCCAGACCCCCTGCCCTCCAGCCTCCCAGAATCAACTCTCCTGACCTTCCCCTCCTCAGCTGAGCTGAGTCCTCAGAATCTTGGAGAACAGATCTCAAAGTCCAGGGACCCACCAGCAGGGGCCCCTCAGAGAGGGCGGGCGACGCGACGCAGCAAACCAACCTCCGTGCAGCCGACAGCTAACCGCTCACCCCTGCCTTTGCATCCGCTTCTAATGCCTGAATTCTGCGAGTCCAGTGGAAGGAGGGGGGTAGAAGGATGAGTATGTTTCTGTCAGAAATATGTGTCACTTATTCCGCTTCTGCTATTATGTCAGTCCACATGCCACGTGTGTTACTTATATTAACCCATCTAGAGCTCAGACAACCCTAGAAGGAAAGTCACATCCCCATCAAACAGATGAGGAAACCGAGGGACAGAGCAGGGCCGCGTTTGCCGGTAAGGAGTGAAGCCAGGGTATTAACACTTCTATTTTCTCTGTCTCTCTGGCTCTGGGGTTATCTCCAGGTTTTAGTGCTTCTCTCTGTTTCTACCGCTGTCTCAAACTCCAGGACCATCTGAATCTAAACTCTATAGTTTAAAAAATATATATTTTTCTTGATTTCAGAGAGGAAGGAAGCGGAAGAGAGGTAGAAACATCAATGATGAGAGATAAGCATTGATCAGCGGCCTCCTGCACGCCTCCTACTGGGGATCGAACCTGCAACCTGGGCATGTGCCTCAGGAATCGAACCGTGACCTTCTGGTTCATAGGTCGATGCTCAACCACTGAGCCACACCGGCCAGGCCAGACTCTATAGTTGTTATTTTTTTAAGTTGTAGAGTACATTACACATAGCATCTATAATTGTATCTATATTTATAATAGCGATAAGACCATTAATAATAAGCAGCTATGATTTGCTAAGCGTTTCTGTGTCTGTCACTGTACTAAGTACTTTGCCTGTCTGTACATATTCAACCCTAGGAGAGCTCTAGGCAGGAGGCAGCTTAAGCCTCCGCTTCACAATGGGGAAACTGAGGCTCTGAAAGGTGAACTCCTTTGCTCAAGAAATCACAAAGCCAGAAACTGGCAGAGCTGGGATTCGAACTCAGGCAGGGAGGTTCCAAAGCCTTCTTGCTTCTACCAGTAATTCCTGTCGTGTGACCCACCCCAGGGAAGCAGGCCTTTAAGAGGAGAGGCTGACCCTTTCTAGAAACCAGAGGCCACTTCTGGGGGTGGCAGCAACCTCACTCCCCAGCAGGAGACCTGCAGCCCCACCCACAGACACCCAGCGAGCGGGGAGTGGGACTGCAGAGGGCAAAGACTTCTCTGGCCGGGAGGGGGTGGAGGGAGCCAGCGATCGCCCCCATCCCTTCCCTCCTAGCTGGTGGGGGGGGCAGGGGCCTCCAGTCCTGCTCTGCCCGGAGGACATTCCGTCCTGTTCCGTGCTGGTTCCGTTCCAGCCCTGTTTGTCATCCTGCCCTGGGGGTAGGGGTGGGCGGGCCTCATGGAGCTGGAGGCCTGGGCGGAGGGAACAGGGAGTGGGAATGGGGGTGAGGCTGGCCCCCACCGCCCAGGCAGCTGGGCTCTGTAATCTTCTCTACGGCCGACTTCTCCCTCCACAGAAGGAACCAGCTGGTGCTGCCGCAGACCCTCCTTCCAGCTCCCAACTGGTTCTCTGACAGGAAGTGTGGGCCTCTCGGGGCGGGTGGCTTCACAAATGCCTGGGTCCCCGGCCTTTCCCACTGCACAGAGTCTGGGCTAGTTCCTCTGGCTCAGGGTTCCAGCCTTGACAACATTACTAATGAGCTGTGTGGCTCTGGATAAATTGCACAGCCTCCCCGAGCATAATAACAACACCTACCTCACAGGGTTCTTGTATTTATTTATTTTTAAAAGTTTTTATTGATTTAAGAGAGAGAGGAAGGGAGGGAGGAAGAGAGAGAGAGAGAGAGAGAGAGAGGACATGGATGCTGCCTCCTGCCTGCCCCCGACTGGGGATCAACCCAGGCATGTGCCCTGACTGGGAATCAAACCAGCAACCTTTTGGTGCATGGGATGGATGATGCTCAACCAACTGAGCCACATTGGCCAGGGCCTCACACGGTTCTTTTAAACATGGAATGAGTTAAATCTATATAAAGGGCTTAAAAGAGGACCTGGCAACTGGTGAGTGCTCTAGAAAGGTTATATATATATATATATATATATATATATATATATATATATATATTCTTTTTATTACCCCCCTCCCCTTTGTCCACATCAGAGATGGAAGGCTTAGGAGCCTCTAGGGCACCGGAGGAATTGGGAGCGTTGATGCTCATTCCGAGGCGAGGTGTATGCAGTCACCTACAGGACTTTCACACAAGCACTTTTGGAAAAGACTAAATAATAGCGATAGTAATACACTTGACAGTGTCGGTGTATTGAACACTCATGGAGCTAGTAAGACCTCAGTAAGTCTTTTCAACAGGCGGGGTGACCTCCCTGTCGCGGGGGAGACCCAGCTGCCAATCCCAGATCCTCCACCAAAGGCCAGCCACGCTCCAGGTGGCTCAGTTAGTCTGACCCTGAAGCTACTAGTATTTTCCCTGAAAAGAAAGCAGGGAGGTGATGGAACTCGCCTGAGGCCACACAGCGTTTAGCACCAGCGCCGCCTTAAAAACCAGGGCTGTCTGTCTGAGTTGAACGCGGTTTATTGCATACCAACGGGGTGTCCTGGTCCCAGGGTCTGTTCCCTCACTGCTCTTCAACTTGATGTGGGGTGGGGGAGGGGAGGCATGGCTGATATTTTTCCAGGATACGAAACTGAGACTCAGAGAGACAGTCGCTGGCACGAGGCCACACAGCCAGGAAGCGGGGGAACTGGGATTTGAACCCTGCCTTTAGGGGCCTGTGCTCTTAAATGCCTTGGTAGTGTGCCCACCCAAGGGATCCCTGCTCTGCCCCTCCTCTGCCCAGTGGCCTCAGTCCCTTCCCCCTGTCCCATCCCCGCTGCCTCTGGATTTCCCCAGCTGGACAGTCTCCCCAGCTGGCCCGGTGCCCGGCCCTGCTCCAACCCCCTGGCACCCTGCCCAGCTTGGGACGTGCAGCTGGAACCCTGCCACCCTTCCTCTGTTCCAGCAGAGAACAGGGGGCGGGGCCAGGGCCTGGAGGCCCCAGGGTGAGGCCCGAAAACAGGGACTGAAGCCCAGTACTCCGCCCCTCCTCCCCCAACTGGGAGAGGGAGAAGTGGATTTCTTCCCTGTCCTGGAGAGTTGGCCACCTGTGAGCGAAGGCCCGGAGAAAGTGGGGAGACCCTGCCCATATTCAGGGCTGCTCCTGGGCCCCTCCTCTGACACCAAGCTGGGTATTGGGGGGGTCTTGCAAAAAAGTGTAGAGGATCTGGGAGGTTTAGGCTGTATGTGGGCAAGAGCCCTCTTGGCACTGCCCGGAGGGGGCCTGAGAGGCCAGCGTCAGGGGATGGATTTGAGAAGGGATTTGGGGTGTGGGCCAAGAGGAGTCTCCCGGCTCCCCAACTTGCTCATTCCCGGGGACACGGTAATCCAGTGGGGTGCCCATATCTTCTGGATAGGCCAGTGAGCCCATCAGGAACTTCCCAAGAACATCCCTGATCAAGGTGGGATAGCATAAGCCCAAGCTGGAAGAAGGGAAGGGGGTGAGCAGCTATGGGGGGGCCCACTCACCACCACCCAGGCCCCCTTTGGCCCAAGAGCCATCCTAGGGGTGCGGAGGGGACGGAGTGTGGCTGGGACCCGGGTGCGAATTATGAGTGGGGTGTGTGTGGCGATGGGATGACACCACGGGAGAGAACTGGCCTTCAGTGGGAAGGGGAGAACACTCCTGCTCAGCCAGGGGGGGCCCCACCCAGCCAGGAGGGGGCGCTGGGAGGGGGAGGGCCAGGCTGGCTCATTAGGGATGGGATGGAGTTCCCTAATGGGCCCAAAGCCAGAGACAGGAATGGATTTGGGGGGAGGGCGGGGGGGAGGGAGATTGCTTAAGCGGGAGGGTGAAAAACATGGGGGTGTGGACGGATCCAATCAGACCTGGGAATCCAGGGAGGAGGGAAGCGGTGAGGCTTCCCGGATGCCTCAGATTGGACAGGGGAAACCAAGGGCCTGGGGCACTTTCTGGGGTCCCCATGCAAACATAGCCAGGTCGGCCCCTTGGCAGAGGACCCAGAGCACAGGTCCCCCCGCCCTGTCCTGGCATAGCTGCACCTGCTGGGAGCTGAACACAGGATGAGCCGCTCCTGAACCAGGCACAGCGCTCTCCTTTGGGTCTCCCCCACAAAAAGCGCGATGCGCCCCTTCCCATGGTCAGGGAACTGGTGGGGTGGAGGAGGGACATAAAGGTCTTTGGCAAGTGGGTCAGGCTGTTCCTCTGTTATCAAAGGGGGTGACCCCACCTTTCAAAAGGCTACAGAAAGGGGTCCCAGGTAGCTTTTGAAAGGTGACCTCTTCTGAGTATTTCTAGGGAGCTCACGTTTGGGAGACTGTGCCAGGAAGGGTCCAATTAAAGGGGATCGCTCTTCTCTTGAACTCAGGAGCTGAGTCCCCATTCCAACGGATTCCCTATGTCTGGGAAGGCTCAAGTTGTGTGTACCCTATACCCCTTAGGATTTCAAGGGTCTGGTGGCAAAGGACAACCTCAATGTTGGGGGTTCAGAGGCCAGAAGGGTCAATATGTGGAGCGAGAATGCCTTCCGGAGAAGCCCAGGAACCGCTCAAACAAAACACCCCCCTTTCCATGGGGACCCCAAGTTTCATCCCCAACCAGGAGGGGTAACGAATCCGCAAGAAGTCACGACTCTGAAGTCGCTCTTGGCAAGAGAGGCGGGGCAGCCAGGGTCTTGGGGAAACCCCCGCAGCCCTGCAACCCCCTAGGGTGGAGGGTGCGGCAGAGACGTGCCTCCCACCGCTCTTTCCGGGGCGTCCTTGACTTGCACCCAAGCATCCCCCACCCGGGTCAGGGGTCCCTAAAAGGAGAGCCCCCAATTTTCATCATTCCGGCCCCTGAATCCCAGTACCTTGCGCGCTGCAGCCCCAGCGCCATGGCTCGCGCGTCGCAGCTCGGGCGCCCTCGGAGGCCCCTAGCCCCCTCCCCTGCCCGGCGAGCCCCCTCCCCAGCTCCTCCCCCGTCGCGGTATTGGCTGCTCTGCGCCCGGCCCGCGGTTCTGATTGGTCGAACAGTCTGTCACTTCCGAGAAAGAGGCGGGACCAGAGACGAAGTCTTGGAAGGCCATGGGAAGGGGGAACACACCCCCCCTCCCAACCACGCCCCTGGCCGCCGGCTTTCTCAGTGGAGTAGCCAGCCTGGTCACGGCCGCGCCCCCTGGCCCAGCCTCTGTCGCGACGTTCCGACACCAATACTCTTCGGATGCACCCAGTTAATTCTGTTCCTTACACCCGAGTCCCCACCTTCTAACCCCACCCCCGCTCACCCCTCCATTTCCTCCTCCCTCCCCCCGTTGGGTCCCTTCGACCTCCAGTCCCACCCACTCCAGTCGCCCCGCTCTGCCTCCTCTCGCCTCTTCCTTGTCCACTGAGTCCCCACTTCTCCCCGCCACCTCCCACCCCACCCCCTCCCCCGTCCCAGTTCTACAAACTCTCTCTGTACCTCACCATCGCCTCTTAGTCCCCAGGAGCTGCCCTCACCCCTGCATTCCGCCCCCACTCCTCCCCTTTGGCATACCCCGTGGCCCCAGCCCTACCTGCGTGCCTCTCTCACCCCCTTTGCAGGTTCCCACTGCTGAATGTGTAAAATTCAATCACTGTCACTTTTTTTAAAAGCAGAGAAATGGTCATTTCTGCCAGTGAATTAAAGAGGGAGAAGTACAAGGTCACCAAGGAGTGGGGAACGCGATACAGTTGGATAGGAACAGGGGAGGTGAGGGGGTGGGGTGGGGTGGGTGCGAGGGGGTACTCTGCAGCTGACCAATACTCTGGGTGCAGATTGGGGCCGGGAAAGGGACACTAGCAGAAGCCTGTGGGTTTTGTCCACCCAGCATCCCACTCATTTTCTTCTGGGGAATCACCTCTCCCCTCTCAGTCTAATTCATTTGAACAGGGCTGGCCATAACCCCACCAACTCCAGGAACACAGGACCCAGACCCAGCCAATCAGTTTATTCTGTTTCCCTGGGTACAGTGACCGGTTCGGGGAAGGCACGAGTCCTAACCTAGCTCAGGCAGAACCAACATGGAGACATTTGATGCAAAGATCAAGAAGGAGGTTTTCTATTTCTGCGGGAGTTGCCAAGCGGCGGGAAGTGAGCCAGAGCTGATGGGCTCAGCCTGCCACCAAGAAAGGAGAGGATTTATGAGATGAAAGTCAATACAGAGGAGAGCAGAAATGAAAGTGTGTGAAGGACATTCTTGACACCAGCACATGGGTGTCTGGGTTTATCCATACCTGGACTCCAAATGAATTCTTAGAACATTTATGTGGTTTTTTTCCATTGATTTCAGAAAGGAAGGGAGAGGGAGAGAGAGTTAGAAGCATCAATAATGGAGAGAATCATTGATCGGCTGCCTCCTGCACGCCCCCTACTGGGGCTTGAGCCTGCAACCCAGGCATTGCCCTTGGCCAGAATCGAACCCGGGACCCTTCAGTCTGCAGGCCAACACTCTATCCACTGAGCCATCCCAGCTACGGCTGAACCTTTATGGTTTTTGTTTGTTTGTTGCTGTTGTTATAAGCATTGCTTTATTTATTGACTGTGTGCTTAGGTTAGTTTGAGTTGATTTCATCTGCTTGCACCCAAAAGAACCAAGAGATAATCAGAGAAAATATCTCCCAAGCCTCAGTGTGGAGGCATGCGGAGTGTGAGAAAACGAGAGGCCCAAATTAGAAAGGGCTGCAGGGGAAGCGAGTGCTATTCCGGGAAGCAGGGGCTATCCAGTCATGGCAGGTAGCCAACCCGAGGGATTTACAGTGCCCAAGGAAAACTGGCACTTGCTCCACAAACATTAAAGCCGAAGTAAAACATATATACTAGTATACTAGAGGCCCGGTGCACGACCATCGTGCACTGGGGGGTGGGGGTCCCTCAGCCCGGCCTGTGCCCATTCGCAGTCTCGGAGCCCTCGGGGGATGTTCGACTGAGGGCTTAGGCCCGCTCCCCTGGGGAGTGTGGAGGCAGGCCACTGTGCTTGCTAGCCGTCAGCCCAGCTTGTGGCTGAGCCGCACTCCCCCTGTGGGAGCACACTGACCACCAGGGGGCAGCTCCTGTGTTGAGTGTCTGCCCCCTGGTGGTCAGTGCACATCATAGCGCCCGGTCATTCCGCCGTTTGGTCGGATTTGCATATTACCCTTGTATGGATGCACCAGACATCTATGACCTGGGTTAGCATTAAACTTCCCCCTGAGGGAGATGGGGGCATGGGAGGCTTTAGCGGGAAAGTGACATCTGAGTTTGGTTTGTGTGAACTCCTCTGCCCCCTCAGGTGGGAAAGAACAGGAAGCTCTCAGTTTACACAACCAGCCAGCCCAATGAGAAGCTTTATCTTGCTCATGACCCTGCAACCCGGGCAGGGCTCAGGGGTGAGCGCTCATCTCTGCTCTGCTTGGCATCATCTGGAGCCGCTTAAAGACTGTGAGCTTCCTCACTCCCCTGCCTGGCGGTTGATGCTGCCTGTCAGCTGGGACCTCACCTGGAGGCTGTGGCTGGAACATCTGCATGTGACCTTTCTATGTGGCTGCTTGGGCTTCCTCACATCATGGTGTCTGGGTCCCAAGGAGCGAGGAACGGGAGCAGGGGACAGGCAGAAGCCATGTCTCCTTTGTGACCTCGCCTTGGAGATCACGCAGTGTCACTTTCATTCTTTCATACAGATCATTGATTTCAGAGAGGAAGGGCGCCGGAGACATAGGAACATCAATGATGAGAGAGAATCATTGATCGGCTGCCTCCTGCATGCCCCCCTACCGGGGATTGAGCCCACAACTGGGCATGTGCCCTGACCGGGAATGGAACGGTGACCTCCTGGTTCAAAGGTCAACGCTCAACCTCTGAGCCACACCAGCCAGACTCATTCTTTTTTTTTTTTCTTTTCTGTTTTTAGTTGTTGTTGTTAATCCTCTCCTGAGGATATTTTTTCCATTGCTTTTTCAGAGAGAGTGGAGGGGAGGGAGGGAGGGGGGAGAGAGAGAGAGAGAGAGAAAGACATGTGAGAGACACATCAACTGGTTGCCTCCCACAAGCGGCCCACCAGGGGCAGGGAGCAAACCCACAACCCAGGTACATGCTCCTGACCCTTGGTGTGCAGGCCTATGCTCTAACCACTGAGCAACCCTGGCCAGGGCTCACTTTATTCTTGTCCTTAAAGGCAATCATGATGTTCTGCCCAGCTACTAGGGGGAGAAAAATAGTCTCAACTTCTTGATCGGGAGAGGCAAGATTCCACAGGAAGAATAGGTGAGACCAGGTATATTAATGTGGCCATTTTGGATAAATAATCTGCCACATGCTTTTCAAAAAAAATGATTTTAGAGAGAGAGGAAGGGAGAGGGAGAGAGAGAGAGAGAAACATCTATGAGAGAGAACCATCAATGGGCTGCCCCCCTACCCCTCCCACTGGGGATCGAGGCTGAAACCCAGGCATGTGACCTGATGGGGAATCCTACGAGCGATCTCTCACTGCCTGGGGTGATGTTCAGCCAATTGAGCCACACCAGCCAGGGCTCTGCCACACTCGTAATAGGAGTATCTTGGAGCGCTGCCTACGAGCAGCACCGTGGAGGTGGATCTTTGGCCTCGGGATACTGGAGAAGAAACAGTTGTCTTATCAACAGGGAAGGAGAGTTCAGCAACGGAAACCCATTCCCGCACACACACACACACACACACACACACACACACACACACACACACTAGTTCTGGTAGGTCAATGTCTCTGGTTACTGACCCCTAGGCCTCTGCTCAACGTGTTCACCTCTGTATGACTCACCTGCCCTCCTGTCCAAGGCTGGGGGGAATTGCTCCAAACCTCTCTACAACTACCTTTTTAAAAAAAAAAAAAATTTTTATTGATTTCGGAGAGGAAGGGAGAGGGAGAGAGACAGAACATTCATGATGAGAGAGAATCATTGATCGACTGACTGCCTCCTGCACACCCCACACTGAAGATTAAACCTGCAACCCGGGCATGTGACTGGGAAATGAACCATGACCTCCTGGTTCATAGGTTGACGCTCAACCACTGAGCCACGATGGCCAGGTTACAACCTACCTTTTCTGATCTAATTTTATCTCTACTCTCCCTTCCCCTGACTCTGACTGCTCATAATATGGGGTTATAATGGCCAGCTGGTGTTCCTGGAACACAGCCAGGGGCAGAAAATCCCTCCAAGCTCAAGCCAAGGCCAACCTGGAATTAGGTGATGGAAATAAACAGCTCGAGTCCTGAACAGCACGCATGGGTCCTGTGCCAAGCGCCTAAGCCCTTTGCGTTCCCGATCTTACTGGGACAGCAGGACAGCCCCGTTGGGTGAGCTCCATTATCTCCCTGGAGGGGAGCAGTTTCCATCCAGGGCTCTGCAGGCAGCCTGCCGGGGCTCAAATCATGGCTCCATCCCTTGTCAGTGGTGTGACTTTGGGCAAGTTACTTACCTTCCCTGTGACTCAGAGAGTCACTCCTGGAAAATGCATTTGATAAAAGATACTGCTCTCTGTAGTATGTTGAATTATTGTTTCCAAATCTCCACCCCCTCCATGTTAGAGAACTATACATCCATGACTTTATCACCTGACTTTAGAGGCCCTCTGAGCCAAACACATTCTCTGGCCTAGGGGTCCTCAAACTTTTTAAACAGGGGGCCAGTTCACTGTCCCTCAGACCGTTGGAGGGCCGGACTATAGTTTTAAAAAAAAACTATGAACAAATTCCTATGCGCACTGCGGGCCCGGGACGAGTCAGCTGCTAAGCAGGACAGGCAGCGGCACCCGGCGGGCCGGATAAATGTCCTTGGCGGGCCGCATGTGGCCCGCGGGGCCGTAGTTTGAGGACGCCTGGGGCCTATTGATGTTGGGCCTGGCCATGTGACTTCCTTTGACCAATGAGATGGGAAAGGTGCTGTTGGCATCTCTCACACACACAAAAAGACACAACCAAGCTGGATGTGCCCCCTGGGAGAAGGACACAACGTCTATGAAATACTTTTACCAAAATAATTGCACCTGAATCTGATTAAGCTTCCAGATGTAACTACTAGTTTACACAAAAGACTATGAACACAGGAACAGGTTAAACAACACCGTGAAAAAACCATCAGCCAGATGTAGACTGTAGGGAAGGCTAACCAGTGCCATCCAATAGAGCGTTCTATGGTGATTAAAATGCGCTCTATCTGTTCTGTCCAATGTAGTAGCCTCTGGCCAGGTGCGGCTACTGAACACTTGACATGTGCTGCGTGTGACTGAGGAACTGAATTTTGGGCATAGCTCACTATTTTTCTTTTTTATGGAGGTGAAATTCATAACCTAAAATTAGCCTTTTAAAATGTATAATTCCGTGACATTTAGTGCATTCATGATGGTGGGCACCCACCACCTGTATTTAGTTCCAAAACATTTTCATCATCCCAAAGGAAAACCCCAGTCACTCCCCATCCCCGATGTCTCCAGCCTCTGGCAACCACCAACCTACTTTTTGAACTTACCCATTTTGGATATCCTATATAATAAAGAGCTAATATGCAAATGGTCGTCACACCATCACACCGGGGCAGGGGACCTGAGGCTGCTCCCCCCACCTGGCGCTGGGTGGGGGACCTGAGGCTGTGCCCCCTGCCCTGCGGAGCTTGATGAGGATGGGGCTGGCTGGGGCTGGGTCTCACGCGATTTTGAGGTGCGCAGGGACTTGACACTGGGTCCCGCAGCATGCCCCAGACTCTAACAGGAGAGAGATTTTCATATACATTTTACTAATTTTCTTTCATCTCTGACACTTCTATTAGAGAGAAAGGGCAAATAGCAATATTAAATATTTCCTTTAATTAATTCCCTTTTAATGTGCATGATTTTCATGCACTGGGCCACTAGTTTTATATAAATGAGATCATGCAATGTGTGGCCTTTCGTGCTTGTCTTCTTACACTCAGCATCATGCTTGCAAGGTTCATGCAATAGCCCACCTTGTAGCAGTGACCAGTACTGCATTTTTTTCTATGGCTGAACATTTTTCCATTGGATATTACACTACATTTTGTTATCATTCATCAGTTGTTAGATATTTGGGTTGTGTCCATCTTTGGGTTATTGTGAACGGCAGTGCTATGAACATTTGTGGAAAAGTACTTATTGCAACACTTGTTTTCAGTTCTTTTGGGTAGATGCCTAGGAGTGGGATTGTTAGATTGTTTTGGTGATTATTAGCTTTCTGAGGAAATGCTAAAGTATTTTTACAGCAGCTGCAACGGCTGTGAATGAGGATTCACTATCTCTGCATCCTCACTAATATGAGGGCTGTGGATCCATGATGATGGAGAGGGAAAAGGACCCCTTACTCCTCTTCCCTAGAGGTGTGTCCTCATGGAACCTCCCAAGGGCTCAGGGGCAGGATTTGCCACGTTGCACAGAACTCCTCCGCCTCGTAGGGACCATCTCTACCTCTTCCCTCTTCTTTGAATTGATGATAAAAGGCTGCCTTCTGCTCTTCTAACTTGCTGAGTGCCTGCCCTGGACGGATGGCATGTGTCCCAGGAATGGGGGGAGGGCATTGTCCCTTCACAATCAGGACTTAGGGCAGCCAGAGGTTAAGAGGTTAAAAATGCTCATTTTGGCCCCGGCTGGTGTGGCTCAGTTGGTTGGATTATCCTCCTGTGTACCGAAAGGTCAGGGGTTGGATTCCTGGTCAGGGCTCATAGCCAGGTTTCAGGTTCGATCCCTGGTTGCATACAAGAAGCAACCCATCGATGTTTCTCTCACACATCAATGTTTCTCTCTCTCTCTTTCTCTCTCTCTTTCTCTCTCTCTTTCTCTCTCTCTCTCTCTCTCTCTCTCTCTCTCTCTCTCTCTCTCTCTCTCTCTCTCTCTCTCTTCAATAAGAACATATCCTGGATGAGGATTGAAAAAAAAGAGAGAGAGAGAATGCTCATTTTGAAGTATGAGAGACCTGGCTCAAATCAAGGCTTTGACATTTACATGTTGAATGGCTATGGGAAAGTTACCTAGTGTCTCAATGACTCATTTTCCTCATCTGTACAGCGGGTGTCATGATGGGCCCTATGTCATAGAGACTGAAGTATGGATTTAATTAGATCGGGCATGTGCGTGCTTAGCATAGCACCTGGCACCTGGTGAGTTTGAAATACTGATTGCCATTCACTCATTCATTTACTTGCTCATTTATTCATTTTTTAAAAAACTCTTTAATGTTGAAAGCATTATCATTTTCTTCCCCACTGACTCCTCCATTTTTAATTTTTAAATTTGAAAAAGATTACAGTCGACATTCACTATTATATTTGTTTCAGGTGTTCAGTGTTTAGAAGTTTATGTACCTTACAAAGTGATCCCCCTGGTAAGTCTATTATCCACCAGGCACCACACATATTTATTACAACATTATTGACTACATCCCCTGTGCTGTACCGTACATCCCCATGACTATTTTGTAACTGCCAGTGTGTACTTTTTTAAAAAAAATATATTTTATTGATATTTTACAGAGAGGAAGGGAGAGGGATAGAGAGCTAGAAACATTGATGAGAGAGAAACATCGACCAGCTGCCTCCTGCACACCCCCTACTGGGGATGTGCCCGCAACCAAGGTACATGCCCTTGACCGGAATCGAACCCGGGACCCTTCAGTCCGCAGGCCGATGCTCTATCCACTGAGCCAAACCGGTTTCAGCCAGTGTGTACTTCTTTATCCTTTCACCTTTTTACCATCCTCCCTACCCCCCTCCCATCTGGCAACCACCAGTTTGTTCTCATATCGAAGAGTTTGTTTCTGTTTTGACTGTTTGTTTTTTTTTTAGATTCCATATATAAGTGAAATCATACGGTATTTGTATTTTCCGTCTGTCTTGTTTTACTTAGCAAAATACCCTCTAGGTCCATCCATGCTGTTGCAAATGGTAAGATTCCATTCTTTTTATGGTTGTGTAATATTCCATTGTATGTATGTACCACATCTTTTTTATCCAATTGTCTATCAATGGACACTTAATTGCTTCTGTATCTTGGCTATTGTATGTAAAATATCCTCCTTTGCCTCTTGTTACAGTCTTTGTCATTCATTCACTCATTCATTCATTCATTCATTCATCTATTCACTTGCTCATTCATTCAAGCATTTATGATGCTTCTCTTCTCTTCCCAATGGAGGGGAAATAGAACTTCATCAGAACTGTTCCTGCTGGTCAAGGGGCTCCAGCCTTGAGGGTGGACAGACAAGGCTCAGACAGGCACTTTGACTACACACATGTCCACATGCATACAAGGCCATGTGTATGTCACTGTCACACACATAGGTGTCAGACAACAGGCTGCCATTAACACACAAGTCAGTATCAACCCATGTGGATTCTGACAATACACATAGTGTCAAGATGTATGTCTTAGTCTTAGGCACGCCGTGTTGATATTAGCATGCTGTTGATGTTGCATGTTGGAGCACGCACTGAGAGTAGTGACACTGGTGCATATCTGGGTTCTGTAAATAAGGGCACCTGTCATCAATAAAACATGCGAATGTCTGTGGTCACACACATACAATATTCTCATGCGTGTCATGGTCACCTGTGCAGTTGCTGAGGTATGTGTTGGTGTTGGTGCAGATAACTGCCCTGGACAGCGGTTTGATGGGTACTGATGGGTACTGTGGCCCAAGTCCCCTGCTCAGGCCCTCAGCGCTCTGGCGCCCCCTACAGGAGAATCTCTCACTCACAGCAGGGCGGCCATGGGTCCTTCCCAGAGCCTGAACCCCAACTCTCCCGCACACACCTCTCTCCGAGCTCAGTGAGAGAGTATCAGCGGCCACGGCAGGTCTTGGAGGTGTGTGCACAGCCCTCACTGTCTAGCTGGTCCCTCTGCTTTTGCTTCTCTCATAATCTACACAGTCACATGAATACTCTCATTTATACCAGCCCTTCCTTCAAAATGTCAGCTATAAAGAAAAACGGGCATTTGACTGAATATTGTCTTGTTCATCTTTTTTATCTTTTAAATATTTTTTTATTGATTTCACAGAGGAAGGGAGAGAGAGATTGAAACATCAATGATGAAAGAGAGTTATTGATCGACTGCCTCCTGCACGCCCCCCACTGGGGATCAAGCCCACAAACCTGGGCATGTGCCCTTGACCAGAATCGAACCCAGGACCCCTCAGTCCGCAGGCCGACACTCTATCCACTGAGCCAAACCAGCCAGGGCTTGTCTTGTTCATCTTAAACCTAAACTTATCATTCATCGGAAGCAGGAACACCTGGCTCTGTTGTGTCCGTGAGCATCGACCTAAGGGAGCACCTCTCGTGTCTTATAAACTGCAGGCTCACCGTCCACAATACCACAACCCAAGGTCCAAGCAGCTGCAAAGGAGAGACCTTCGTCTAACGTGCTTGATGGCCAAGCCTGGCCTGACACAGGCTCGTGTGGTGTCTGCATGCATCCCGCTTTGGTGTGAAGGGCTCATGTTTCACTGCAGAAACATGAATGTGCTTGATTCCAGGAGCCGCCTGAGCCCAGCTGGGCCTGATATCATCTGTGCCACCCATGGGTCACCTTCCCAAAGTCCCACTCCTCCCCGGTGCGCACACACTCATATCTTGTCAAGGGCTGTAGGCCGTATTTTTCTCTTGCAATGACTTTGAGATTAGAGATTATATACCAGGATGGGTAAGTTATGCTGTGTATGAATCTCATTTCATAATAATAAAGGAAATACTGTAAAACATTAATTTTTTTAAAGGAGGATAATGGATTGAAGAGACTTCAGAACAGAAAGTCTAAGCCAGTGGGTCTCAAAGCATGGTCCCCAACCCTTGGGGGCCACTGACGTCCTTTCATGAGGTCCACAAGGTCAAAACTAGTCTCAAGATAATAGTGAGAGGCTCTGCTCCTCACTCTTCCCCGCAGTGTGAGGTGAAGGGTTCCGGAGGCCACGTGACATGTGATGAAGTCATTGCTCTGATATTAACATGGAATGGATTTATTGCTATTTTTAAACAAATACATAAATCTCTAAAAAATGTCTCGGTTTGAATTTGTTTAAGGTAAAGATGAATAGCTATCCCATGGTGCACCGGTGCCAGCCCCTACTGGGCACAGAGAGCCAAATGTTCAATTCTTAGGCATGTGAGCCAGTTAAATCTTTGGTAGCTTGAGATGGGCCATGGTGGGAGTATTGACCGCACGGAAATACGATAGCATGGGGTTACTTTCCCCTCAGAGAGCTGGTTTACCAGGACGCCTTACTGTAAATCACACACATAACCCCAAACACGTTGGGGGTCCTCAATAATTTTTAAGAGCATAAGGAGTTTGATACTAAAACATTTGAGAACCACTGGTCTATTTAAATTACAACCAGTCAAGCCCTTAATATAGGCTGATGCGCCCTCTGCTGGTGCAAATTAGAATGGATGCGATGTTACACACACAGACTTTCACAACTAAAAATGTGTGTTTCTTGTGAAGAAACAGCGACATACAAAGGTCACATTGGTCACATGTTTTTAGTGTCTTGATATTATATCAAAACATCTTCAGTTTATTGAAAGATTATGTACCAAGAACTGTTATAAGATTTCACATCCTATAATTTAATCCTCACACCTATCCTTTGAGATGAATATTATCACCTCACTTGTTTCCTAAACCATTTGAAAGTAAGTGGCCAACAGAATGCCTCATCACCTCACCTTTGCATATGTTGGTTGGCGCAAGCAAGGGCACCTCCCTACACAACCAGATCCAAGATCGGGAAGTTAACGTAACACGTCACTACCATCTCATCCTCACAGCTCACCCAGCTTTCACCAAATGCTCCCAAAGCTGCCTTTAGAACGGAAGTGCCACATTCAGAAGCACACGTTGCATTTCATTGTCATGTCTAACTTTCACTTGCATGGTCTTCACACTTTTGGAGATTATAGGCCAATTATTTCTAGGACATCCCTCAGTTTAGGTTTGTCTGATGTCTTCTCAATGAGCTTCGCGAGGTTTGCATCCCTTGTAGGAAAAGCAGAGAAGTGACTCAGTGTTCTCCTCGCTGCATCCTCCCGAGTGATACGGGATTATGGTTTGTCCCATTAACCATGAATTCACGTAGACCACTTGGTTAAGGTGGTGCCTGCCTGGTTTCTCCTCCGTAAAGTGGCTCTTTCCCTCTTTGCAAATAATAAATATTTGGTGGACAGAAAATTTGACAGTATGCAAATATCTCTTCCTCATCAAACTTTCACCCCTATATATAGTTTCCATTGATGTTACTTGGCTGAATTAATTAATAGTATGAAACTCGTCCCATGATAATTCTCTAATTCTGTCTTTCTGTTGTTGTTAATCCTCTCCAGAGGATTTTTTTTCATTGATTTTCAGAGAGAGTGGAAGGGAGAGAGGTAGGGAAAGGGAAAAAGAGAGAGAGAAAGAGAACAAAAGAGAGAGGAAGAGTTGTGATCAGTCGCCTGGACCAGGGATTGAACCTGCAACCCTGGTACCTGTCCTTGACTGGGAATCGAACTCTGCACCCTTTGGTGAGAGGGCCGATGCTCTAACCACTTAGTTACACCGGCCAGTGTTCTAGTCCTTTCTTTCTTCTACATTTGTTAGTTGCCATTTCACTGTATTCTTATAATACTGGTATTCATCTTCTCATTTGTCTTAATTCATTATTTATGTCATTATGAACTTCTAGAATTCTCTTTTATTCATTAGGTTATAATTAATATCATTATTTTGATTCTCTAATTGTCCAACATTTGGTGAGTGGGAGCCCCCACTAGCTGGCTCCTGTGTTGTTTTTAAAAAATAGACTTTAGCCCTAACCAGTTTGGCTCAGTGGATAAATATTTGCACATCCTACCGGGGCAGCTGATCCATGTTTCTCTCTCATCAGTGTTTCTAACTCTCTATCCCTCTCCCTTCCTCTCTGTAAAAAATCAATAAAATATATATTTTAAAAAATAGACTTTAGTTTGTAGAGCAGTTTTATGTTCACAGAAGAACTGAGCAGAAAGTGCAGAGTTCATATGTGTCTCTTGCCCCCACACTTGTACAACCTCCCCCACTATCAACCCCAGCTTGTTTGTTTCCTAATTGTTCCAAAACCAAAGGGTCTACTCCGTGCACTGCAACGAAACCAAACACTGAGCACCAAGTTTTCTTTTAAATATATATATTTTTTATTGATTTCAGAGAGGAAGATAGAAACATCAATGATGAGAAAGAATCAACTGGCCGCCCCCTGCACGCCCCCAACTGAGAACCGAGCCCGAAACCCGGGCATGTGCCCTTGACTGGAATTGAACCCGGGACCCCTCGGTCCACAGGCCTGACATTGTGGGGCTGAACACCAAGTTTTGCGGGGGAGAATGAAAGCCATTTATTGGCAGAGTGCCAGGCCAAGAGATCTGGGAGCTCAAAATCCCAACTCCCAGATGGTTTTTCTTTATATCTATACTTTAAAAATTGATTTTTAGAGAAAGAATGGAAAGGAGAGAGAGAGAGAGAGAGAGAGAGAGAGAGAGAAACACATTCATTGGTTGATTCTTGCATGTGCTGTGACCCGAGATAAAGGCTACCTTGGATTATTCGGACGATGCTCTAAGCAACTGAGCTACCCACCCAGGCCTCCTGATGGTTTTTCACCAAGGGCTTTGAAAGGCAGCGATTACATTCTAGGGGTTGGGGGTCACGAGGGAAGCTGATGGGTTAGTTCTGTGCCAGCTTCAGTGGTTTTTCTTAGTCTGATTAATTCAGTTCCTGATGTTGTCTGGTCTGGTATCTTTGTCACTATGGTCAGATGGTCAGGTGATCTAACCGGGTTGAAGAACCAAGATTTTCCAGGATAGCTCAGGGTTGTGCAGCAGTGATGTTATCTTTAAAAAAAAAAGAGAGAGAGACACAACTATTACCTTATCTTTCTTGTAAACACATAATACTCCCCTGAGGAATGTCATCCTCCCAGATGGGGAGAACTTTTTTTTCAAAACACTGCGATATATAAAAATATATATACTGTCATTTCAATCAGTTGTTCATACAATTTGAAAATCAGAATGTGAATTTTCTGGAAAAAATTATTTCCAAAGACAGATAGAAAAGGTAGGGTTGGGAAAATAGTCAAGAATTACTTGTGATGCTAATAATATTAAATCACAGCACTGTGTACATCTATGTTCATGAAAAGCAGTGTGGACAAAAGGGGGGACTTCTGTAATAATCTCAACAAAAAAGGTTTAAAAATTAAAATAAAAGCAGTGTGGTCATGTGACAGATGCATGGATGCAAATCAGGTGAGCTGAAGCAAAATAAAAAGCTGGTCCATTGATATCTTTGCATTTATTGTGTGGTGAAGATACAATTTCAAATGAGAATAAATGGAATAATTTCAAAAATTTTAGTTATTAATTTTAGAGAGAGAAGAAGGAAGACGAGAAAGAGAGAGATAGAGAAATATCGATTTGCTGCTCCATTCATTCATACATTCATTGGTTGCTTCTTGTATGTGCCCTGACCGGACATCAAACCCACAACCTTGGCATATTGGGACGATGCTCTAACCAGTGGTCAGCAAACTCATTAGTCAACAGAGTCAAATATCAACAGTACAACGATTGAAATTTCTTTTGAGAGCCAAATTTTTTAAACTTAAACTTCTTCTAACGCCACTTCTTCAAAATAGACTCGCCCAGGCCGTGGTATTTTGTGGAAGAGCCACACTCAAGGGGCCAAAGAGCCGCATGTGGCTCGCGAGCAGCAGTTTGCCAACCACTGCTCTAACCAACTTAGCTCCCAGGCCAGAGCTCAATGGAATATTTTAAAATAGTATCAGACTCCTGGTCATCAACTTGAAGAAAAATAGTTAGATGCCAACTTCACAGCATTCATAAAACCATAACGTGATCTGGGATAGAAGGGTAAATATAAAAAAGCAACAAAATTATTAGAAGAAAATATAGGGAATGAATTTAAGCAGGTTGGTAAAAATGCCTTATAAAGGCCTATGTGAAAAACGTTTATGAATCAGATTCTATTGAGACTAAAATCTTAATATTTCATGTGTAGGACTGAACAAACGATACTGTATATTCACGAGTTGCAAAGCGCTGTGGTTTCCTCTGTGGGAGAATGAAGTCAGAAATGCGGGTGGGGAGAAACCACGATGGCGGCATAAGGTATACACCTGTACGTGCTGCCTCTCACAACCACACCAAAACTACAACTAAAAGACAAAACGTCTATCACCCAGAACCACAGGAAAGCTGGCGGAGTGGAGGTTCTACAACTAGGAGGAAAGAGAAAACAGCATTGAGACTGTGTAGGAGGTGCAGAGCCGCGGAAAAGCAGAGGTACAGAGGTGCGCACGGAGAGAGCTGGCAACTGAGGACACGGTTGTCTTTTTCAAGCGAGAGGGAGACACAAGCTCCCAACTGCTCTGAACTCCAGTTTCCGGCGAGACTCTGGGGACCCAGACTCCTACAGGGAGAAACTGGACTGTCTGGCATCGGGTCGGAAAGTGAGGGTGGCTTTCTCGCAGAGGTGCGCAGGAATCATTGTTTACTGTGCTGGGGCCTGGGACTGGGGACGTGGAAACGCGGAGACACAGAGACGGCTGACTGGTAGCCATCGCTGTTTGCTACGCCCTAGCCTAGTGATTCCCTGAGACCCCACCCCACACAATTTACAAACCCACCCAGACTGTGCGCACGGCTTTTGCATATGAATGGCCTGCCCTATCACAGCTTAACCTAACAAACTGCAGCTGGGTCAGCTCCAAAACTTCCAAACCCCAAGCAAAGAGGAGAAATCTGCAGATCTTTTTTTTTTTTTTAAATATATTTTATTGATTTTTTTACAGAAAGGAAGGGAGAAGGATAGAGAGTCAGAAGCATCAATGAGAGAGAGACATCAATCAGCTGCCTCCTGCGCACCCCCTACTGGAGATGTGCCCACAACCAAGGTACATGCCCTTGACTGGAATCGAACCTGGGACCCTTCAGTCCGCAGGCCACTGCTCTATCCACTGAGCTAAACTGGTCAGGGCTAAATATGCAGATCTTGCTGTAGCTCCTGCTGGGTGGCCTCAGACAGTAGCTGACTTGCACCTCCTTGGAGATCCAGGAGCCAGTGTACCTAGTGGTCAGTGTGAGATGACACCAGATTTCAATTCTTCACATTCATAAGTGACACATTCAAGAGGCAGACTCAGTGAGCACCAAAGCCCCACTGAAGCAAGTCCTGCCCCATAAGGGTGTCTCCAGCACAGCAGTTTTTCCATTATAGACACAGCGGTTCCTCATAGCCAACTGGCCTGAAGGTCAATTCCTCCCAGTGATACCAGTAGCAATCAAGGCTTAACTACAACAAGACTGTGCACCCAGCCCCCAAAGAGGTGCACCAAGAGTGTCCACCTCAGGTGACTGGGGAGGCTGAGCCACTGGGCCCTATAGGACACCTAGCACACAAAGCCACTCTATCAACTCAGGGAAGCAGCCAAAATGCGAGACAAAGAAACATGTCACGAATGAAAGAAATGGAGGAAAGCAAACTACTGGATATAGAGTTCAAAACCAGTTATAAGGTTACTCAGGAATCTTCTAGAAACCGCCAAGAAACTTAGTGAGACCTCCAAGGAACTTAGTGAGACCTTCAAGGATCTTAATGAGAATGCCAAAAAAAAAAAAAAAAAAAAAAAAAAGGAAAAGGATCAGTCAGAAATTAAGCATACACTGTCTGAAATAAAGAATAATATACAGAAATCCAACAGTAGACTAGAGGACCCCAAGAATCAAACCAAAGATTTGAAATATGAGGAAGCAAAAAACACCCAACCAGAAAAACAAAACGAAAAAAGAATAAAAAAAATATGAAGATAGTGTAAGGAGCCTCTGGGACAACTTCAAGCGTACCAACATCCGAATTTTTGGGGTGCCAGAAGAAGAGAGACAGCAAGATATTGAAAACCTATTTGAAGAAAAAATGACAGAAAACTTTCCCTACCTGGTGAAAGAAATAGACTTACAAGTCCAGGAAGTGCAGAGAACCCCAAACAAAAGGAATCTGAAGAGGACCACACCAAGACACATCATAATTAAAATGCCAAGGGCAAAAGACAAAGAGAGAATCTTGAAAACAGCAAAAGAAAAACAGTTAGTTACCTACAAGGGAGCACCCATACGACTGTCAGCTGACTTCTCAACAGAAACTATGCAGGCCAGACGGGAGTGGCAAGAAATATTCAAAGTGATGAACAGCAAGAACCTACAACCAAGATTACTCTACCCAGCAAAGCTATCATTCAGAATTGAAGGTCAGATAAAGAGCTTCACAGACAAGAAAAAGCTAAAAGAGTTCATCACCACCAAACTAACATTATATGAAATGCTGAAGGGTATTCTTTAAGAAGAGGAAGAAGAAGAAAAAGGTAAAGATAAAAATTATGAACAACAAAATGACATCAAATACATATCTATCAACAAGTGAATCTAAAAATCAAGTCAATAAAAAATCTGATGAACAGAATAAACTGGTGACTATAATAGAATCAGGGGCATAGAAAGGGAGTGGACTGACAATTCTCAGGGGGAAGGAGGTCTGAGGGGTGCAGGAAGAGATTGGGCAAAAATCTTACACCTATGGATGAGGACAGTGGCGGGGGGTAAGGGCATGGGGGCGGGGAATCAGGTGGAGGGGAGCTATGGGGGGGAAAGAGAGGAACATCTGTAATAATCTGAACAATAAAGATTTATTAAAAAAAAAAAAGAAATGCAGGTGGGTGAGGGAGGATCTCGGGGGCAGTGGACGGGCACTGGGAGCCCTTCTGTCTCTAAAGCCCCCCGACCCACCTGAAGGACCCGGCTTCTTGGGGAAGTGGCTGATTCCAGGTCTGGGTAAGCAAAAGGACCAGCGGAGTCTGGCATATGCTGTTGATACAAAGAATGAAGACGTTCCGGACAAAAACTGGGACATTTTGAGAAGAGAATAAAGCCAGCACGAAAAGAATCTTTGTATCAGCTTGGGGGTACCGGAGCAACCCCCCAAATGCACAGGCGGCATTGTCAATTTTGATAATGAAAAGGGAGTGGGGGAAGGAATATTGTGGCTATGGAGCAGAACGTCAACTCTACAAATACAAAGTATAAAAGAAATTATAGTTATGTAATGTGATAAATATCGCTACAACAGCAATCATATTACAACATACAAAAGTATCAAAGTAACAGGTCTACACTTTATATTTACACAGTGTTATATGTCAAATATACTCAATTAAAATAAAACAAATTATCTTTGGCAACCGTTATGAAAGATTGATTCCAAAAAAAAGATTGACTCAATAATTCCATTATAGCTTTGGAACTAGATAATGAATCACTGTTTGTAATGTTAATATCTTGTGCTTTCTTCCCTTTAATCCTCACCAGAGGATATTTGTTCTATTGATCTTTCTAGAGATCGTGGAAGGGCGCGGGAGAGAGGAAAGAGAAACATCCACTGGTTGCCTCCACAGGCCCCCTCCTGGGCCTGGCAATGGAGCCTGCCAGGGAGTCCCAGGTGCCCTTGACCAAGAATCCAACCTGCGATCCTTCAGTCCCAGGGCCGAAGCTCTAACCACTGAGACAAACCGGCCAGGGCCTCTGCAAATTTCTAAAACCAACTATCTACGTTCTCGCCTCACAGTGATTGACATTTTAAAATAGACTGTCAAGCCAGGAGAGCAAGTTTCTATTGGGCGGAGTCAGCCTGATAAAGTGGGAGTAACCTGGGGGTAGGGAGGTGTGAAGCCCCGCCCCTCCTCTCCCATGATCCTCCGGGCTATTCTTTGGCTCCTCCTCCTTGTTCAGGTTGCATCACTCCACTTTCCCAGTTCATCTAGCAGGGGTCCTCAAACTTTTTAAACAGGGGCCAGTTCACTGTCCCTCAGACCGCCGGAGGGCCAGACTATAGTTTAAAGAAAAAACTATGAACAAATTCCTATGCGCACTGCGGGCCCGGGACGAGTCGGCTGCTAAGCAGGACAGGCAGCGGCACCGGCGGGCCGGCTCAATGTTCTCGGTGGGCCGCAGTTTGAGGATGCCTGAAAGGCATCGTCCACCTGTGTTCTTGTGTATCACTGTCACATCCCAGCTGTATTTCCCCAGGTCCCTCTAGGAGGAGGGAGTGGGTCTCTCTTTAAACAGACCTGGGGCTGAGTTCAGGTTATGCTGAGAGTGGGCATCAATCAGCTGAACCTATGCATAATGTGGCCACTGCCAAGACACTTGCCCAAGGTGGGGACACCCATTCACCCCAGTGCCCCCACCTGGGGCATCCCCCACCTCACCTGGTAGGTAATTGTGGCAGGTGAATCAGAGAAGGAAACTCGGGGTTTCCACCTGTCACAGGCTCCCCCACCCTGCATACCTGACGTGCTTGGAGCAGAGATGAAATTCCTCACATTCTTGTCTGCCCCCAGGGAGGGGCTCCCTGAAGCCAGGTGGAAAGAACACCCCAATGCTGCCAAAAGGGAGGCTCAGCCTGTTTAGCTGCTGGGCCCCACGTGGCAGGTGGAATGACTCATTTCCTTCTGTGCTTCTCTATGGTTTTGCTGGATATGGTCCAGTTTTTTTTAAAATATATATATTTTTTTCTTGATTTCAAAGAGGAAGGGAGAGGGAGAGAGAGATAGAAATATCAATGATGACAGAGAATCCTTGATTGGCTGCCCCTGCATGCTGGATGGAGCCCGAAACCGGTGATGTATCCTGACCAGGAATCACACCATGACCTCCAGCTTCAGAGGTGGACACTCAACCACTGAGGCACACCGGCCGGGCCAGTCCAAATTCTTTAAAAAATATATATATATATATATCAATCTTTTCCGTTTGACAGTGTTGTTCTCGGGCATATCTGGAGTCTCAGCGCGGAGCATGTTCCTCCTGCCAGAGAACTGATCAGCCGCCACCCCCTGTCCTAAAGCCCCGTGTGCACACATTGGGTGAGTGGTTTCTGTTTGCTGGCAGGAGCCCTTTAAGCAGGAAAGGGTGTGGGAGCCCCTCCAGGCGGTGATCACGGAAGCCCTGCTGCAGGCACTGCAGGCAGCCTGAAGCCTGAGGAGTGCAGGTGGGCGGGGCCCGGGGCACCTCCCTGCAGCCAGCAGCACAGGGCAGGCCCCGCCCTGGGAGCCCCCTGCATGCCTGACCTGCTTGGAGCAGAGATGGAATTCCTCACATTCTGGCCTGTCCCCAGGGAGGGGCCCCCTGCAGCCAGGTGGAAAGAACACCCCAATGCTGCCAGGAGGAGGTTCAGCTTGCTTAGCTGCTGGGCCCCAGGGAAGCCAGCGGGGAAGCCTGTGACAGCTGGAAACCCCTGTTTCCTTCTCTGACTCACCTTCCGGAAGCACAGGCCTGCCAGCAGCACCTGGGAGCTGGGGGACCGTCTCCCCTGGGGTGTGTCCAGCAGAGCCTCACAGTGGGGGGCTCCCCTTTCCGGAGGGGCGGGGCCTGGGACTGAGGGAGACCCCTGGCTGGTGCGGGGTGTGTGGGTCCAGCCCAGACCGTGCCTGTAACTGCACAGGGGCCTCGCGCCAGGGTCTTCCTTCCATAGAGGGAGCTGGGCAGAGGGAATAAAACCAAAGGGGTTTCAGTATCTCTTATTTCCCACGGGACCCCGAGTGTCCTCTGGTCTTTGGAAGATACAGTGTCCCCAACAGCTGGGCCCTTGGCTGTGGCCAAGGCAGTGCTGGTCCCTGACATCGGAGAGCTTTAAATCCAATAGAGATAGCGGACTGGCCCCAGACAGGGACCACTGAGACTGGGCAGTGGGGAGGAAGCTGCTATAGCACTTTGGTTGGTGGTGGTGGTGGATTTGGGTGCCTAGTGACCCTGGCTGGATGCAGGACAACCCCTCAGGCAGGAATTTATATGAATATCAGGAGGAATGACACAGCACTAGTTTATTCACAATGAGGTTTATTATCTCATAGGACTCCCCAGGAGAAGGGCTCAGGATTCCTCTGGAGTGAAGCAGGGGGAAGCAGGTGGTTAACCAGGGCTTCTATTTTGGCTGGGAGTTGGGCAGGTCTTGCTTTTTATGGTTTGAACTTCCCTTGGGGTGAGGGGACGCAGCCCAGAGGACTTCCTAAGGGCTGACCCAGATGTGGGGCTGAAGGAGGGGGCATGGCCCCTGAAAGCTGTCAATCAAACATCCAACAGGGAGTCTTCCTCTTGATTCCAGGGAGCGGAAGGGGCTCTGTAAGGGGTGTTTGTTTCCTTGGTTTCATGTCTCCATTGATGAAGTTCCTGCTGTTACTCCCGTGTTTACATCCCTGTATAAATCTGAGCTCACCCTCATAATGGTCTATAGTGACGAGCAGGCCTGGGGGTGGTGGTGTTAGATGGTCGGTATTTCTTCCAGGTGCTACTGATTTGTCTCCCATGAGTTGATTTCTTCTTCCTCTTTCTAAAATCCTCAGCTGAGAATATTTTTCCCGGATTTTTTTAGACAGTGGAGAGGCGGAGATGGTGGTGTGTGTGTGTGTGTGTGTGTGTGTGTGTGAGGAGAGAAAGATAATAATGGATGTGAGAGAGGACACATGGATTGGTTGCCTCCCGCATGCGCCCTGACCAGACTGTGTATCAAGCCTGCAACCGAGATAGGTGCCTGGACCTGGAATGGAACCCCGGACCCTTCCTCTGGGGGCCGACTCTATAACCACTGACAGAAACGAGTCAAGGCTGTTTCTTGCTTTTTATAAGATTTTATTTGGCCCTGGCTGGTGTGGCTCAGTGGATAGAGTGTCAGCCTGTGGACTACAGGGTCCCGGGTTTGATTCCGGCCAAGGGCACATGCCCAGGTGGCGGGCTCAATTTCCCGTGCAGGAGGCAGTCAATTCATGATTCTCTCTCATCATTGATGTTTCTATCTCTCTCCCTTCCTCTCTGAAACCAATAAAAAATATATATATATTTTTAAAATATATTTTATTGATTTTTTACAGAGAGGAAGGGAGAGGGATAGAGAGTTAGAAACATCGATGAGAGAGAAACATCGATCAGCTGCCTCTTTCACACTCCCTACTGGGGATGTGTCCGCAACCAAGGTACATGCCCTTGACCAGAATTGAACCCGGGACCCTTCAGTCCGCAGGCTGACGCTCTATCCACTGAGCCAAACCTGTTAGGGCCCAATAAAAAAAAAAAAAAATATTTTATTTGAGACAAACTGACAACATATGCCAGGGAACAAAAATCTCAAATGTTCCCGCATTTCTTATTTTGAAACACACAACACTGGGAGGAGAAATAGAAGCCCATGTCTTCTTTTCACTGTTGTTTTTGTTAATTCTCACCTGATATTTTCCCATTGATTTTTAGAGAGAGTGGAAGGGAGGGGAAGAGAAGAGAGGGAAACATCAGTGTGAGAGACCCATCGATTGGTTGCCTCCCGAACACGGGATCAAGCCTGCAACCATGGTGCATGCCCTTTACTGGAAGCAAACCGAGGCTCTATCCACTGAGTCAGACCAGCTAGGGCCCACATCCTCTTCGATGGTGCCAAGTTGTTCCAAGACCACTGCTTAGGTACAATCCACAAAATAAAATCAGTTATCTGAACAGTGTTGATGGGAATCTACGCTCATTTTAAGTGAATTCTAACACTTTTTTTTTTTTTTAAATACTCACTCGAGGATATTTTTCCATTGATTTTTAGAGAGAGTGGAAGGGAGAGGGAAAGACAGAGAGAAACATCAATGTGAGATAAACATATCAATAGGTTGCCTCCTGCATGTGCGCTGACCAGGGCCCTGCCCAGAGAGGATTCTGTAACTGAAGTACGTGCTCTTGACCACAATCGAACCTGGGACCTTTCAGTCCTCAGGCCGACGCTCTATCCATTGAACCAAACAGGCCAGGGCCCAAATACTTTTTATTTCCTAATAGTCTTTTAAATTTATGCCCTTTTTAATGTCCCTCTTTTTTGTGTGTGATTTTTTACAACAAAATTGCCTCAAGGCCAATTAGTTATGGGGCAAAAATATTGGCAGCAAAAATGCTTGCAGCCAGATGTCTATGCAAAAATACCAGGCACGTTATTTCTTGACACCTTGGGAAGAGACAGAGGTAGGGTTCAAACCTGGGCCGTCTGACCCCAAAGCCTCAGGCTGTTGAGTTAGAGGCTCTCAGTGTCCACACCTCTCAGGACCAGCCACTGCCCTCCAACCATCAGCGCTCCCCTGACCTCCTGCCCTGGCCCCGAGTCTGACTCAGCTGCTCTGGGAGACCAGGCTCCATGCTCAGCAACTCCAGCTCCAATCTTGCCCCAAGGAATAGGCTGCTCTCTCACCCTGGCTCCCTGCTCCACCTCGCCCTCTTCCTGGCACACACCCAGGCTGGGTGCCAAGCCTGCTTCCAGCCTCCCCAGAGGAGCTGGCTTGCGTTTTGAAAGCCCAAGGTTCCCAGCATCCTCATTCACTTAGGATTCTGAAAAAATTGTCAGCTAACATGGTGGCCACGGTGGGGGGCTGGAGAGTGTATGGGGTCCCATTAAAGAGGCGGTGTCTCAGGAAAGAGAGACCCTTGGGGAAGCAGGACATGGGAGCCATGGAGGGTGATGGTGAGTATCTGTGGGCCCACAGATGGAAGTGGGTGTCTGAGGAGCTGCCAGATGGGGGTGAGGATGTGGGGGTTGGGGGGGTGTTGGGACATCAGGTTTATGCTGGCCTTAGGAAACATGTTCCATGTTCTGCTACAGTTTGTATAAGATTGCCGTTTGGTTATGGGTGCCCTGGGTTCTGGCAATCTTCCAGGACAGAAATCAAGGGAGGTCACCCAAAACCGATACAGACAAAGGTTTATTTAAGCTCCTGCACCAGGAAGCCAGCACCACAAAGGGAGAGGAGACAGGCTGCTTCCCGTCAGCGCCTGGGGAGAATTGTGAAGAGGCTTGGGCGGGAACAGAGCCCGCCAAGGATGTAGAGCAGGCGCTGTGGGTGCTTGTGTGTAACTACATGCCTCTTCTTGCCAGGCACGGCCTATTAGCATGTTAAATCCCCACCCAGGGGGGTGTGTTTCAGTATTTAAATGAGGGACGGTCACGAAAAGGACAGTGTTTGTTGCAGGATGACCTTGTAGAGGGCAGGCTCCTTCAGTGCAGTCCCTGGTTGGCTGTTTGTCCTGAGGGGAGGGAGGGCCTTGGGGGAGCAGCCTGCCTGTCTCAGTGTTATTCTTACCCTTTGGAAGAGTTCACCGATGATGCCAGTGGGCCTGGAGTTTTCTTGGTGAGAAGTATTTAAACGTGGCCTTAATGTCCTAACACCTATTTAAGAGACAACGGACATTTTATTTTTCTTTCTTAATCCTCACCCCAAGGAGGGGTGAGAGGGAGAGAGAGAGACATGGATGTGAGAGAGACCCATCCATTGGTTGCTTCCTGCACGCCCACCCCCCTGGGAGGGGATCGAGCCAGCAGCCCAGGTACATGCGCTGGACCAGGAAATTGGCATTCTTCCTGCCATCAGCCTCCTCACTGGCTTCCCCTTTAGTCCAGGACCAAATAGGCTGAGCCTCCCTCCTGGCAGCAGGAGGTGGATCTCCTTGGTCCCCAGAAGGCTCTCCGGGGGCAGCAGGAGTTGGGTGGAGTACCAGCTGAGGGGGAAAGAGGCCGGTGAGCAGGATGTCACTGAGCAGGAGGGGCTGGGACTCCAGTGCCACACGCCAGCCTGCACAGGCAGCCTGCTCCCTGCACAGCCAACAGGGAGCCCCCAGTCCAACTTCAGGGTTTCTGGCCCGATCCCTGCTACCTGCAACAGGTGATGGGGACCACGACCTGGATGGGCACGCCAGACCCTTCCTTGCTTTTAGAAGGAGGCTGACCAGTTTCCTGGCAGGTGGATGTGCAGGCTCATGCTGGGGCTCCAGAGGTGCCCAGAGCAACACTGTGCAACTGGAAACTTCAAAATTTAAAAATTAGAGTCTATGCAGCACAAGCATAGAGAAGTCCCCAAGGGCATGAGCCATCCCTTCCCTGTGGATGGGCCACCACAATTAGATACCAGGTGTGGTGGGGACCCTGGGGTGGCATGGTGTCCCGTCCATGGACACGGGTCTTTGAGGTGGCACATTCTGCACAAGTTCAGACCATGTCCCCCCTCACTATAAACTGAACACAGACCCAGCTCTGTCCAAAGAGATTTCAACTCCCTCCTCCCAGAGGGACATAAAGAAATACAAGTAGGAGGTGACGGTGATCCTGGAGAGGACAGGTAGATGATGGCCTTGAGTGTGTCCCCGCATCCTCTCAGGCCTGTCAGTGAGCGTGGAGAGTGGAGTAGTGCTGCCTGGACAGGGAGGAGGAGCCACAGACACACAGATACATTGGAACCCATCAAAGTTAAAGCTTTCACTTCAAAAAGCACAGCCAAGCCCTGGCCAGTTTGGCTTGGTGGATAGAGCGTCGGCCTTCGGACTGAAGGTTCCCGGGTTCGATTCCGGTCTGGGGCACGTGCCTGAGTTGCGGGCTCGGTCCCCAGTGGGGGGCGTGCGGGAGGCGGCCAATCAGTGATTCTCTCTCATCATTGATGTTTCTATCTCTCTCTCCCTCTTCCTTCCTCTCTGAAATCAATAAAAATATATTAAACACACACACACACACACACCCCACCCCACCAAGAAAGTGAGCCGGTGGTGTAGCTTAGTGCACGGAGCGTCTTCCCCTGGACCAAGAGGTTCCAGGTTTGAATCTCATTCGGGGCACATGCCCGGGTTGCAGGCTTGACCCACAGTAGGGGGCGTGCATGAGGCAGCCGATCAATGTGTGTCTCTCATCGATGTTTCTGTCTCTCTGTCCTTCTCCCTTCCTGTCTGAAATCAATAAAAATATTTATGTATAAAAAAAGAAAGTGAAAAGGCAACTCCCAGTGTGAAAGAAAATATTTTCAAGTCATATGCCTGATAAGGGAGTTGTGTCCAGAGTTTAGTAAAAACTCTTACCAGTCAACAATTAAAAACCAAACGACCAATGAAAAAGTGGGCAAAGGATTTGAAGACTTTTCCCCAAAGATGACATAGAAACAGACACTGAACCCATGAAGAGATGATCGACATGCTGAGTCATTAGGGACAGTGAATCAAAACCACAAACCTCTTCACACCCACGGGTACAAGTGTGTACTCATAGCACAATTATCCTCAACAGCCTCAAGTTGGAACGGAGCCAAATGTCTATAAGCTGGTGAATGGTGAAGTGTGGGTCTCCGCTGTGGATGCTACAGGGTAGGAACGCCTGGGGCCCTGGCCTGGGCCATTTGTCCTTGTGGCGAGACCCGCAGGCATTTCCTGGACTGCAGTCATTGTGGCTGGACCAGGCCTCAGAGTTATTGTGATTGCAGGACACACCTCCGCACAAGCCATTAGAGAATCTTAAGAACAGGATTTAGTACTCGCAGATGCTGGAGGGCACATGGCAGGCCAGAGGGCCACACAGCAAGTGGAGAGAGGAGAGGAGGGTGGACCTGCGGGTCTACCTTTATTAGGGCCCAGGGGTGGGGTGTCTAGTGTTTGGAGGGTTCACTGTTTATTGGGGAATTGAAAGCAATAGGAGCAGGAATTAGAGCGCAGGAGGGGAGGCACACGGGTCACCAAGCTGTCAGTTATCTAGGTTACCCAGGACTTTCTAAAGGGGATCCTCATGGTGTGAGCCGCCTGGTTCCTTGTCTGCTTGGTTTGCTGGTAGCTGCATCCTACATCTGGCAAGTTGTTCCTTGTAGATGACTGTCTGTGATTTGGATGACATTTGCAATGACAGTCATTAACATTACAGTCAGAACACTAATGCCAGGCACTTGCACCACAATGAATGCACAAGATGTGGTGTGTCCATACGATGGAATATTATTGTCACTAAAAGAAGTGGAACACTGATACATGTGACAACATGGATGAACCTTGAGAACCTTACACTCCATGAAAGACACAAATGGTCACCCAGCATATGATCCCACTTAAATGAAACGTCCAGAATAGGCAAATCCATAGAGACAGAAAGCTGATCAGCGGATGTGAAGGGGCAGGGGAAAGGGTCATGGGGGTGACTGCTAATGGGTTTGGGATTTCTTTTTGGGCTGATGGGAATGTTTTGGAATTAGTGGTGGTGGTTAGACAACATTATAAATACACTAGAGGCCTGATGCACGTAATTCTTGCACTGGGTTGGGGGGGGGTGTCCCTTAGCCCGGCCTGTGCCCTCTCACAGTCTGGGATTCCTCTTGCAGTCTGGGACCCCTCGCTCCTTACCGCCCCTGCTGGCTGCTCCTTTGCCCTGCTGCAGAGGCAGGAATCATCGCGGGACTCGCCAGCCATGAGCTCGGCTTCTGGCTAATCAGCACTCCCCCTGTGGGAGCGCACTGACCACCAGGGGGCAGCTCATGTATTGAGCATCTGCCCCCTGGTGGTCAGTGCGTGTAATAGCGACTGGTTGTTCTGCCCTTTGGTCGATTTGCATGTTAGGCTTTTATTATATAGCATAAACATTTAAAATCCACTGATTAAAATAATTCAATCAGAAATTCTGTTATGTGAATTTTACTTTAAAACACTAATGATAAAAGATTAAAAGTATGCACTGGAAAAAGAGAACAGCCATAGATTTATTAGCTACATGGCTGTCATTGAAGTACCGTGGAGTCAGGCAGCCTCTTCGATTTGCTGGCCCTAAACAAACCCTGAGTTACCAGGAGCACCTGTGCAGGAATTTTTCAAAACTGGGCTGTGCTGGCTGAGTGGTTCAGTTGGCTACAACGTGCTCCCGATTTGCCAAGGTTTCATGTTTGATCCTGGATCAGCGCACATATAAGAATCAACCAATGAATGCATAAATAAGTGGAACAATAAATCTTCCTCTTCTGTCTCCTTCCCTCCTTTTTTTCCTCCCTTATCCTCTCTCTAAAATCAATGGGGGAAAACCTCCACCATGGATAATGGTGTATGCAATTATATATCTCAGTTTTTTCCCCTTTAACATTATGATGTGAACATTTTCCATGTCAGTAGAGTATTTGAAATATATTATTAAAGAAGACATTGGATTATAAACTTGAGACATTCAGGCACTGCACTAATTTTCTGCCGTTAAAAGTTTGAGATGAATCTATGGGTCCTTACACAGAAATATTTCTAAACTATTTTTATGTTAAAAAGGCAAAATAATTAAAGGTATGTATACATGTAAGCTAAAACAGAGAAAAAATGTTTACTTTTCAACAAGCACGGACACGTTTCATATACTCCGGGCATGTTTTGAAATCTTTTACAAACATTGATTCATTTGATCTGGTTTTGGTGGTCATTTTACAAATGGGGAAACTGAGGCACAGAGGCACTCATCACTCCCAGAATCACACACGTCATAGGAGGGGCAGGGTCTGCCCTGGGCACTCCAGCTGCAGAGTTCCTCCTCCCCCAGCACCTGCTCTTCCAGGCACAGAACCTTCTGGATGGTCACACTGACACTGTTGCTAGTGTGTCTTTTTTTAAAAAATATATATATTTTATTGATTTTTTACAGAGAGGAAGGGAGAATGATAGAGAGCTAGAAACATCAATGAGAGAGAAACATCGATCAGCTGCCTCCTGCACACCCCCTACTGGGGATGTGCCCTTGACCAGAATAGAACCTGGGACCCTTCAGTCTGCAGGCCGACGCTTATCCACTGAGCCAAACCGGTGAGGGCGCCAGTGTGTCTTAGAGGAGAGGGAGACAAGGCTGAGGATGGGGAGGAGCTTTGCTTTGCATATTGCTCAATCCCCAGCTGCTTATATTTACACCCTCATGGAGGGAGGGGCAGGTTCCTCTGAGCCCGGTTTGGGGAGACCCCACTCAGTGACCCAGAAGTCCCTGCCTTTTCTGTCCAATTTGCATATGATTGTTTACAAATAAAATTAGTACACGGAAAATAGCCTTAATTTCCTTCACAATTTAAAGAGTCTGGAGAGGACTAGGCATTTGCAACCTCTGTCCAGGGTCCTGGATATGCCCCGTCCGGGCCCAATCACCACCCTACAGGCTGAGGGGCGTGGCCTGGTCCTCACCGTGTGTCCTGGATGCCGCTCCTCCCTGAACCCCTGTCTCTCTAGGGAAGTTCGACCTCAGACATCACAGAGCCCGACCCCTGTGACCGCGGTTCCCGCCCGTGTTTGTGGCTGGGTGAGCCCAGGAGCTGGGGAGGAGTGTCCACCCGCGGTTTGGGTGAAAGCCAATTGGAAATGCTCACACCTCTTTGGATGACGCCCAGAGCGTCTTTTGGAGGCAAGTCAGTTCTTCCTGTGAGAGTTCCAGCCTCCCACACCACAGCCCACTGGCTGGTGGGGACACGTGGAGAGCCCAGCCCTGGGGTTGGGGTGCAGGAGAGGCACCTTTTCCTTCCCCAGCGCTGGGGGCTCCTCCCTGGTTCTGACACACAGCGCCTGCCCGCCCTGCGCCCGCCTCCCGCCAGGGGGCGTGCTTGCCTCACCTCCCTCCACTGGGCTAGGCAGGTGGTGGGGGACAGATGCAGCGCCAAAGCCCCTCCCTCCCTGGGGCCGCGTCCCCCTCCCTGTCCTACCCCCTGGTGGGATGGAAACAAGAACTGGATCCCGGTGACCGGGATGCAACTGTTATTCCGTGAAACCCGCAGATCCTGGGGAACACCTGACAGTTGTTCTTACATGGGAAACGTGGACATTCCTTGTGACCCCTGGGAGCCAGAGAAAGGACCCATGTCCACCACTTAGGACCCTTCCCAACCGTTCATGAGCCGGGACAGAACAGGTAAAATTGCAAAGTTTATTAAGTGCCGTGTGTTTGGCGCCAGGTGGAAAGGAGCCGAAGGTAATGGGGTTCTGCCTCATGGTATTAGCTGTGGGGGTTGGGGACCTCGGGACCTCCATCAGCAAAACAATCTCTCACGATTGTCCAGAATCATAGAAAGGGACCGTCACCACTTAGGACAGAGTTAGAGTGCGAGAGGAGCAAGCACAGGACGGGCACATAGACTCTGAGCGTCTCCTGTCCCCAGATATCCCCTGCAGTCCCGGCTCCGTCAGCACCAGGGGTCCGTCTCCAGGCTCCCTGAGGAAGCAGAGTCCGCAGTCATCTGGTCACCCGTCCTCGGTAAGCTACCCTGCGGAGAGAGAAGGCCAGAAATGCAGGGACAGACGGTTATGGACAGGGGAGTGGAAAAGAGAGACACAGAAGGACAGCAAAGAGGATGAGAGGGAAATAAAACCAAAAGGAGAAAAAGGGAGAGATTGACTAGAGCAGGTGGACAGGGGTAGGGGACAGCCAGAACAGGGCAGGGAGGTTGTGTCATGCACAGTCCGGGTTTCCACACCCTCCCCAGTCCCCAACAAGCCCCATACCTGTGAAGGGGACAGGACCTTACCTGGAACAAACCCTGTCGTCCAAGGATGGGCCCAAGGAACAGTCCTGGCCTCTAACTTTTACCACGAAGGTCTCCTGGGGTCTGAATGACCAGGGACAGCACTGCTCAAAGCAGACCCTGAAGGTGCAGTTCCCACACTTCCGGGTCCTGCTCAAGGGCACCACAGCATCGTCATAGCAACAGTGCTGCTGGGGGTCGTAGAACTTGTCCCCACATCTGGAGTGTGAGTGGCACAGCATCAGGTGAGCACCCGTGGGGGACACTGGAGGAGACAGAGCTGGTGTGGCCCAGATGGCAGGGCAGGCAGGGCCCATGCGGGGGCCCTCTGGAAGCCACCCACCACCCGAGTGTCCCTGTTTCTCTTGCACTCACCTGGGGCTCCTTGTGAACAGAGGAGGCTGATGATGCAGAGAGCGGCCAAGACAGCTGTGGGGGAGGAGCTGGATGAGGTGTGGCTGAAGGGGCAGGCTTGGGTCCCCCTCAGGGAGCCCTGCCTGGGGCAGGGGAAGGTCTTGGGGGGGGGGGGTGGTCTCTGTTCTGACTGAGACTCAGGGAAAGGATAGGAGCATCCGGAGTGGGATCTGGTCACCTGTGTTCAGGAGTCTTGGGATTATGAACTGTGGAATGTGAGGGGTGCTGGCAGGGTTTTGGGAGAAATAGGTTTAGGATTCAAGGGGTTGTGGGTGTTCGATGGGCAGGAGTTGAGAACAGGAGGCTCAGTTTCACTCAGGGGGCTGAGCTGACTGGGGTTGCTATGGAGATGACCCAAGGAAAGTCTAGAAGACTGGGGTTTGGAGTGGGAAAGTGGGGTATGGGTGGCATTGGGCCTGAGTTTCAAAACCGAATCCGAGATGTGGATGGACATGATATTGGGGAGATGATCGGGTAAGGCCTGGCGCTAAAGAGGAGAAGTAGGTTGAGGTAGGGATGGGGTGGTGGCTGAGATTGCAGCTGGGCTCCGAGGGAATTGGGGTGGGGTCCTCCTTACCCAGGATGTAGCTTCGGGGAGTCATGGCTCTGGGTTGGCTGCAGTGGAATCAGAAGAAGGTCTGCAGTTCCCGCAGGTGCTTTTATCTCTGATAAGGGCGGGTGATGTCATCCAGGCTCCTGTCTCCTGGCCTGGCCTGCAGAGACACGCTGGGCCCTTGGCTTAGGAGGACCCAGACATCGTCTCTGGCACCATGGAATCCTCTGAGAGCCAGGAGAAGAAGGACCTCCCCCCCGCTACCCATGATACTTTCCCCAAATGCCTCCCACTCGTGCCCAGCACCAGGGTCTCCTCAGCAAGCAGGACAAGCCTCAGAGCCACTCCACTCTTCCAGGATGAATCCACCAGTTTTTCCATCACATCCCATGACTCTTCTACTTTCCCCACTGTCTTTCGCACATTGCTAACCTCTTACATCCTTGGGGTTTGTGGGTGGGAGGGTGCTCTCAGCTCCCTGACCTCAGAGCCCTGACCAGGAGCTGCTCACTAAACCCCAGTTCAGCTTATTCAGGTGAAAGTGTTGAGTTTCACACTTGGAAATTGCAGGGTGAACAAGGTTGGGGAAAGGAGGAAAAATGTAGGGAGGAAGCTGTGGTGGCTCATGAAACAGAACCAGGGGAAAGGCCCTGGAAGATCCCCCCTTCTCACTGCCCCAGAGTCCTCTTGCTGGTCTCCTTCTCTGTGTCTTCATTGGTGTCATGTATAGAGGAGCACACGTCCACTTCGTACCTTATATGGCCCAGGCTTTGTTTCTGACCAGGTGAGGCAGGGGTGGGTAGGCTATTCAAAAGCCACAATGAGAGGCCGAAAAGCAAGAGGGAGGGGAGGGGATAGAAATCTTAGTTTGGTGGTGTGCTCTATGTCATTATCAGTATTACTGGTCCATAAAGTTCTGTGAGAGAAATTCCACCACCTTCAGTAGATTCTCCAAGGCTTTGACCTTAGCATCATGTTCAGAGGAAGATGGATGGATGTGGGAGTTCCCCTAAAAGACAGAGTAACACTGGGGTCAGGATGTGAACACAGCAGATGAGAATGAATGGCTCCCCAGAGGGACACTGAGTTCTGTGCGCTCAGGTCACCCCATGCAGTGAGGCCTGGGAGCCCCTTCCCCAGCTCCTGCAGGAATTCATCCTCAGGGACACCCTAGCCCCATTCCAGCAAGGACAAGGTTCTCTTTCGGGCCTGGGAAGCGTGACCTGCCACTCCTGTAGGCTGACGTGCCATCTACACCTTCTTCCCGAGTTTGGAAAGTTCCTGCCTCCCTGGTCTCTGCCCAAGGGAACTTGCAGCACTCGCTCTCCCAGACTCCTTCCACCTGCAGCCCAGGCCCAGATAGACAGAGTGAGAGTGGGGAGACAGACAATAAGTGCACCCATTTCAGACTGAACCCACTCATTTCCTGGGACAGCTCCAGGCAGCCTGGGACCAGGCCAATGGCCGCTGCCCAAATCTGGGGTGCCTGCAGGATGAGAAAGGAAACATTCTCTAGGGAACGGTTGGGGTTGTGTCTGAATAGATGCAGCCCAGCCCACACTCCTGATCACATAGCTGAGTCACTAAAAGGCAGGGAGAGGGAGGGAGATCAGGGCAGGGCAGGGGTCTGGGAGGCTGTGTTGATGAGAAAACAGCTGCTCCTGAGATTTGTGAACACTGTCAGCCAGGAACTCAACAGCATTGAGGCTCTGGGGTGCGAGTCTGGGGTTTGCACCCTGCGGGGGCCCTTCTGAAGGCATCAGAGAAGCCTTAGCACACAGTCCTGTGCACTCCCACCAACAGCTCCCTCAGAGACCCCCTTCCTATTGTGTCCATGTTCCCTGTACACCTTGCATGGTCCTCATTGCCTTCAACTTTTTATGGCTCCTGTTACAACCCAAAGTGTCTCCGATGGCTCAGCCCATGTGTCCCACAGCTGCAGGCCTCCCCGCCTTCCCCCACTTTCTGTTCCTCCACTTCAGTGTCTGTGCCCCTCCTCATCCATGTGCTCCAGGGATCATGCACGATGGTCCTTGTCTGTCTCCCTACTCTCACTCTCTGTCTTTTTAACACTTAGAATGTTTATGGACTTTAGGTCAGCTGGAGACAATCACCTGCATTTATACCTTGTTGTTTTTAAAAATATATATTTTTACTAGAGTCCCGGTGCATGAAATTCATGCACAGGTAGAGTCCCTAGGCCTGGCCAGCGATCAGGGCCAATCAGATTTTCTGCCTTCCAGCCCCCCGCCCCCTCCTTCCCTTGCTCCCTCAGCACACAGGAGCCAGGCGGCACCCCCCCTCCTCCCACCCACTCCTGCCGCCACTGGCAGCACCTCCACTGCTGCCTGCTGCCAGTGCCACATCGCTGATGCCTGCCATGTTCCGCGTCGCAAGGAGACACTTTGCATATTAGCCTTATATATATATATATAGATGGATTTCAGAGAGGAAGAGAAAGGGAGAGAGAGATAGAAATATCAATGATGAGAGAGAATCATTGATCGGCTGCCTCCTGCATGCACACTACTGGGGATCGAGCCTACAACCCAGGCATATGCCCTTGACTGGAATTGAATCCAGGACCCTTCAGTCCGCAGGCTGATGCCTTATCTAACTGAGCAAAATGAACTGGTGCAGTGCCTTAATACTTTTAAAGATATTTTTCCTCATTGAAAAGAAAGACAAATGGTACATTATAGACTTGTGAGTTCCATGTGTTCGCTGCTCTGGGTTGAGAAAGCGTCCAGCTCTTTCTTGGGACGAGTTTCAGTATTACAGATCACCAACAAAAGGTGCATGCCCCACGTTTCCACCGGCTGCCCTTGCCCTTGCCTTCTGGCCAGAAACTAACTTCTTCCCATCATTTGCGGCATCAGCATCAGCTGCCTGGGAAATCAGAGGGGCTGCGGTTGGTTACATGTATGAACCAGCAAGGAGAGCCCAGGCCAGACCTCAACCAGGAAACCCTCAGGCGGCTCCTCTGACATTAGGTCCCCAGCTGTCAGCTTGTCCTTGGCAGCTTGGACATCGGTATTGGAAAGGTTTCCTTGAGCAATTGTTTTCGCTTGGTTGTAAGCAGCCTTGATAACATCTCCAGCAGCTGCCGCCTGGGAGATAGTGTAAATCCAAAAGAGTCCAGAATCCGAGTAACTGGCATTAAAAGGGGAAAGGTCAAGTGGCTGGAGAATCCCCTTGGCAACAGCTTGGTACAGAGGGCTGGTGGCATTGCTGCTCCCTTGACCTGTGGCCCAGCGCCGAGGCCATGTTGGAGGACACTAAGTGCATTTGCCTCTGCACTTCCTGTGACAGCACTTTCAGCTACAAAAGCAGCACCGAGGAGACCATCTCCATTCTGTTCTCTAATTTCACCTCCATGGTGTCTTGCATTTGCAGATAAACCAAGCCCACCCCTTGTGTTCAGAAACCTTTCAGCAACTTGCTTCTGACAGATGACTCACACCAAGTCCAAACAAAGCCATTCCTATACTTGAAAAATGGTTCTGAACATAGTAATTCAACTCCTTTGGCGTCATGTTTCCAATCCCATAATCCAAACAATGCAAGGAACTAGCCAAGGCATTTCGGTGAGCTGCGGCATGCAAATTTTCCATGATATGAGCCTGTGGGTTCTGAAAAGCCACAGCTGTGTCCATCCTTAGCTGAGACTGAAGGGCCGTTACCTCCTACCAATGACACTCAGGTGCTGTGGGGACACTGAGCAGGAACTCCATTAGAATATTGATGTCATCCCCCCAGGCACGCCACAGTTTCCCTGTTGAAGTCACCTTGAGTTTACCACCGACTTCTTCAATTCCGTGGTTTATCCTGAAAGATGCTGCTCCTTTTGTAGTCAGACCGGATGCAAGAGGAAGCCAACGGGAGGTTCCTGAGTTCTCAGAGTCCTGGGACCTACTGCCCGTTTTAATGAACAAACCAGCTCTTGATGCAGGAGCATAGTTTGCCGCAGAAGCAATCACTAAACCATTTGCTAATTTGATGAATTCAAGGCTGAGGATGTGGAGACACTCCTGTAGGGCAGTTGCAGCTTTCAGTTTGACAGCAACTTTGAGGCAGTAAAATCTCTACAGAGATGTCACATGATCTCGCTTATATGTGGAATTTAATAAACAAAGTAAACTGACAAACAAAGAAGGTCCAGAGGCACTGATGCATGGAACAGACAGACAGATCTCAGGGGGGACAGGAAGAGATTAACCCAGGAATTTTTAAAAATATATCTTTATTGATTTCAGAGAGAAAGGAAGAGGGAGAGAAAGATAGAAACTTCAGTGATGAGAGAATCATTGATTGGCTGCCCACAACCCAGGCATGTGCCATGACGGGAATCAAACCCTAACTTCCTGGTTCATAGGTCAACGCTCAACCACTGAGCCATGCCGGCTGGACATAACGCAGGGATTTATATGAATTTATGCATAATCCATGGGCACAGACCATAGTGAGGGGAAGGCCTGGGGTGATGCAGGAGCTGGGTTGAGCGGGGGGAAAGGTGGCTGGTGAATCCCTTTGGCAACAGCTTGGTACAGAGGGCTGGTGGCATTGCTGCCCCCTTGACCTATGGCCCAGCATTGAGGCCATGCCACAGGACTTTGTAATACTGTCAGTGATAGAATTTTAAAAAAATTATTGTAGATTCAGTTTAACCTTCTTGCCTCCACTCTGCATAAGCAGGCTGGAATCAGAATCACACTCTAAAGTAAAGATACTCGTGGAAAGTAACATTTCAGCAACAGAAATAATGAGATGATCACAGTGGTCAGCACCAGTGGTGTGGACAATTCCTTCTGCTCTCTGGACACAGGCACCCATTCAAATGTTCTTACTCTTCATTTTTGTATGTGTGTTAAAATTCACATAACACAGTTTACCGTTTAACCAATGTAAGTTCAGTGGCATTCAGTGCATTCAAGATGCTGTGTAACCATCACCAGAGTGTCTTCAACACCTCCTACACCCCCCCACACCCACTGAGCCATCATCCCCATTTCCACCCTCCTCCCAGACCCTAGAAACCATTCATCTGCTTTCAGTCTTGATGTCTTTACTTATTTTGGATTTTTCATATGGATGGAAAGGTACAATATGTGCTGTGTGTCTGACTTCTTTCACTTATCTCAAAGTTCCTGAGATTCATCCATGTTGTAGCGTGGATCAGTCCTTCCTTTCTCATGAGAAATAACATTTTATTATAAGTACATACCACCTTCATTTTCACCATTTACTGATTGATGGGCATTTGTGATGTTTCCACCTTTTGACTCTTGTGATAAATGCTTCTATGAACATTTGTGAACAAGTCATTTTTGAACAACCGTTTAATTTGTTTTGGTTCTGTTCCCAAAAGTAGAATTGCTCATTCCCATGCTAATTCTATGTTTAACTTTGGGAGGAAAAAAACAGTTTCCCACTGTGCTTGTACCATTTTACATTCACACTGGCCAAGTGTGAGGTTTACAATTTCCCACACCCTTATCAACACGTTTGTTCTATTTTAAGAATTATCATCATTATAGTAAAGTTGTAAGTCCTAAGAGTTCAGATTTGAATTCCCATTTCAAAAATGACTTCGAGGAGAATGGCTTAAGATGGTGACATAGAAAGGTCCTAAACTCACCTCCTCCCATGGACACTATAGTTAAAAAATGCACAAAAGAATATGAAACATCAAAAACATAAAGCATGTGGGGGGGAGTTAAAAAGTGGCTTTAGAATGTGCTTAAACTTAATTGCTATCTACCTAAAATAGACAGGTATAACTTGGCAGTTGTGGCTCAGTGTTTGAGCATTGACCTATGAACCAGGAGGTCATGGGTCCATCCCCACTTAGGACACGAGTTTGGGTTGCAGGCTCGATCCTCAATAGGAAGGCAAGCAGAAAGCAGCCGATCAATGATTCTCTCTCATCATTGATGTTTCTATTTCTATCTCCTTCACCCTTCCTCTCTGAAATCAATAAAAATACACTTTTTAAAATAGACTTGTATACATATAGGCTGATATGTGTGAGCCTCATGAGAACCACAAAACAAAAACCTATGGTAGATACACAAAAGATAATGAAAATGAAATCTAAATAAAACGCTAAACACTGTCATTAAACCAGAGGAAACGAGGCAAGAGAACAAGAAAGAGAGAGGAACTACAAAGCAACCAGAAAACAATGAACAAAATGGCAAAAAGTACATCCAAAAGGGCTTAATGCCCTCTCACCCCCCAGGAATAAAGCCACTTGAGCAGAAAGGAGGGCATCGGATACACCTTGGAACCATCCCCACTTTCCCAACTGGAAATAGCAAAACATGCCTTTTCCACCCAACCCCACAAGTCCTCTACTTTCCCCAAGTTCTTTTGCAAATTTCAAACTCTCCAGAACGAGCTCATCCACAACCTGTCCTACCTCACACTCCCAACCCAAGGACCAGGGGCAGTCACTGCTCACCTGACCACAGTGGGTGTCATTCCGGTGGAAGACACGTTTGGATGGGGAGCCTGTGTCCAGAGAGCAGAAGAAACTGTCCACACCACCAATTCATTGTTTCTGTTCCTGGAATGCTGCTTTCCCTGAGTATCTTCACTGCACAGTGTGATTCTGACTCCTGCCTGCTTGTGCAGAGTGGAAGCTGATAGTCAGTGACTGTAGATTTGGAAATTCTAATTTGAATAAGTGGGCAAAATGAGAAATTTGCCAGGTTACTGGGGTCTCTCCTGAAACCAAGACAGGAACTCACATGCCAGAAGGCTGCTAAGTCTACTTCTGTTTTGTTTTTTTTAGTTGTCATTTCTTCAAGGACACGCAGCTTGTACATCTCAGGCACAGTTGCAGGCTCTGAGATTCATGCTCAGGCTGCCCTGCAAAGGTCACTGTTTTCACTTGGTTCATGGAGAGGGAGAGAGAGGAGGGGAGAGGCAGGAAGAGGAGAGGAGACTCTGAATGAGAGAATGGGAGAAGTTGTGAGGACACTTGGAAAGCAATTGATGACTTAGAAGTGATTGAGGTAACCCATGGCGTTGTCATACTTATTGGTATCACGGACATTCTGGATGAAAAAGTCCAAAGACTCTCCCGTAGATCATGACCCTGTAAGAGTGATGGCAACAGGACCAGTGAGAGGTTCCCATTGTCTCCTCCACAGGAATCCATCTTCCTTGTGCTGAATATGCTTGCTCCGTGGGGGAGGGGAGAGTGTGTCCCCTGAGAGAGCCACAGGGGATCAGGAGGGAGGGAGCCGCGCCCCTGAGGGAGGCTGACGGTGCACTTTATTGCCTATCTTCCCTTTGGAACTGTGTAAGCTGCGCGATGATGCACTATATTTCTGCTAATAGATGCGGCCAAATCAGTAATGTCAGTAAGGATCTGTGTGCTGGTCCAACTGGCTCAACCAGTCGGGTCCTAAACAGGGGATGAAAGTGGTGAGATCTGAGTCTGTGGAAGACCCCAGTGTCTGTCTCCTGTGAGGCAGTGGACAGGAGGCAGGAGACCCGGGAGGAGGCATCTGAAAGCAGAAATACCAGAGTCTAAATGTCTGTGCTGTCCCAAGGGGTGAGCAGCACACTCCTCTCCCTGCTCTTCACCCCCTAAGCCCCCCCATTACAGCTGCAGGGTAGACAAGTATTCTCCAAATGGTGAGTCATGACACTCTTTCAGGATGTAAAACCAATGAGTTTGTCAAAACAGACACTTTAAAAATTAAAATAGTTTATTGAAAGTAGAATATTAAGCATTCCTGGGTAATTCTATCTGTTTTTGAACATCTATAAGTGACAAAATGATATGGCATCTATTTTTCCCAGTGAGTCATGTACAGATACTTAGTAAACATGAGAATGGAAAGGCTCAGACTTGCAGTCTCCTTTCCGGACTTAACTGTCTCCCTCCCCTTCCCCCCCCAAAAAAAGGGTTCAGCTCTCACGTCTTCAATCCCCTGTGGGAATCAATAGTAGGCTCCACACCCTTTAAGTGTCTCTATCAAAGAGAGTGTAAGGTTGGCCTGGATACCATCCAGACCTAGAGAGAAACAGGTTCCCTGGGGCAGAGTTGGGGTTGTCATCTCTCAGCCCAGCCCGCCCTCCTGGGCTTGGATCCTGGTCTCTGTAGCAGCTGAGTCAGGACTTGGATGGAAAAAAAGAGGGGATCAGGGCAGGGCAGGGCGTCTCGGAGGCTGTGCTGGTGAAACGGGCATTGAGGGCCAGTCCATGGACACTTTGAGCCTCTGACGCAACAGCGATGAGGGTTTCGGGTCAGTCAGTCCTGGGTTAGAATACTTACGCTTCCTCAAAGGGTGAAATAGGCTACTTACAAGTAGCGCCGTTCATCTCCCTGTATAAGAGGAAGATTTGATTTTTTCGTGAGACTGACAGCTTTGAGCCCCAGCACACTCCCACTGCACATGTGAGCTGATTTTGCTACCTTTGGTGGCGGAACAAAGGACAAACCCTCCACCCCAGCCCACATGCAGGAACCTGACCCTGGCCCAGGCTCCAGGGGAAAAAAAAAGTCAAAGTCAACCTCCACACTTCATGCCTGTTCATACCCGTTTCACACAGGAGCGAACCTGAGCCCTTCCCCTCAGGGTAATGTTGTTGCTGTTCCTTGGATCAAAGATAAGCATTTCTTCATCTTCAGTGGTGCCCGTGTGTCGTTCTGTCATCCAGGGCAGGCACCTGTGCAGTAGAAAACTCAAAGTCCATATAAACATTCCCAACAAGCTGCCTCTACATCCCCCATCTCTGTGCTGCCCCTTCTGGGATGAGTCTGGCGTCTCTACTGGACCTACTAGTAGAGCTCCATGGGGATGGGGACCAGGGCTGCCTCCGTCACCACCATGTTCCCAGTTGTTCCCACTGCAGAGGATGCTCAGGGTCCCATGGTGAGCAGGAGTCTACTGGAAACCCCATTGGCTCAATTCTCTCGGCTCAATTTTCTCAGGAAGATCCTGGCATGAGGCCTCGCTGCAGGTCACAGACACAGTGATGTAATATCTATTTTCTTAGCGAGTCACCTCTCCCAGGCTCGGCCCCTCTGGAAAGGGCACGTGGGCCCTGATTTCAGGCACCCCTGGAACCACCCCCAGAGGACATTCCCACAGCTCCCTGTGGTGCAGGGGGAGCCGTGAATATGAAATGTGAAACAGACAAAATGCTGCATTTTGTAATGTCACAGGCTTTCCTTTACCAGCAGGTGTAAAGAGGCTGAGTTTCCTCCCGGGTGCAGAGGGTGTTATTTCCATCTGGCCTCGGGGCACTCCTTCCAGGGAACAGGCAGAAATTTGGTGGAACTTCCTGTTTTCATAAAGAATGTCAGGTATGTGGGATGTGGCTGAGGAGGAGGGGCAGACCCCTCAGTGTCAGAGGGCCCCTCCTCCAGTGTCTGACTGGGTGGAATAGTGCCCTTGACTCCACCTGTGGACTTCAAGCTGGAAGGCTGGTCTTTGCTACATGCAAAGGCCGTTCCTTACAGGCAACACCCGGATGCCCAGGCCGGATGGCTTCCCACTTCCAATGCCCTGCAGCAGTAGCAGGAGCAGCAGGAAACAGAAAGCACTCACACCACTCTAAATAGAAAGAATGAGATCTGACCAATGCCACGCCAGCGCTGCATTGCTGGCTCCATGCCAGGACCCCACGAATGACCTGTAAGAACAGCTCTGAACTAGAAACTTCACATTTTTTTTAGTGAGAAATGTAAGTGGAAACCGTTCAGCACACACAATACAGAAGTATCCCAAACACAAGGGTAATCTTGCCTGCAAATGTGAATGGAGAATTTCCAATTAGATACTAGACTTTGGTAGATATTCTGCGTCTCGATGCTGGTATGACTGAGTGTTACTTTTCTTGGGGGACACTTCTCTAAAGTGGCCACATTGTGCACAGGCCCAGGGGACCTGCACTCTCTCCATCACCCAGTTCAGCTTCCTCCGCCCAGAGGAACATAGAAACACAATTGGGAGTGAACAGATACGGTGAGGAGCACAGGCAGATGTGACATTGGAGATCTCACAAGAAATGCTCTTGAGTCATTTGGTAAATGTGGGTCTTTATTAACCTAAGTACCACTACCATCACTTGGACATAGTGTATGTTGGGAGAGACGACACTATTAATACAGGTTGTTGGCAGAACCTCAATGAGTTTTAAAGGACAGAAGATTGAAGAACTTATACCCATAGAAGTTGCACCTGGCCTGAAGGTAATTAGCAGGACCAGTGTGGGAGGCCCTGGGAGAAATGCCCAATGTGGTGAACACAGCGCCAGAGACACAGAGACCAGTGCTGATGGTCAGAGACTCGCCACCCGATGAGACAGAAGCTGACTTGGTGCCTGGATATCTGTAAACCGGGACTAAACAAGCCTGAGAGGGGGCATAGAGGGGAGAAACAGAGAGAACAGTTGACCCTTGAACAAAGCGGGTTAAACTATGGGGGTCCACTTATGCATTGATTTTTTTCAATAAATACAGTCATTCCTCATATCCCTGGGATCCCCATCTGAAGATTCAAAGATCTGTGGATTGAAAATAGTGTTTTCCATCCACTGCTGGGAATCTGCCTGGGTTGTGGGACAATACTGTGCATTTTTCTATGCCATCTCTAATAATAAAAGCATAATATGCTAATTAGACCAGACAGCTGAACATCCTTCCGCACCTCCTTCTGGACGTCCTTCCAAACAAAGCTCCTGTGGCTACAATGCAGCCACTGCAGTGACGAGCTGATGGGGACAGCACCTTCCCGATCAGCTGGTCACCTCCTGCAGAGGGAGGCCAGACTGCAGCTCAGGCTGTGGGGAGTGGGCCAAAGCCATCTGTAGGACATCCCCTGAGGGCTCTCAGACTGTGAGAGGGCACAGGCCAGGCTGAGGGACCTCCTCCCGACCCCCCACAGTACACAAATTTTTGTGCACCAGGTCTCTAGTTTTATATAAGGGACTTGATCATGCATGGGTTTTGGTATCCGCTGGGTGAGTCCTGGAACCAACCCCTCCTAGATACTGAAGTTTTGGGGGAGTCAAAAGTTGTGTGTGAATTTTCAATTGCAGGAAGGTCAGCACCCTTAAATCCCACATTATTCAAGGGTCATCTGTAGTGCAAATTGGAGAAGGAGAGGAGCCAAAGAACAGCTAAGTGTCTAGAACTCCACCTAAGAGCTGGATTCCAGGATTTTCCAATGGAAGAGAGAGGCGGTCATCAAGGGAAACTTCATGTCCTTAGAGTGAATGTTCTGGTAAAAAGAGCTTGTTGAACACCAACGAAAGGAAGATACAACTATCTTTGACAAGATCATCATTACTATTTTATGCCCTCAATGGGTTACATAACAATGCCTCATGGCCAGAATAATTAGGTAAAACCAAAATATTTTATTCTTATAACACAAAAGAGAAAATTGTATGATTCTACTCAGTTTATATCCAGAAAAGACAACCCCTTAGAGACAGAAAGAAGATGAATGATTGCCAGAGGATTGTGAAAGGGAGAATTGGCAGTGACTGCTCTTAGTCATGGGATTTCTTTTGGGAATGATGTGTGAGATGCCACTTCCTGCGTGGCTTAGGGTTTGGGATCTGGAGAAGGGCCACAGGCAAATGAAGAGATGAGACAAGAAATAATAATTTGGTGCCCTAACCGGTTTGGCTCAGTGGATAGAGTGGCGGCCTGTGGACTCAAGGGTCCCAGGTTTGATTCCAGTCAAGGGCACGTACCTTGGTTGCGGGCACATCCCCAGTAGGAGGTGTGCAGGAGGCAGCTGATCGATTTTTCTCTCCCATCGAAGTTTCTAACTCTCTATCCCTCTCCCTTCCTCTCTGTAAAAAAATCAATAAAATATATTTAAAAAAAGAAAGAAAGAATAATTTGGAAATTGGGGGCCAGGCGGAGAGTCCAACGCTAGGGAAGGACTTTGCTGGTGCCCAGGCCCTGCCAACCTTTTATTCAGTTTTGGATACACATATTGCCCTTAGTCAGGCAGGCAATTCTGGTAACAGACAGACTATCTTAAAGGTTAGTAAGTATTAGTAAAGATTTATGTTGAGACTCTTTGGTCAGGAAATTGCTTGAGCCACCATTGTCTCAACTAAACAATCAGTGCATAGCTTTGGCCCTTGCCAGAGCTCAAGGTTCACCAGTGTTCCAGGCTCCTTGTTTATACTTTTCTGATAGTGAAGACAATGGGTAGCTTCCAACAATGATGGAAAATTTCTGGAATTAGATGGTAGTGACCATTGCAAAACACTGTAAATATACTTAAAAAAAACATTGGGTTGTAAACTTTTTTAAAAAGTTGAAAGGGTGGATTGTACATTATGTGACTGTTACAGTTATAGAAAAATAAAACTAAAATAATCTGAACATTGAAACAATACAAAACCGTGCAGTGCCCGATATATTGGGCACTGCCATTGGGTTTCAAGTCCATAACACTCAGTGGCCCTACAGGAAAACTGAACCAACGTGCGCACATGTGCACATTCTTAAAAACCAGGTGCATGGTGCGTGCACATTTTTCTACCCTAGTTTGTTTTCTTTAATATTGTGTACATTTTCCATGTCATTAAAATACCTTTGACATCTATACAAATAAAAGGGTAATATGCTAATTAGACCAGACATCTTCTGGATGACCTTCCATACAAAGCCATAGTGGTTGGGGCTGAGGCAGAGGCGGTTAGGGGCTATCAGATAGGCAGGGGAGAACAATTAGGGATGATCAGGCTGGCAGTAGAGGGCAGTTAGGAGTGATTAGGCTGGCAGGGAAGGGCAGTTAGGGGCAATCAGGCCAGCAGGAAAGGGAAGTTAGGGGTGATCAGGCCAGCAGGGGAGGGCAGTTGGGGGCATCAGGCCAGCAGGCAGAGGCAGTTAGGGACAATCAGGCAGGCAGGCAGGCAAGTGGTTAGGAGCCAGCAGTCCTGGATTGAGAGAGGGATGTCCAACTACCAGTTTAGGCCCAATCCAACCAGCAGTCAGACATCCCCTGAGGGGCCGGATTGGAGAGGGTGCAGGCTGGGCTGAAGGCCCCTGCCCCCATGCACGAATTTCATGCACTGGGCGTCTAGTCTATTATAAGATAAAAATGTTGTCTAAGTAATTCTTATAATAGTACTCTGCCATTAGAAAGTCTGAGATGATTTTATGGCTTCTCACACAAAAATATTTCAAACTATTATGTTAAAAAAGGAAAAGCGTGAGGTATTTATATATGGAAGGTAAAACAAACAACAAAAAGTTGACACTGCTCATATTTCAACATATTTCAGGCATTATTTATAGTCCTTTAAAAATAAAGATTCATTTGGTCTGGGTTTTTTAAATATATTTTTTATTGATTTCAGAGAGGGAGAAGGAGAGAGAGATAGAAACATCAATAATGAGAGAGAATTTTTGATGGGCTGCCTCCTGTATGCCCCCCCTACACACACACACACACACACACACACACACACACACACACACTGGGGATCAAGCCCACAACCCGGGCATGTGCCCTTGACCAGAATCAAACCCAGGACCCTTCAGTCCACAAGCTGATGCTCTATCCACAGAGCTAAACCAGCTAGGGCTCATTTGGTCTGGTTTTCATCACCATTTTACATGGAGGAAACTGAGGCACAGAGGGCACCATCCACCCAAGGTCACATAGGAAGGGGCAAGGTCAGGGCCTCACCTGGGCCCTCCAGGGACAGAATGCCTGCTCTCTTGTACTTCCTGCCTCCATCATGTCCACGCAGACATGCTTTTATAAACAGAAAATTCTGGAAGGTCACACCAGAAATTATAGTGCATTCAATGCTAGAATAGCTAAGGATAGGAGAGGAGCTCTGCTTTTCATTTTATTTTGGGCTCCTAGGGTTTACAAAGAGCCATTTTTACATACGTCACATAACGGAAACCCTCCGCTGTTCCAAAATGGAAAAAAATGTAAGAATAAAAACACACAAAGATCAGTACTAAATCATCCACTTACGTTTTCATTTGTACCATTCCTTCAAATATAGTCATCTGGTACTCTCTCCCACCCCCTCCCCCAAATACAAAGATTAAGCATAAAACTTTAAATAATATTAGAAAAAAAAAAGACTTTTTTGACCAAAATATGTAAAAATCCCATATTTTACGGAAAAAAGAGAGCAATCAAATGATAGCGGGCAAAAACATATATATTCAAAATTACACTGTCGATGAAATCTCCAATCCCTATTTGACATAACAGTTCTAATGTTAAATGTTTTAAATGATATTGTGTGAAAAATGTGTTGTTTCTTGAAATAAACTTTTATTGTAAAACTCATCTAATGTACTAAAGTCCATATATGAACATCAGTAAATGTGGAAAGAGATCATGTTTCACAACTTAAAAGTACATGAACTTGTTGAGATCTATAGTTCAAAATTATTTCCTACACTTGCACACACAACTATACATATATTTCTTTATTATTATTTTTTAAAAATATATTTTATTGATTTTTTTACAGAGAGAAAGGGAGAGGGATAGAGAGTTAGAAACATTGATGAGAGAGAAACATTAATCAGCTGCCTCCTGCACACCTCCCACTGGGGATGTGCCCGCAGCCAAGGTACATGCCCTCGACTGGAATCGAACCTGGGACCTTTCAGTCCGCAGGCCGACGCTCTATCCACTGAGCCAAACTGGTTAGGGCATATTTCTTTATTTTTTAAAAAAGCAATAAAACAACTCTGGTTATCTGAATGCTACTTTGTAACCCACATTATACCCAACGCGTTCCATTGCCTTTAGCACCAGCAGCTGGGCGCTCCCAGTCCCCGCCTCCCTCCAAGTCCCCGCTTCTGTCTCTCTCTTTCTCCATCTCCCTTCCTCTCTCTCAAATCAATAAAAGCTTTTTCTTTTTTTTTTTTTTTAATAGGATTGAGGTTCTGCCAACAACTCTCTCACAAAATATTCTCTGTCCAGGGAGACAGTAGTGAGACTAGGTTAATAATGAACTAGATTTAGCCCTAGCTGGTTTGGCTCACTGGATAAGAGTGTTGGTCTGCGGACTGAAGGGTCCTGGGTTGATTCTGGTCAAGGGCACATGCCCTATTGTGTGCTTGCTCCCCAGTGGGGGGCATGTAGGAGGCAGCAGATCAATGATTCTCTCTAATAAACAGCTGAGTCCTGAGCAGCACGCATGGGTCCTGTGCCAAGCGCCTAAGCCCTTTGCGTTCCTGATCTTACTGGGACAGCAGGACAGCCCCGTTGGGTGAGCTCCATTATCTCCCTGGAGGGGAGCAGTTTCCATCCAGGGCTCGGGAGGCAGCCTGCCGGGGCTCAAATCATGGCTCCATCACTTGTCAGTGGTGTGACTTTGGGCAAGTTACTTACCTTCCCTATCAAAAATGCATTTGATAAAAGATACTGCTCTCTGTAGTATGTTGAATTATTGTTTCCAAATCTCCACCCCCTCCATGTTAGAGAACTATACATCCATGACTTTATCACCTGACTTTAGAGGCCCTCTGAGTCAAACACATTCTCTGGCCCATTGATGTTGGGCTTGGCCATGTGACTTCCTTTGACCAATGAGATGGGAAAGGTGCTGTTGGCATCTCTCACACACACAAAAAGACACAACCACCCTGGATGTGCCCTCTGGGAGAAGGACACAACGCCTATGAAATACTTTTACCAAAATAATTGCACCTGAATCTGATCAAGCTTCCAGATGTAACTACTAGTTTACACAAAAGACTATGAACACAGGAACAGGTTAAACAACACCATGAAAAAACCATCAGCCAGATGTAGACTGTAGGGAAGGCTAACCAGTGCCGTCCAATAGAGCGTTCTTTGGTGATTAAAATGCGCTCTATCTGTTCTGTCCAATGTAGTAGCCTCTGGCAGGTGCGGCTACTGAACACTTGACATGTGCTGCGTGTGACTGAGGACCTGAATTTTGGGCATAGCTCACTATTTTTCTTTTTTATGGAGGTGAAATTCATAACCTAAAATTAGCCTTTTAAAATGTATAATTCCGTGACATTTAGTGCATTCATGATGGTGGGCACCCACCACCTGTATTTAGTTCCAAAACATTTTCATCATCCCAAAGGAAAACCCCAGTCACTCTCCATCCCCGATGTCTCCAGCCTCTGGCAACCACCAACCTACTTTTTGTCTCTATGGACTGACCCATTTTGGATATCCTATATAATAAAGAGCTAATATGCAAATGGTCGTCACACCATCACTCCGAGGCCAGGGACCTGAGGCTGTGCCCCCTGCCCTGCGGAGCTTGATGAGGGTGGGGCCGGCCAGGGCTGGGTCTTGCAAGATTTTGAGGCTCGTGCAGGTGGGCAGGGACTTGACTCCGGGTCCCGCGGCGTGCCCCAGACTCTAACAGGAGAGAGACTTTCATAGACATTTTACTAATTTTCTTTCATCTCTGACACTTCTATTATAGAGAAAGGGCAAATAGCAATATTAAATATTTCCTTTAATTAATTCCCTTTTAATGTGCATGAATTTCGTGCACTGGGCCACTAGTTTTATATAAATGAGATCATGCAATGTGTGACCTTTCATGCTTGTCTTCTTACACTCAGCATCATGCTTGCAAGGTTCATGCAATAGCCCACCTTGTAGCAGTGACCAGTACTGCATTTTTTTCTATGGCTGAACATTCCTCCATTGGATATTACACTACATTTTGTTATCATTCATCAGTTGTTAGATATTTGGGTTGTGTCCATCTTTGGGTTATTGTGAACGGCAGTGCTATGAACATCAGTGGAAAAGTACTTATTGCAACACTTGTTTTCAGTTCTTTTGGGTAGATGCCTAGGAGTGGGATTGTTAGATTGTTTGGTAATTATTAGCTTTCTGAGGAAATGCTAAACTCTTTTTACAGCAGCTGCAACAGCTGTGAATGAGGATTCACTATCTCTACATCCTCACTAATATGAGGGCTGTGGATCCATGATGATGGAGAGGGAAAAGGACCCCCTACTCCTCTTCCCTAGAGGTGTGTCCTCATGGAACCTCCCAAGGGCTCAGGGGCAGGAGTTGCCACGTTGCACAGAACTTCTCTTCCTCGTTGGGACCATCTCTACCTCTTCCCTCTTCTTTGAATTGATGATAAAAGGCTGCCTTCTGCTCTTCTAACTTGCTGAGTGCCTGCCCTGGAGGGATGGCATGTGTCCCAGGAATGGGGGAAGGGCATTGTCCCTTCACAATCAGGACTTAGGGCAGCCAGAGGTTAAGAGGTTAAGAATGCTCATTTTGGCCCCGGCTGGTGTGGCTCAGTTGGTTGGATTATCCTCCTGTGTACCGAAAGGTCAGGGGTTTGATTCCTGGTCAGGGCTCATAGCCAGGTTTCAGGTTCGATCCCTGGTTGCATATAAGAAGCAACCCATCCATGTTTCTCTCACACATCAATGTTTCTCTCTCTCTCTCTCTCTCTCTCTCTCTCTCTCTCTCTCTCTCTCTCTCGTCAATAAGAACATATCCTGGGATGAGGATTGGGAAAAAAAAAGAGAGAGAGAATGCTCATTTTGAAGTATGAGAGACCTGGCTCCAATCAAGGCTTTGACATTTACATGTTGAATGGCTGTGGGAAAGTTACCTAGTGTCTCAATGACTCATTTTCCTCATCTGTACAGGGGGTGTCATGATGGGCCCTATCTCATAGGGACTGAAGTATGGATTTAATTAGATCAGGCATGTGCGTGCTTAGCAGAGCACCTGGCACCTGGTGAGTTTGAAATACTGATTACCATTCACTCATTCATTTACTTGCTCATTTATTCATTTTTTTTTTTTAAAAAAAACCTCTTTAATGTTGAAAGCATTACAGATGTCCTCTTTTCTTCCCTACTGACTCCTTCATTTTTAACTTTTAAAATTTAAAAAAGATTACAGTCGACATTCACTATTATATTAGTTTCAGGTGTACAGTGGTTAGACGTTTATGTACCTTAGAAAGTGATCCCCCTGGTAAGTCTATTATCCACCAGGCACCACACATATTTATTACAACATTATTGACTACATCCCCTGTGCTGTACCGTACATCCCCATGACTATTTTGTAACTGCCAGTGTGTACTTTTTAAAAAAATATATATTTTATTGCTTTTTTACAGAGAGGAAGGGAGAGGGAGAGAGAGTTAGAAACATCGATGAGAGAGAAACATCAATCAGCTGCTTCCTGCACACCTCCCACTGGGGATGTGCCCGCAACCAAGGTACATGCCCCTGACCGGAATCGAACCCGGGACCCTTCAGTCTGCAGGCCGATGCTCTATCCACTGAGCCAAACCGGTTTCAGCCAGTGTGTACTTCACCTTTTTACCATCCTCCCTACCCCCCTCCCATCTGGCAACCACCAGTTTGTTCTCATATCTAAGAGTTTGTTTCTGTTTGGACTGTTGTTTGTTTTTTTTTAGATTCCATATATAAGTGAAATCATACGGTATTTGTATTTTCTGTCTGACTTGTTTTACTTAGCACAATACCCTCTAGGTCCATCCATGCTGTTGCAAATGGTAAGATTCCATTCTTTTTATGGTTGCGTAATATTCCATTGTATATATGTACCACATCTTTTTTATCCAATTGTTTATCAATGGACACTTAATTGCTTCTGTATCTTGGCTATTGTATGTAAAATATCCTCCTTTGCCTCTTGTTACAGTCTTTGTCATTCATTCACTTATTCATTCACTCATTCATTCATTCATCTATTCACTTGCTCATTCATTCAAGCATTTACGATGCTTCTCTTCTCTTCTCTTCCCAATGGAGGGGAAATAGAACTTCATCAGAACTGTTGCTGCTGGTCAAGGGGCTCCAGCCTAGAGGGTGGACAGACAAGGCTCAGACGGGCACTTTGACTACACACATGTCCACATGCATACAAGGCCATGTGTATGTCACTGTCACACACATAGGTGTCAGACAACAGGCTGCCATTAACACACAAGTCAGTATCAACCCATGTGGATTCTGACAATACACATAGTGTCAAGATGTATGTCTTAGTCTGAGGCACGCCGTGTTGATATTAGCATGCTGTTGATGTTGCATGTTGGAGCACGCACTGAGAGTAGTGACACTGGTGCATATCTGGGTTCTGTAAATAAGGGCACCTGTCATCAATAAAACATGCGAATGTCTGTGGTCACACACATGTAATATTCTCATGCGTGTCATGGTCACCTGTGCGGTTGCTGAGGTATGTGTTGGTGTTGGTGCAGATAACTGCCCTGGACAGCGGTTTGATGGGTACTGATGGGTACTGTGGCCCAAGTCCCCTGCTCAGGCCCTCAGCGCTCTGGCGCCCCCTACAGGAGAATCTCTCACTCACAGCAGGGCGGCCATGGGTCCTTCCCAAAGCCCTGAACCCCAACTCTCCTGCACACACCTCTCTCAGAGCTCAGTGAGCGAGTCTCAGCGGCCACGGCAGGTCTTGGAGGTGTATGCACAGCCCTCACTGTCCAGCTGGCCCCTCTGCTTTTGCTTCTCTCATAATCTACACAGTCACATGAATACTCTCATTTATACCAGCCCTTCCTTCAAAATGTCAGCTATAAAGAAAAACGGGCATTTGACTGAATATTGTCTTGTTCATCTTTTTTATCTTTTAAATATTTTTTATTGATTTCAGAGAGGAAGGGAGAAAGAGATAGAAACATCAATGATGAAAGAGAGTCATTGATCGACTGCCGCCTGCACGCCCCCCACTGGGGATCAAGCCCACAAACCTGGGCATGCTCCCTTGACCAGAATCGAACCCGGGACCCCTCAGTCCACAGGCCGACACTCTATCCACTGAGCCAAACCAGCCAGGGCTTGTCTTGTTCATCTTAAACCTAAACTTATCATCCATCAGAAGCAGGAACACCTGGCTCTGTTGTGTCCGTGAGCATCGACCTAAGGGAGCACCTCTCGTGTCTTATAAACTGCAGGCTCACCGTCCACAATACCACAACCCAAGGTCCAAGCAGCTGCAAAGGAGAGACTGCCGTCTAACGTGCTTGATGGCCAAGCCTGGCCTGACACTGGCTCGTGTGGTGCCTGCATGCATCCCGCTTTGGTGTGAAGGGCTCATGTTTCACTGCAGAAACATGAATGTGCTTGATTCCAGGAGCCGCCTGAGCCCAGCTGGGCCTGATATCATCTGTGCCACCCACGGGTCACCTTCCCAAAGTCCCACTCCTCCCCGGTGCTCACACACTCATATCTTGTCAAGGGCTGTAGGCTGTATTTTTCTCTTGCAATGACTTTGAGATTAGAGATTATATACTAGGATGGGTAAATTATGCTGTGTATGAATCTCATTTCATAATAATAAAGGAAATATTGTAAAACGTTAAAATTTTTAAAGGAGGATAATGGATTGAAGAGACTTCAGAACAGAAAGTGAAAGCCAGTGGTTCTCAAAGCATGGTCCCCGACCCCTGGGGGTCACTGACGTCCTTTCGTGAGGTTCCAAGGTCAAAACTAGTCTCATGATAATAGTGAGAGGCTCTGCTCTTCACTCTTCCCCGCAGTGTGAGGTGAAGTGTTCCGGAGGCCACATGACATGTGATAAAGTCATTACTCTGATATTAACATGGAATGGATTTATTGTTGCTATTTTTAAACAGATACATAAATCTCTAAAAAATGTCTTGGTTTGAATTGGTTTAAGGTAAAGATGAATAGTTATCCCATGGTGCACCGGTGCCAGCCCCTACTGGGCACAGAGAGCCAAATGTTCAATTCTTAGGCATGTGAGCCAGTTGTTAAATATTTGGTAGCTTGAGATGGGCGGTGGTGGGAGTATTGACCGCACGGAAATACGATAGCATGGGGTTACTTTCCCCTCAGAGAGCTGGTTTACCAGGACCCTTACTGTAAACCAAACACATAACCCAAAACATGTTGGGGGTCCTCAATAATTTTTAAGAGCATAAGGAGTTTGATACGAAAATATTTGAGAACCGCTGGTCTACGTATTTAAATTACAACCAGTCAAGCCCTAAATATAGGCTGATGCGCCCTCTGCTGGTGCAAATTAGAATGGATGCGATGTTATACACACAGACTTTCACAACTAAAAATGTGTGTTTCTTGTGAAGAAACAGCGACATACAAAGGTCACATTGGTCACATGTTTTTAGTGTCTTGATATTATATCATAACATCTTCAATTTATTGAAAGATTATGTGCCAAGGACTGTTATAAGATTTCACATCCTATAATTTAATCCTCACACCTATCCTTTGAGATGAATATTATCACCTCACTTGTTTCCTAAACCATTTGAAAGTAAGTGGCCAACAGAATGCCTCATCACCTCACCTTTGCATATGTTGGTTGGCGCAAACAAGGGCACCTCCCTACACCACCAGATCCAAGATCGGGAAGTTAACGTAACACGTCACTACCATCTCATCCTCACAGCTCACCCAGGTTTCACCAATTGCTCCCAAAGCTGCCTTTAGAACGGAAGTGCCACATTCAGAAGCACACGTTGCATTTCATTGTCATGTCTAACTTTCACTTGCATGGTCTTCACACTTTTGGAGATTATAGGCCAATTATTTCTAGGACATCCCTCAGTTTAGGTTTGTCTGATGTCTTCTCAGTATGAGCTTCAAGGTTTGCATCCCTTGTAGGAAAAGCAGAGAAGTGACTCGGTGTTCTCCTCGCTGCATCCTCCCGAGTGATACGGGATTATGGTTTGTCCCATTAACCATGAATTCACGTAGACCACTTGGTTAAGGTGGTGCCTGCCGGGTTTCTCCTCCGTAAAGTGGCTCTTTTTTTCTCTCTTTGCAATTAATAAATATTTGGTGGAGAAAAATTTGACAGTATGCAAATATCTCTTCCTCATCAAACTTTCACCCCTATATATAGTTTCCATTGATGTTACGTGGCTGAATTAATTAATAGTATGAAACTCGTCCCATGATAATTCTCTAATTCTGTCTTTCTGTTGTTGTTAATCCTCTCCAGAGGATTTTTTTTTCATTGATTTTCAGAGAGAGTGGAAGGGAGAGAGGTAGGGAAAGGGAAAAAGAGAGAGAGAAAGAGAACAAAAGAGAGAGGAAGAGTTGTGATCAGTCGCCTGGACCAGGGATTGAACCTGCAACCCTGGTACCTGTCCTTGACTGGGAATCGAACTCTCCACCCTTTGGTGAGAGGGCCGATGCTCTAACCACTTAGTTACACCGGCCAGTGTTCTAGTCCTTTCTTCTACATTTGTTAGTTGCCATTTCACTGTATTCTTATAATACTGGTATTCATCTTCTCATTTGTCTTAATTCATTATTTATGTCATTATGAACTTCTAGAATTCTCTTTTATTCATTAGGTTATAATTAATATCATTATTTTGATTCTCTAATTGTCCAACATTTGGTGAGTGGGAGCCCCCACTAGCTGGCTCCTGTGTTGTTTTTAAAAAATAGACTTTAGCCCTAACCAGTTTGGCTCAGTGGATAAATATTTGCACATCCTACTGGGGCAGCTGATCCATGTTTCTCTCTCATCAGTTCTAACTCTCTATCTCTCTCCCTTCCTCTCTGTAAAAAATCAATAAAATATATTTTTTAAAAAATAGACTTTGGTTTGTAGAGCAGTTTTATGTTCACAGAAGAACTGAGCAGAAAGTGCAGAGTTCATATGTGTCTCTTGCCCCCACACTTGTACAACCTCCCCCACTATCAACCCCAGCTTGTTTGTTTCCTAATTGTTCCAAAACCAAAGGGTCTACTCCATGCACTGCAGCGAAGCCAAACACTGAGCACCAAGTTTTCTTTCTTTTTCTTTTTTTAAAAATATATTTCTTTATTGATTTCAGAGAGGAAGGGAGAAGGAGAGAGAGATAGAAACATCAATGATGAGAGAGAATCATTGATTGGCTGCCTCCTGCACGCCCCCCACTGGGGATCGAGCCCGCAACCCAGGCATGTGCCCTTGACCAGAATCAAACCTGGGACCCTTTAGTCCGCAGGCTGACACTCTATCCACTGAGGCAAGCCGGCTAGGGCCAAGTTTTCTTTTAAATATATATATTTTTTATTGATTTCAGAGAAGAAGATAGAAACATCAATGATGAGAAAGAATCAACTGGCCGCCCCCTGCATGCTCCCCACTGGGGAATGAGCCCGCAACCCAGGCATGTGCCCTTGACTGGAATTGAACCAGGGACCCCTCAGTCCACAGGCCTGACATTGTGGGGCTGAACACCAAGTTTTGCAGTGGAGAATGAAAGCCATTTATTGGCAGAGTGCCAGGCCAAGAGATTTGGGGGCTCAAAATCCCAACTCCCAGATGGTTTTTCTTTATATCTATATTTTAAAAATTGATTTTTAGAGAAAGAATGGAAAGAAGAGAGAGAAAGAGAGAGAGAGAGAGAGAGAGAGAGAGAGAGAGAGAGAGAGAGAGAGAGAAACACATTCATTGGTTGATTCTTGTATGTGCTGTGACCCGAGATAAAGACTACCTTGGATTATCCGGACGATGCGCTAGCAACTGAGCTACCCATCCAGGCCTCCCCGACGGTTTTTCATCAAGGGCTTTGAAAGGCAGCGATTACATTCTAATGTAATCGCTGGGGGTCACGGGGGAAGCTGATGGGTTGGGGGTCACGGGGGAAGCTGATGGGTTAGTTCTGTGCCAGCTTCAGTGGTTTTTCTTAGTCTGATTAATTCATTTCCTGATGTTGTCTGGTCTGGTATCTTTGTCACTATGGTCAGATGGTCAGGTGATCTAACCGGGTTGAAGAACCAAGATTTTCCAGGATAGCTCAGGGTTGTGCAGCAGTGATGTTATCTTTAAAAAAAAAGAGAGAGAGACACAACTATTACCTTATCTTTCTTGTAAACACATAATACTCCCCTGAGGAATGTCATCCTCCCAGATGGGGAGAACTTTTTTTTCAAAACACTGCGATATATAAAAATATATATACTGTCATTCCAATCAGTTGTTCATACAATTTGAAAATCAGAATGTGAATTTTCTGGAAAAATTATTTTCAAAGACTGATAGAAAAGGTAGGGTTGGGAAAATAGTCAAGAATTACTTGTGATGCTAATAATATTAAATCAAAGCACTGTGTACATCGATGTTCATGAAAAGCAGTGTGGACAAAAGGGGGGACTTCTGTAATACTCTCAACAAAAAAGGTTTAAAAATTAAAATAAAAGCAGTGTGGTCATGTGACAGATGCATGGATGCAAATCATGTGAGCTGAAGCAAAATAAAAAGCTGGTCCATTTATATCTTTGCATTTATTGTGTGGTGAAGATACAATTTCAAATCAATGAGAATAGATGGAATAATTTCAAAAATTTTAGTTATTAATTTTAGAGAGAGAAGAAGGAAGATGAGAAAGAGAGAGATAGAGAAATATCTATTTGCTGCTCCATTCATTCATACATTCATTGGTTGCTTCTTGTATGTGCCCTGACCGGACATCAAACCCACAACCTTGGCATATTGGGACGGTGCTCTAACCAGTGGTCAGCAAACTCATTAGTCAACAGAGTCAAATATCAACAGTACAACAATTGAAATTTCTTTTGAGAGCCAAATTTTTTAAACTTAAACTTCTTCTAACGCCACTTCTTCAAAATAGACTTGCCCAGGCCGTGGTATTTTGTGGAAGAGCCACACTCAAGGGGCCAAAGAGCCGCATGTTGCTCGCGAGCAGCAGTTTGCCAGCCACTGCTCTAACCAACTTAGCTCCCAGGCCAGAGCTCAATGGAATATTTTAAAATAGTATCAGACTCCTGGCCATCAACTTGAAGAAAAATAGTTAGATGCCAACTTCACAGCATTCATAAACCCACAACGTGATCTGGGATAGAAAGGTAAATATAAAAAAGCAACAAAATTATTAGAAGAAAATATAGGGAATGAGTTTAAGCAGGTTGGTAAAAATGCCTTATAAAGGCCTATGTGAAAAAGGTTTATGAATCAGATTCTATTGAGACTAAAATCTTAATATTTCATGTGTAGGACTGAGCAAACAATAATGTACATTGACGAGTTGCAAAGCGCTGTGGTTTCCTCTGTGGGAGAATGAAGTCAGAAATGCGGGTGGGGAGAAACCAAGATGGCAGCATAAGGTATACACCTGTACGTGCTGCCTCTCACAACCACACCAAAACTACAACTAAAAGACAAAACGTCTATCACCCAGAACCACGGGAAAGCTGGCGGAGTGGAGGTTCTACAACTAGGAGGAAAGGAAAAAGCGCATTGAGACTGTGTAGGAGGTACAGAGCTGCGGAAAATCAGAGGTATGGAGGCACGCGTGTGGAGAGAGCTGGCAACTGAGGACACGGTTGTCTTTTTCAAGCGGGAGGGAGACACAAGCTCCCAACTGCTCTGAACTCCAGTTTCCAGCGAGACTCTGGGGACCCAGACTCCTACAGGGAGAAACAGGACTGTCTGGCATCGGGTCGGAAAGTGAGGGTGGCTTTCTCGCAGAGGTGCGCGCAGGAATCATTGTTTACTGTGCTGGGGCCTGGGACTGGGGACATAGAAGCGGAGACACAGAGACGGCTGACTGGCAGCCATCACTGTTTGCTGCGCCCTAGCCTAGTGATTCCCTGAGACCCCGCCCCACACAATTTACAAACCCACCCAGACTGTGCGCACGGCTTTTGCATATGAATGGCCTGCCCTATCACAGCTTAACCTAACAAACTGCAGCTGGGTCAGCTCCAAAACTTCCAAACCCCAAGCAAAGAGGAGAAATCTGCAGATCTTTTTTTTTTTTTTAAATATATTTTATTGATTTTTTTACAGAGAGGAAGGGAGAAGGATAGAGAGTCAGAAGCATCAATGAGAGAGAGACATCAATCAGCTGCCTCCTGCGCACCCCCTACTGGAGATGTGCCCGCAACCAAGGTACATGCCCTTGACTGGAATCGAACCTGGGACCCTTCAGTCCGCAGGCCACTGCTCTATCCACTGAGCTAAACTGGTCAGGGCTAAATCTGAAGATCTTGCTGTAGCTCCTGCTGGGCGGCCTCAGACAGTAGCTGACTTGCACCTCCTTGGAGATCCAGGAGCCAGTGTACCTAGTGGTCAGTGTGAGATGACACCAGATTTCAATTCTTCACATTCATAAGTGACACATTCAAGAGGCAGACTCAGTGAGCACCAAAGCCCCACTGAAGCAAGTCCTGCCCCATAAGGGTGTCTCCAGCACAGCAGTTTTTCCATTATAGACACAGCGGGTCCTCATAGCCAACTGGCCTGAAGGTCAATTCCTCCCAGTGATACCAATAGCAATCAAGGCTTAACTACAACAAGACTGTGCACCCAGCCCACAAAGAGGTGCACCAAGAGTGTCCACCTCAGGTGACTGGGGAGGCTGAGCCACTGGGCCCTATAGGACACCTAGCACACAAAGCCACTCTATCAACTCAGGGAAGCAGTGAAAATGCGAGACAAAGAAACAGATCACAAACGAAAGAAATGGAGGAAAGCAAACTACTGGATATAGAGTTCAAAACCACAGTTATAATGTTACTCAGGAATCTTCTAGAAACTGCCGAGAAACTTAGTGAGACCTCCAAGGAACTTAGTGAGACCTTCAAGGATCTTAATGAGAATGCCAAAAAAAAAAAAAAAAAAAAAAAAAAAAAAAAAAAAAAAAGGAAAAGGATCAGTCAGAAATTAAGCATACACTGTCTGAAATAAAGAATAATATACAGAAATCCAACAGTAGACTAGAGGACCCCAAGAATCAAACCAAAGATTTGAAATATGAGGAAGCAAAAAACACCCAACCAGAAAAACAAAAAGAAAAAAGAATAAAAAAATATGAAGATAGTGTAAGGATCCTCTGGGACAACTTCAAGTGTACCAATATCCGAATTATGGGGGTGCCAGAAGAAGAGAGAGAGCAAGATATTGAAAACCTATTTGAAGAAATAATGACAGAAAACTTTCCCTACCTGGTGAAAGAAATAGACTTACAAGTCGAGGAAGTGCACAGAACCCCAAACAAAAGTAATCTAAAGAGGACCACACCAAGATACATCATAATTAAAATGCCAAGGGCAAAAGACAAAGAGAGAATCTTGGAAACAGCAAAAGAAAAACAGTTAGTTACCTACAAGGGAGCACCCATACGACTGTCAGCTGATTTCTCAGCAGAAACTATGCAGGCCAGATGGGAGTGGCAAGAAATATTCAAAGTGATGAACAGCAAGAACCTACAACCAAGATTACTCTACCCAGCAAGGCTATCATTCAGAATTGAAGGTCAGATAAAGAGCTTCACAGGCAAGAAAAAGCTAAAGGAGTTCATCACCACCAAACCAGGATTACATGAAATGCTGAAAGGTATTCTTTAAGAAGAGGAAGAAGAAGAAAAAGGTAAAGATAAAAATTATGAACAACAAATACATATCTATCAACAAGTGAATCTAAAAATCAAGTCAATAAAAAATCTGATGAACAGAATAAACTGGTGAATATAATAGAATCAGGGGCATAGAAAGGGAGTGGACTGACAATTCTCGGGGGAAGGGGGTCTGAGGGGTGCGGGAAGAGATTGGGCAAAAATCTTACACCTATGGATGAGGACAGTGGCGGGGGGTAAGGGCATGGGGGCGGGGAATCAGGTGGAGGGGAGCTATGGGGGGAAAGAGAGGAACATCTGAAATAATCTGAACAATAAAGATTTATTAAAAATAAAAAGAGATGCAGGTGGGTGAGGGAGGATCTTGGGGGCAGTGGACGGGCACTGGGAGCCCTTCTGTCTCTAAAGCCCCCCGACCCACCTGAAGGACCCGGCTTCTTGGGGAAATGGCTGATTCCAGGTCTGGGTAAGCAAAAGGACAGGTGGAGTCTGGCATATGCTGTTGATACAAAGAATGAAGACGTTCCGGACAAAAACTGGGACATTTTGAGAAGAGAATAAAGCCAGCATAAAAAGAATCCTTGTATCAGCTTGGGGGTACCGGAGCAACCCCCGAAATGCACAGGCGGCATTGTCAATTTTGATAATGAAAAGGGAGCGGGGGAAGGAATATTTTGGCTATGGAGCAGAACGTCAACTCTACAAATATAAAGTATAAAAGAAATTATAATTATGTAATGTGATAAATATCGCTACAACAGCAATCATATTACAACATACAAAAGTATCAAGTAACAGGTCTACACTTTATATTTACACAGTGTTATATGTCAAATATACTCAATTAAAATAAAACAAATTATCTTTGGCAACCGTTATGAAAGATTGATTCCAAAAAAAAGATTGACTCAATAATTCCATTATAGCTTTGGAACTAGATAATGAATCACTGTTTGTAATGTTAATATCTTGTGCTTTTTCCCCTTTAATCCACACCAGAGGATATTTGTTCTATTGATTTTTCTAGAGATCGTGGAAGGGCGCGGGAGAGAGGAAAGAGAAACATCCACTGGTTGCCTCCACAGGCCCCCTCCTGGGGCCTGGCAATGGAGCCTGCAGGGAGTCCCAGGTGCCCTTGACCAAGAATCCAAACTGCGATCCTTCAGTCCCAGGGCCCACGCTCTAACCACTGAGACAAACCGGCCAGGGCCTCTGTAAATTTCTAAAACCAACTATCTACGTTCTCGCCTTACAGTGATTGACATTTTAAAATAGACTGTCAAGCCAGGAGAGCAAGTTTCTATTGGGCGGAGTCAGCCTGATAAAGTGGGAGTAACCTGGGGGGTAGGGAGGTGAGAAGCCCCGCCCCTCCTCTCCCATGATCCTCCGGGCTATTCTTTGGCTCCTCCTCCTTGTTCAGGCAGCATCACTCCACTTTCCCAGTTCATCTAGCAGGGGTCCTCAAACTTTTTAAACAGGGGCCAGTTCACTGTCCCTCAGACCGCTGGAGGGCCAGACTATAGTTTAAAGAAAAAACTATGAACAAATTCCTATGCGCACTGCGGGCCCGGGACGAGTCGGCTGCTAAGCAGGACAGGCAGCGGCACCAGTGGGCCGGCTCAATGTTCTCGGTGGGCCGCATGTGGCCCGCGGGCCGTAGTTTGAGGATGCCTGAAAGGCATCGTCCACCTGTGTTCTTGTGTATCACTGTCACATCCCAGTTGTATTTCCCCAGGTCCCTCTAGGAGGAGGGAGTGGGTCTCTCTTTAAACACACCTGGGGCTGAGTTCAGGTTATGCTGAGAGTGGGCATCAATCAGCTGAACCTCTGCATAATGTGGCCACTGCCAAGACACGTGCCCAAGGTGGGGACACCCATTCACCCCAGTGCCCCACCTGGGGCATCCCCCACCTCACCTGGTAGGTAATTGTGGCAGGTGAATCAGAGAAGGAAACCCGGGGTTTCCACCTGTCACAGGCTCCCCACCCTGCATACCTGACATGCTTGGAGCAGAGATGAAATTCCTCACATTCTTGCCTGTCCCCAGGGAGGGGCTCCCTGAAGCCAGGTGGAAAGAACACCCCAATGCTGCCAGGAGAAGGTTCAGCCTGTTTAGCTGCTGGGCCCTACGTGGCAGGTGGAATGACTCATTTCCTTCTGTGCTTCTCTATGGTTTTGCTGGATATGGTCCAGTTTTTTTTAAAATATATATATATTTTTTCTTGATTTCAAAGAGGAAGGGAGAGGGAGAGAGAGATAGAACTATCAATGATGACAGAGAATCATTGATTGGCTGCCCCTGCATGCTGGATGGAGCCCGAAACCGGTGATGTATCCTGACCAGGAATCACACCATGACCTCCAGGTTCAGAGGTGGACACTCAACCACTGAGGCACACCGGCCGGGCCACTCCAAATTTTTTAAAAGAAAAAATGTCAATCTTTTCCGTTTGACAGTGTTGTTCTCGGGCATATCTGGAGTCTCAGCGCGGAGCATGTTCCTCCTGCCAGAGGACTGATCAGCCGCCACCCCCTGTCCTAAAGCCCCGTGTGCACACATTGGGTGAGTGGTTTCTGTTTGCTGGCAGGAGCCCTTTAAGCAGGAAAGGGTGTGGGAGCCCCTCCAGGGGGTGATCACGGAAGCCCTGCTGCAGGGACTGCAGGCAGCCTGAAGCCTGAGGAGCGCAGGTGGGCGGGCCCGGGGCACCTCCCTGCAGCCAGCAGCACAGGGCAGGCCCCGCCCTGGGAGCCCCCTGCATGCCTGACGTGCTTGGAGCAGAGATGGAATTCCTCACATTCTGGCCTGTCCCCAGGGAGGGGCCCCCTGCAGCCAGGTGGAAAGAACACCCCAATGCTGCCAGGAGGAGGTTCAGCCTGCTTAGCTGCTGGGCCCCAGGGAAGCCAGCGGGGAAGCCTGTGACAGCTGGAAACCCCTGTTTCCTTCTCTGACTCACCTTCCGGAAGCACAGGCCTGCCAGCAGCACCTGGGAGCTGGGGGACCGTCTCCCCTGGGGTGTGTCCAGCAGAGCCTCACAGCGGGGGGCTCCCCTTTCCGGAGGGGCGGGGCCTGGGACTGAGGGAGACCCCTGGCTGGTGCGGGGTGTGTGAGTCCAGCCCAGACCGTGCCTGTAACTGCACAGGGGCCTCGCGCCAGGGTCTTCCTTCCACAGAGGGAGCTGGGCAGAGGGAATAAAACCAAAGGGGTTTCAGTATCTCTTATTTCCCACGAGACCCCGAGTGTTCTCTGGTCTTTGGAAGATACAGTGTCCCCAACAGCTGGGCCCTTGGCTGTGGCCAAGGCAGTGCTGGTCCCTGACATCAGAGAGCTTTAAATCCAATAGAGATAGCAGACTGGCCCCAGACAGGGACCACTGAGACTGGGCAGTGGGGAGGAAGCTGCTATAGCACTTTGGTTGGTGGTGGTGGTGGATTTGGGTGCCTAGTGACCCTGGCTGGATGCAGGACAACCCCTCAGGCAGGAATTTATATGAATATCAGGATGAATGATACAGCACTAATTTATTCACAATGAAGTTTATTATCTCATAGGACTCCCCAGGAGAAGGGCTCGGGGTTTCCTCTGGAGTGAAGCAGGGGGAAGCAGTGGTCAGCCAGGGCTTCTATTTTGGCTGGGAGTTGGGCAGGTCTTGCTTTTTATGGTTTGAACTTCCCTTGGGGTGAGGGGAGGCAGCCCAGAGGACTTCCTAAGGGCTGACCCAGATGTGGGGCTGAAGGAGGGGGCATGGCCCCTGAAAGCTGTCAATCAAACATCCAACAGGGAGTCTTCCTCTTGATTCCAGGGAGTGGAAGGGGCTCTGTAAGGGGTGTTTGTTTCCTTGGTTTCATGTCTCCATTGATGAAGTTCCTGCTGTCACTCCCGTGTTTACATCCCTGTATAAATCTGAGCTCACCCTCATAATGGTCTATAGTGACGAGCAGGCCTGGGGGTGGTGGTGTTAGATGGTCGGTATTTCTTCCAGGTGCTACTGATTTGTCTCCCATGAGTTGATTTCTTCTTCCTCTTTCTAAAATCCTCAGCTGAGAATATTTTTCCCGGATTTTTTTAGACAGTGGAGAGGCGGAGGTGGTGGTGTGTGTGTGTGTGTGTGTGTGTGTGTGTGAGGAGAGAAAGATAATAATGGATGTGAGAGAGGACACATGGATTGGTTGCCTCCCGCATGCGCCCTGACCAGACTGTGTATCAAGCCTGCAACCGAGATAGGTGACTGGACCTGGAATGGAACCCCGGACCCTTCCTCTGGGGGCCAACTCTATAACCACTGACAGAAATGAGTCAAGGCTGTTTCTTGCTTTTTATAAGATTTTATTTGGCCCTGGCTGGTGTGGCTCAGTGGATAGAGTGTCAGCCTGTGGACTACAGGGTCCCGGGTTTGATTCCGGCCAAGGGCACATGCCCGGGTGGCAGGCTCAATTTCCGGTGCAGGAGGCAGTCAATTCATGATTCTCTCTCATCATTGATGTTTCTATCTCTCTCCCTTCCTCTCTGAAACCAATAAAAAATATATATATATTTTAAAAATATATTTTAATGATTTTTTACAGAGAGGAAGGGAGAGGGATAGAGAGTTAGAAACATCGATGAGAGAGAAACATCGATCAGCTGCCTCTTTCACACTCCCTACTGGGGATGTGCCCACAAGCAAGGTACATGCCCTTGACTGGAATCAAACCTGGGACCTTTCAGTCCACAGGCCGATGCTCTATCCACTGAGCCAAACCTGTTAGGGCCCAATAAAAAAAAAAAAAAAGATTTTATTTGAGACAAACTGACAACATATGCCAGGGAACAAAAATCTCAAATGTTCCCGCATTTCTTATTTTGAAACACACAACACTGGGAGGAGAAATAGAAGCCCATGTCTTCTTTTCACTTTTGTTTTTGTTAATTCTCACCCGATATTTTCCCATTGATTTTTAGAGAGAGTGGAAGGGAGGGGAAGAGAAGAGAGGGAAACATCAGTGTGAGAGACCCATCGATTGGTTGCCTCCCCAACACGGGATCAAGCCTGCAACCATGGTGCATGCCCTTTACTGGAAGCAAACCGAGGCTCTATCCACTGAGTCAGACCAGCTAGGGCCCACATCCTCTTCGATGGTGCCAAGTTGTTCCAAGACCACTGCTTAGGTACAATCCACAAAATAAAATCAGTTATTTGAACAGTGTTGATGGGAATCTATGCTCATTTTAAGTGAATTCAAACACTTTTTTTTTAAAATACTCACCCGAGGATATTTTTCCATTGATTTTTAGAGAGAGTGGAAGGGAGAGGGAAAGACAGAGAGAAACATCGATGTGAGATAAACATATCAATAGGTTGCCTCCTGCATGTTCGCTGACCAGGGCCCTGGCCAGAGAGGATTCTGTAACTGAAGTACGTGCTCTTGACCACAATCAAACCTGGGACCTTTCAGTCCTCAGGCCGACGCTCTATCCATTGAGCCAAACTGGCCAGGGCCCAAATACTTTTTTATTTCCTAATAGTCTTTTAAATTTATGCCCTTTTTAATGTCCCTCTTTTTGCGTATGATTTTTTACAACAAAATTGCCTCAAGGCCAATTAGTTATGAGGCAAAAATATTGGCAGCAAAAATGCTTGCAGCAAGATGTCTATGCAAAAATACCAGGCACGTTATTTCTTGACACCTTGGGAAGAGACAGAGGTAGGGTTCAAATCTGGGCCGTCTGACCCCAAAGCCTCAGGCTTTTGATTAGAGGCTCTCAGTGTCCAGACCTCTCAGGACCAGCCACTGCCCTCCAACCATCAGAGCTCCCTGACCTCCTGCCCTGGCCCCGAGTCTGACACAGCTGTTCTGGGAGACCAGGCTCCATGCTCAGCAACTCCAGCTCCAATCTTGCCCCAGGGAATAGGCTGCTCTCTCACCCTGGCTCCCTGCTCCACCTCACACTCTTCCTGGCACACACCCAGGCTGGGTGTCAAGCCTGCTTCCAGCCTCCCCAGAGGAGCTGGCTTGCGTTTTGAAAGACCAATGTTTTCAGCACCTTCATTCACTTTGGATTCTGAAAGAATTGTCAGCTAACATGGTGGCCACGGTGGGGGGCTGGAGAGTGTCTGGGGTCCCATTAAAGAGGCGGTGTCTCAGGAAAGAGAGACCCTGGGGAAGCAGGACATGGGAGCCATGGAGGGCGATGGTGAGTATCTGTGGGCCCACCAATGGAAGTGGGTGTCTGAGGAGCTGCCGGATGGGGGTGAGGAATGTGGGGGTTGGGGGGTGTTGGGAAGCATCAGGTTTATGCTGGCCTTAGGAAACATGTTCCATGTTCTGCTACAGTTTGTATAAGATTGCCGTTTGGTTATGGGTGCCCTGGGTTCTGGCAATCTTCCAGGACAGAAATCAAGGGAGGTCACCCAAAACCGATACAGACAAAGGTTTATTTAAGCTCCTGCACCGGGAAGCCAGCACCACAAAGGGAGAGGAGACAGGCTGCTTCCCGTCAGCGCCTGGGGAGAATTGTGAAGAGGCTTGGGCGGGAACAGTGCCCGCCAAGGATGTAGAGCAGGCGCTGTGGGTGCTTGTGTGTAACTACATGCTTCTTCTTGCCCAGCACGTCCTATTAGCATGTTAAATCCCCACCCAGGGGTGTGTGTTTCAGTATTTAAATGAGGGACGGTCACGAAAAGGACAGTGTTTGTTGCATGATGACCTTGTAGAGGGCAGGCTCCTTCAGTGCAGTCCCTGGTTGGCTGTTTGTCCTGAGGGGAGGGAGGGCCTTGGGGGAGCAGCCTGCCTGTCTCAGTGTTATTCTTAACCCTTTGGAAGAGTTCACCGATGATGCCAGTGGGCCTGGAGTTTTCTTGGTGAGAAGTATTTAAACGTGGACTGAATGTCCTAACACCTCTTTAAGAGACAACGGACATTTTATTTTTCTTTCTTAATCCTCACCCCAAGGAGGGGGTGAGAGGGAGAGAGAGAGACATGGATGTGAGAGAGACCCATCCATTGGTTGCTTCCTGCACTCCCACCCCCCTGGGAGGGGATCGAGCCAGCAGCGCAGGTACACGCGCTGGACCAGGAAATTGGCATTCTTCCTGCCATCAGCCTCCTCACTGGCTTCCCCTTTAGTCCAGGACCAAACAGGCTGAGCCTCCCTCCTGGCAGCAGGAGGTGGATCTCCTTGGTCCCCAGAAGGCTCTCCGGGGGCAGCAGGAGTTGGGTGGAGTACCAGCTGAGGGGGAAAGAGGCCGGTGAGCAGGATGTCACTGAGCAGGAGGGGCTGGGACTCCAGTGCCACACGCCAGCCTGCACAGGCAGCCTGCTCCCTGCACAGCCAACAGGGAGCCCCCAGTCCAACTTCAGGGTTTCTGGCCCGATCCCTGCTACCTGCAACAGGTGATGGGGACCACGACCTGGATGGGCACGCCAGACCCTTCCTTGCTTTTAGAAGGAGGCTGACCAGTTCCCTGGCAGGTGGATGTGCAGGCTCATGCTGGGGCTCCAGAGGTGCCCACAGCAACACTGCGCAACTGGGAACTTCAAAATTTAAAAATTAGAGTCTATGCAGCACAAGCATAGAGAAGTCCCCAAGGGCATGAGCCATTCCTTCCCTGTGGATGGGCCACCACAATTAGATACCAGGTGTGGTGGGGACCCTGGGGTGGCATGGTGTCCCGTCCATAGACACGGGTCTTTGAAGTGGCACATTATGCACATTTCAGATGATGTCCACTTCACTATAAACTAAAACAGACCCAGCTCTGTCCAAAGAGATTTCAACTCCCTCCTCCCAGAGGGACATAAAGAAATACAAGTAGGAGGTGATGGTGATCCTGGAGAGGACAGGTAGGTGATGGCCTTGGGTGTGTCCCCCACATCCTCTCAGGCCTGTCAGTGAGCGTGGAGAGTGGAGTAGTGCTGCCTGGACAGGGAGGAGGAGCCACAGACACACAGATACATTGGAATCCATCAAAGTTACAGCTTTCACTTCAAAAAGCACAGCCAAGCCCTGGCCAGTTTGGCTTGGTGGATAGAGCGTCGGCCTTCGGACTGAAGGTTCCCGGGTTCGATTCCGGTCTGGGGCACGTGCCTGAGTTGCGGGCTCGGTCCCCAGTGGGGGGCGTGCGGGAGGCGGCCGATCAGTGATTCTCTCTCATCATTGATGTTTCTATCTCTCTCTCCCCCTTCCTTCCTCTCTGAAATCAATAAAAATATATTAAACACACACACACACACACACACACACCCCATCAAGAAAGTGAGCCCGGTGGTGTAGCTTAGTGCACGGAGCGTCTTCCCCTGGACCAAGAGGTTCCAGGTTTGAATCTCATTCGGGGCACATGCCCAGGTTGCAGGCTTGACCCACAGTAGGGGGCCTGCATGAGGCAGCCGATCAATGTGTGTCTCTCATCCATGTTTCTGTCTCTCTGTCCTTCTCCCTTCCAGTCTGAAATCAATAAAAATATTTATGTGTGAAAAAAGAAAGTGAGAAGACAACTCCCAGTGTGAAAGAAAATATTTGCAAGTCTTATGCCTGATAAGGGAGTTGTATCCAGAATTTAGTAAGAACTCTTACCAGTCAACAATAAAAAGCCAAACAGCCAATTCAAAAGTGGGCAAAGGATTTGAAGACTTTTCCCCAAAGATGACATAGAAACAGACACTGAACCCATGAAGAGATGATCGACATGCTGAGTCATTAGGGAAAGTGAATCAAAACCACAAACCTCTTCACACCCACAAGTACAAGAGTGTACTCATAGCACAATTATCCTCAAAAGCCTCAAGTTGGAACGGAGCCAAATGTCTATAAGCTGGTGAATGGTGAAGTGTGGGTCTTCGCTGTGGATGCTACAGGGTAGGAACGCCTGTGGCCCTGGCCTGGGCCATTTGTCCTTGTGGCGAGACCCTCAGGCATTTCCTGGACTGCAGTCATTGTGGCTGGACCCGGCCTCAGAGTTATTATGATTGTAGGACACACCTCCGCACAAGCCATTAGAGAATCTTAAGAACAGGATTTAGTACTCGCAGATGCTGGAGGGCACATGGCAGGCCAGAGGGCCACACAGCGAGTGGAGAGAGGGGAGGAGGGTGGACCTGCGGGTCTGCCTTTATTAGGGCCCAGGGGTGGGGTGTCTAGTGTTTGGAGGGTTCACTGTTTATTGGGGAATTTAAAGCAATAGGAGCAGGAATTAGAGTGCAGGAAGGAAGGCACACGTCACCAAGCTGTCAGTTATCTAGGTTACCCAGGACTTTCTAAAGGGGATCCTCATGGTGTGAGCCGCCTGGTTCCTTGTCTGCTTGGTTTGCTGGTAGCTGCATCCTACATCTGGCAAGTTGTTCCTTGTAGATGACTGTCTGTGATTTGGGTGACATTTGCAATGACGATCATTAACATTACAGTCAGAACACTAATGCCAGGCACTTGCACCACAATGAATGAACAAGATGTGGTGTGTCCATACGATGGAATATTACTGTGACTAAAAGAAGTGGAACACTGATACATGTGACAACATGGATGAACCTCGAGAACCTTACACTCCATGAAAGACACAAATGGTCACCCAGCATATGATCCCACTTAAATGAAACGTCCAGAATAGGCAAATCCATAGAGACAGAAAGCTGATCAGCGGATGTGAAGGGGCAGGGGAAAGGGTCATGGGGGTGACTGCTAATGGGTTTGGGATTTCTTTTTGGGCTGATGGGAATGTTTTGGAATTAGTGGTGGTGGTTAGACAACATTATAAATACACTAGAGGCCTGATGCACGTAATTCTTGCACTGGGTTGGGGGGGGGGGTGTCCCTCAGCCAGGCCTGTGCCCTCTCACAGTCTGGGACCCCTCACTCCTTACCGCCCACTTGCTGGCTGCTCCTTTGCCCTGCTACAGAGGCAGGAATCATCGCCGGACTCGCCAGCCATGAGCTCGGCTTCTGGCTAATCAGCACTCCCCCTGTGGGAGCGCACTGACCACCAGGGGGCAGCTCCTGTATTGAGCATCTGCCCCCTGGTGGTCAGTGCGTGTAATAGCGACTGGTTGTTCCGCTGTTTGGTCGATTTGCATGTTAGGCTTTTATTATATAGCATAAACATTTAAAATCCACTGATTAAAATAATTCAATCAGAAATTCTGTTATGTGAATTTTACTTTAAAACACTAATGATAAAAGATTAAAAGTATGCACTGGAAAAAGAGAACAGCCATAGATTTATTAGCTACATGGCTGTCATTGAAGTACCGTGGAGTCAGGCAGCCTCTTCGATTTGCTGGCCCTAAAAAAACCCTGAGTTACCAGGAGCACCTGTGCAGGAATTTTTCAAAACTGAAAGAAATGAAGACTATTTTCCGTGTACTAATTTTATTTGTAAACAATCATATGCAAATTGGACAGAAAAGGCAGGGACTTCTGGTTCACTGAGTGGGGTCTCCCCAAACCGGGCTCAGAGGAACCTGCCCCTCCCTCAGCTCATGAACGGTTGGGAAGGGTCCTAAGGGTCCCGGCTCATGAACGGTTGGGAAGGGTCCTAAGTGGTGGACATGGGTCCTTTCCAGCTGTGCTGGCTGAGTGGTTCAGTTGGCTACAACGTGCTCCCGATTTGCCAAGTTTTCATGTTTGATCCTGGATCAGCGCACATATAAGAATCAACCAATGAATGCATAAATAAGTGGAACAATAAATCTTCCTCTTCTGTATCCTTCCCTCCTTTTTTTCCTCCCTTATCCTCTCTCTAAAATCAATGGGGGAAAACCTCCACCATGGATAATGGTGTATGCAATTATATATCTCAGTTTTTTCCCCTTTAACATTATGATGTGAACATTTTCCATGTCAGTAGAGTATTTGAAATATATTATTAAAGAAGACATTGGATTATAAACTTGAGACATTTAGGCACTGCACTAATTTTCTGCCGTTAAAAGTTTGAGATGAATCTATGGGTCCTTACACAGAAATATTTCTAAACTATTTTTATGTTAAAAAGGCAAAATAATTAAAGGTATGTATACATGTAAGCTAAAACAGAGAAAAAATGTTTACTTTTCAACAAGCATGGACACGTTTCATATACTCCGGGCATGTTTTGAAATCTTTTACAAATATTGATTCATTTGATCTGGTTTTGGTGGTCATTTTACAAATGGGGAAACTGAGGCACAGAGGCACTCATCACTCCCAGAATCACACACGTCATAGGAGGGGCAGGGTCTGCCCTGGGCACTCCAGCTGCAGAGTTCCTCCTCCCCCAGCACCTGCTCTTCCAGGCACAGAACCTTCTGGATGGTCACACTGACACTGTTGCTAGTGTGTCTTTTTTTAAAAAAATATATACTTTATTGATTTTTTACAGAGAGGAAGGGAGAATGATAGAGAGCTAGAAACATCAATGAGAGAGAAACATCGATCAGCTGCCTCCTGCACACCCCCTACTGGGGATGTGCCCTTGACCAGAATAGAACCTGGGACCCTTCAGTCGGCAGGCCGACGCTTATCCACTGAGCCAAACCGGTTAGGGTGCCAGTGTGTCTTTAGAAGAGAGGGAGACAAGGCTGAGGATGGGGAGGAGCTTTGCTTTGCATATTGCTCAATCCCCAGCTGCTTATATTTACACCCTCATGGAGGGAGGGGCAGGTTCCTCTGAGCCCGGTTTGGGGAGACCCCACTCAGTGAACCAGAAGTCCCTGCCTTTTCTGTCCAATTTGCATATGATTGTTTACAAATAAAATTAGTACACGGAAAATAGTCTTCATTTCTTTCAGAAGTTAGAATCTGGAGAGGACTAGGCATTTGCAACCTCTGTCCAGGGTCCTGGATATGCCCCGTCCAGGCCCAATCACCACCCTACAGGCTGAGGGGCGTGGCCTGGTCCTCACCGTGTGTCCTGGATGCCGCTCCTCCCTGAACCCCTGTCTCTCTAGGGAAGTTCGACCTCAGACATCACAGAGCCCGACCCCTGTGACCGCGGTTCCCGCCCGTGTTTGTGGCTGGGTGAGCCCAGCAGCTGGGGAGGAGTGTCCACCCGCGGTTTGGGTGAAAGCCAATTGGAAATGCTCACACCTCTTTGGATGACGCCCAGAGCGTCTTTTGGAGGCAAGTCAGTTCTTCCTGTGAGAGTTCCAGCCTCCCACACCACAGCCCACTGGCTGGTGGGGACACGTGGAGAGCCCAGCCCTGGGGTTGGGGTGCAGGAGAGGCACCTTTTCCTTCCCCAGTGCTGGGGGCTCCTCCCTGGTTCTGACTCATAGCTCCTGCCCGCCCTGCGCCCGCCTCCCGCCAGGGGGCGTGCTGGCCTCACCTCCCTCCACTGGGCTAGGCAGGTGGTGGGGGACAGATGCAGCGCCAAAGCCCCTCCCTCCCTGGGGCCGCGTCCCCCTCCCTGTCCTACCCCCTGGTGGGGTGGAAACAAGAACTGGATCCCGGTGACCCGGATGCAACTGTTATTCCGTGAAACCCGCAGATCCTGGGGAACACCTGACAGTTGTTCTTACATGGGAAACGTGGACATTCCTTGTGACCCCTGGGAGCCAGAGAAAGGACCCATGTCCACCACTTAGGACCCTTCCCAACCGTTCATGAGCCGGGACAGAACAGGTAAAATTGCAAAGTTTATTAAGTGCCGTGTGTTTGGCGCCAGGTGGAAAAGAGCCGAAGGTAATGGGGTTCTGCCTCATGGTATTAGCTGTGGGGGTTGGGGACCTCCGGACCTCCATCAGCAAAACAATCTCTCACGATTGTCCAGAATCATAGAAAGGGACCGTCGCCACTTAGGACAGAGTTAGAGTGCGAGAGGAGCAAGCACAGGACGGGCACATAGACTCTGAGCGTCTCCTGTCCCCAGATATCCCCTGCAGTCCCGGCTCCGTCAGCACCAGGGGTCCGTCTCCAGGCTCCCTGAGGAAGCAGAGTCCGCAGTTATCTGGTCACCCGTCCTCGGTAAGCTGACACTGCGGAGAGAGAAGGCCAGAAATGCAGGGACAGATGGTTACGGACAGGGGAGTGGAAAAGAGAGACACAGAAGGACAGCAAGGAGGATGAGAGGGAAATAAAACCGAAAGGAGAAAAAGGGAGAGATTGACTAGAGCAGGTGGACAGGGGTAGGGGACAGCCAGAACAGGGCAGGGAGGTTGTGTCATGCACAGTCCGGGTTTCCACACCCTCCCCAGTCCCCAACAAGCCCCATACCTGTGAAGGGGACAGGACCTTACCTGGAACAAACCCTGTCGTCCAAGGATGGGCCCAAGGAACAGCCCTGGCCTCTCACTTTTACCACAAAGGCCTCCTGGGGTCTGAGTGACCAGGCACAGCACTGCTCAAAGCAGACCCTGAAGGTGCAGTTCCCACACTTCCGGGTCCTGCTCAAGGGCACCACAGCATCGTCATAGCAACAGTGCTGCTGGGGGTCGTAGAACTTGTCCCCACATCTGGAGTGTGAGTGGCACAGCATCAGGTGAGCACCCGTGGGGGACACTGGAGGAGACAGAGCTGGTGTGGCCCAGATGGCAGGGCAGGCAGGGCCCATGCGGGGGCCCTCTGGAAGCCACCCACCACCCGCGTGTCCCTCTTTCTCTTGCACTCACCTGGGGCTCCTTGTGAACAGAGGAGGCTGATGATGCAGAGAGCGGCCAAGACAGCTGTGGGGGAGGAGCTGGATGAGGTGCGGCTGAAGGGGCAGCCTTGGGTCCCCCTCAGGGAGCCCTGCCTGGGGCAGGGGAAGGTCTTGTGTGTGTGTGGGGGGGTGGTCTCTGTTCTGACTGAGGCTCAGGGGAAGGATAGGAGCATCCAGAGTGGGATCTGGTCACCTGTGTTCAGGAGTCTTGGGATTATGGACCTGTGAAATGTGAGGGGTGCTGGCAGGATTCTTGGGAGAAATGGGTTTAAGGTTCTGGGGAATGTGGGTGTTTCCTGGGCAGGCATTGAGAGCAGGAGGCCCAGGTGCACTCAGGGGGCTGAGCTGACTGGGGTTGCTATGGAGATGACCCAATGAAAGTCTAGAAGACTGGGGTTTGGAGTGGGAAAGTGGGGTATGGGTAGCACTGGGCCTGAGTTTCAGAACCAAATCCGAGATGTGGATGGACATGATATTGGGGAGATGGATCGGGTAAGGCCTGGCGCTAAGGAGGAGAAGTAGGTTGAGGTAGGGATGGGGTGGTGGCTGAGACTGCAGCTGGGCTCCGAGGGAATTGGGGTGGGGTCCTCCTTACCCAGGATGTAGCTTCGGGGAGTCATGGCTCTGGGTTGGCTGCAGCGGAATCAGAAGAAGGTCTGCAGTTCCCGCAGGTGCTTTTATCTCTGATACAGGCGGGTGATGTCATCCAGGCTCCTGCCTCCTGGCCAGGCCTGTGGAGACACGCTGGGCCCTTGGGTCAGGAGGATCCAGACATCATCTCTGGCACCATGGAATCCTCCGAGAGCCAGGACCGCCCCCGCCCCCCTTCATGATACTTTCCCCAAATGCCTCCCACTCATGCCCAGCACCAGGGCCTCCACAGCAAGCAGGACAAGCCTCAGAGCCACCCAGTACTTTTCCAAACAGCTTTCCCATTGCATCCTTTAAGTCTTTTACTTTCCCCACTGTCTTTTGCACATTGCTAAGCTCTCACATCACATCCTTGGGGTTGGGGGGCGGGCTGTGCTCTCAGCTCCCTGACCTCAGAGCCCTGACCAGGAGCTGCTCACTAAACCACAGCTCAGCTTATTCAGGTGAAAGTGATGAGTTTCACACTTGGAAATTCCAGGGTGAACAAGGTTGGGGAAAGGAGGAAAAATGTAGGGAGGAAGCTGTGGTGGCTCATGAAACAGAACCAGGGGAAAGGCCCTGGAGGAACCTTGTACTCACTCCCCCAGGGCCCTCTTGCTGGTCTCCTCTGTCTCTTCATTCATGTCATTTATTGAGGAGCACAGGTCCACTTCGCACCTCCCATGGTCCAGATTTTGTTTCTGACACAGGTGACGAAGGGGTGAGTAGGCTATTCAAAGGTCATCATTTTCATGGAGTTCATGAGAAGGAGGTCAGGCGGGAAAGAAGGAAGGTGGGAGAAATGTAGGGGGAGGTAGAGAGAGAGAAAGAGAGAGAATGGGAATTTTAGGTTGGTTGTTAAGGCCAACATCATTATCAGTATTACTTGCCTGTAAAGTTCTGTGAGAGAAATTTCACCACCTTCAATAGGTTCTCCAAGGCTTTGATCTTTAGGCTGCATGTTCAGAGGGAGATGGGTGTGGGATCTCCCAGGGTGGGCCATGCTTTCCCTGGTTGAATTCACACTTAAGAGACCACCAGCTGCTTCAATTCTATGGGTTGTGGTGAAAGATGCTGCTCCTTTTGTAGTCAGACCGGATGCCCGAGGAAGCCAATGGGAGGTTCCTAAGTTGTTCGAGTCGTGGGACCCACTGCCTGTTTTATTTTTTTATTTTTTAAAATATATTTTTATTGATTTCAGGGAGGAAGGGAGAGGGAGAGAGAGATGGAAACATCAATGATGAGAGAGAATCATTGATCGGCTGCCTACCGCATGCCCCCCACTGGGGATCAAGCCCGCAACCCAGGCATGTGCCCTTGACTGGAATCGAACCCGGGACCTTTCAGTCCACAGGCTGACGCTCTATCCACCGAGCCACACCAGCTAGGGCCCCACTGCCTGTTTTAATGAACAAACCAATTCCGGATGCAGGAGCACAGTTTTCAGAAAAGCAGTCACGGTGCCACTTGGCGACTTGGTAAACTCAAGGCTGAGGGTGTCTAGCCTCTGCTGTGGGGCCGTCCTGGCTTTCACTGTAGAAGCAACTTTGAGGGAATAAAATCTTGAGACAACTTGGCTCTGCTTAGCAGCTTCATGTCCCAAAATTGCTCTGCGTCACGGTCACTGCCTGCTTAAGAGAAAGCCAAGGTTCTCCCCCTACTCTCTGCACAAGCATTCTAATCATTCTCAAGTTTTCCGTTGAAAATTGTCACCCCCCCAAAAAACATGCCTGAACCCAGAGGCTTGAGGGAGTCACTCCAGTACATCCTGGTGGCACTTTGGATGCCTTCTGCTGAGCACTTGCTACGTGTCTTGGTGCTTTGCCGTCAAGGAAGACTTGAGAATCAGGCGCAGTTGTGGTGTTTTATTGTCAGTGAGAAGGGAACGAGATGTTTCAGGGACAAATATATCAAGGGTTTTAGATTTAGTTGAACAGACCAGCCTACACTCCACACAAGCAGGCTGGAATCAGAATCACACTCTAAAGTGAAGATACTCCTGGAAAGTAACATTCCAGCAACAGAAATAATGAGATGATCACAGTGGTCAGCACCAGCGGTGTGGACAATTCCTTCTGCTCTCTGGACACAGGCATCCATTCAAATGTTCTTACTCTTCATTTTTGTATGTGTGGTAAAATTCACATAACATGGTTTACCAATTAACCAATGTAAGTTCAGTGGCATTCAGTGCATTCAAGATGCTGTGTAACCATCACCAGAATATCTTCAACACCTCCTACACCCCCTGCAATCATTGAGCAATCATTGCCCTTTCCACCCTCCTCCCAGACCCTAGAAAACATTAATCTGCTTTCAGTCTTCATGTCTTTACCTATTTTGGATTTTTCATATGGATGGAAAGGTGCAATATATGCTGTGTGTCTGACTTCTTTCACTTATCTCAAAGTTCCCAAGATTCATCCATGTTATCCATGGATCAGTCCTTCCTTTCTCATGAGATAAAATTTCATTATATGAATATACCGCATTTAGTTTATTGATTCATTAATTGATCCATGTTATCCATGGATCAGTCCTTCCTTTCTCATGAGAAATAAAATTTCATTATATGAATATACCACATTTAGTTTATCGCTTCATTAATTGATGGACATTTGTGATGTTTCCACCTTTTGACTCTTGTGAATAAGGTCACTATGAACATTTGTGAACAAGAGATTTTTGAACAGCTGTTTCATTTATTTGGGTTCTATACCGAGGAGCAAAATTGCTTGTTCACATGCTAATTTTATGTTGATTTTTGGAGGAACAAACAGTTTTCCAGTTTTGTACCACATTGCATTCACGCCAGCAAAGTATGAAGTTTACAGTTTCTCCACACCCTTACCTCATCATCATCCTAGCAAATGTGAAGTTGTAAGTCCTAGGAGTTCTGATTTGAATTTCCCTTTCAAAATGACAGGGATTCAAGCTGATGACACAAAAGATCTAAACTCATCTCCTCCTGTGGACACAACAGTTAGCTATGAAATACACACACTCACACAAAACACAGGGAACATCAAAAACATAAAACATGGGGGCCGGGAATAAATATGTAGATTTAGAGCATGTTCAAACTTAACTTGCATTTTACTTAACACAGACTGGGATACATATGGGCTGATACACGTGAGCCTCATGATAACCTCAAAACAACAACATAGCCTTTCCCCCGGCTGGCAGCGCGGAGGCCGCACGATGCCCCGAGTTGCTGTAAAAGACGTGAACCAGCAGCAGTTCGTCAGAGCTCTGGCAGCCTTGCTCAGAAAGGCCGGGAAGCTGGAAGGCCCTGAGTGGGTGGACACTGTCAAGCTGGCCAAGCACAGAGAGCTTGCTCCCTACCATGGGAATTGGTTCTACACACGAGCTGCTGCCACAGCGCGGCACCTGTGCCTTCGGGGCGGCGCTGGGGTGGGCTCCATGACCAAGATCTATGGAGGATGACAGAGAAATGGTGTCACGCCCAGCCACTTTAGCAGAGGCTCTAAGAGCGTGGCCCGCAGAGTCCTCCAAGCCCTGGAGGGGTTGAGAATGGTGGGAAAGGATCAGGATGGGGGCCGCAAATTGACACCTCAGGGACAGAGAGGTCTGGACAGAATGGCAGGGCAGGTGGCAGCTGCCAACAAGAAGCATTAGAACAAATGCTGGGTTAATAAATTGCCTCATTCATTAAAAACACACACAAAAACATACAGTGGGTACACAAAAGATAATGAGAATGAAATCAAATCATACCACTAAAAAAGTGATCAAACCGGAAGAGAACTGGAAAAGAAGAAAGAAACAGAGAGGAACTACAAAGCAACCAGAAAGCAATGAACAAAATGGCAAAAAGTACATCCATAAGGCCTTAATGCCCTCTCACCCCCCAGGAATAAAGCCACTTGAGCAGGAAGGAGGCATCGGATACACCTTGGAGCCATCCCCACTTTCCCAACTGGAAATAGCAAAACATGCCTTCTTACCCAACCCCACAAGTCCTCTACTTTCCCCAAGTTCTTTTGTAAAGTTCAGACTCCCCTGAGGGAGCTCATCAACAACCTGTCCTACCTCACACTCCCAACCCAAGGACCAGGTGCAGTCACTGCGCACATGACCACAGTGGGTGTCATTCCGGTGGAAGAGACCGTGATAGTCAGTGACCTTTTATTTATAGATTTGGAAATTCTAATTTGAATAAGTGGGCAAAACGAGAAACTTGCCAGGTTTCTGAAACCAAGACAGGAACTCACATGCCAAAAGGACGCGATGTCTACTTTTGTTTTGTTTTTTTAGTTGTCATGTCTTCAAGGACACGCAGCTTGTACATCTCAGGCACAGTTGCAGGCTCTGAGATTCATGCTGAGGCTGCCCTGCAAAGGTCACTGTTTTCACTTGGTTCATGGAGAGGGAGAGAGAGGAGGGGAGAGGCAGGAAGAGGAGAGGAGACTCTGAATGAGAGAATGGGAGAAGTTGTGCAGGACACTGGGTAAGCAATTGATGACTTTAGAAATGATTGACATAACCGATGGCAATATTATACTTTTTTGTATCATTGACATTCTGGACAAAAGAGTCCAAAGACTCTCCCGTAGATCTTGACCCTGTAAGAGTGATGGCAACAGGACCAGTGAGAGGTTCCCACTGTCTCCTCCACAGGAATCCATCTTCCTTGTGCTGAATATGCTTGCTCTGTGGGGGAGGGGAGAGTGTGTCCCCTGAGAGAGCCACAGGGATCAGGAGGGAGGGAGCCGCGCCCCTGAGGGAGGCTGACGGTGCACTTCATTGCCTGTTTTTCTTTCACTTTCTTTTGAACCTGTGTTAGCTGCATGATGCATTATCTGTTTGTTCTAGTAGATGCAGCCAAATCAGTAATATCAGTCATTATTAAAATCAGTAATAAAGAAAGCTCTGTGCCCAGTTCCAACTGGCACACTCCAGGCTGCGTCTGGATGAGGGCAGCCTAGATTTCTAGCCTGGATTGGGCCCTTGCGTGTGGAGCAGGGGAGATGATGCTATAATCAGATGATGCAGAGAGCTTATTCTGCACACAGGGGCCCTTAGGCCTCCCCAGCCTATGAGATCCAGGCTTCAGCTGAACAAAAGCATTACAGGGGGGACAGGGAGGCTTTGGGGAGGACAAGTTTGAGCTTCAGGCACCAATTCTCAGAAAGTCGGTATGTCAGGACAGACATGTTGAGTTAGATACACCCTGGACACAGTGCTTTCATTCAGTCATCTACTCCTTCATCCATTCACTTATTAATTTATTCATTTAATATTCCCTGAGCACCTGCTGTGTCATCAGCCCTTTGCTAGTTGATGCTGGGGACCCAGAGGTGACATAGTCCCAGGCCCTGTCCTTCTGGTTCTCAGGTCCATTGGTGGACACAGACCACCCCAAACAATAATGACCCAGAGTCTGAAGGGCTGGGAAGGGGGACCAAGGGCATCAAGGGTGGCTTCCTGGAGGAGGGACATCTGAGCTGTGATTTTAAGAGTGAGCAAGAACTGTGACTATTTCAGTGGGATTCCGCCCTGGGAGAGCAGAGGGCAGGGCAGGGTCAGTCACCCTGTGGCCTTGATGAGGATTCTGGACTTAATCCGAGTGCATTGGGAGCCACAGCTGAGTCTAAACAGGGGATGAAAGTGGTGAGATCTGAGTCTGTGGCAGATCCCAGTGTCTGTCTCCTGTGAGGGAGTGGACAGGAGGCAGGAGACCCGGGAGGAGGCATCTGAAAGCAGAAATACCAGAGTCTAAATGTCTGTTCTCTCCCAAGGGGTGAGCAGCACACTCCTCTCTCTGCTCTTCACCCCCTAAGCCCCCCCATTACAGCTGCAGGGTAGACAAGTATTCTCCAAATGGTGAGTCATGACACTCTTTCAGGCTGTAAAACCAATGAGTTTGTCAAAACAGACACTTTAAAAATTAAAATAGTTTATTGAAAGTAGAATGTTAAGCATTCCTGGGTAATTCTATCTGTTTTTGAACTGTCTATAAGTGACAAAATGATGTAGCATCTATTTTTCCCAGTGAGTCATGTACAGATACTTAGTAAACATGAGAATGGAAAGGCTCTGGGCACAGACTTGCAGTCTCCTTTCCAGACTTAACTGCCCTGTCATGTCTTGTAAAAAAAAATGGGGTGAGGGAGGGGGGGTCAAAGGTAGGCTCTGCATCCAGCTAGGTGTCTCTACCTAGAAAAGTCATAAGGTTGGCCCAGATACTATCCAGACCTAGAGAGAAACAGGTTCCCTGGGACAGAGTTGGGGTTGGTGTCTCTCACCATAGCCCGCCCTCCTGGGCTTGGATCCTGGTCTCTGTAGCAGCTGAGTCAGGACTTGGGTGGAAAAATGGAGGGATCAGGGCAGGGCAGGGGGTCTCGGAGGCTGTGCTGGTGAAATGGGCATTGAGGGCCAGTCCATGGACACTTTGAGCCCCTGACTCGACAGTGATGAGAGTTTTGGGTCAGACAGTCCTGGGTTAGAATCCTTAAGCTTCCTCAAAGGGTGAAATAGGCTACTTACAAGTAGCGCCGTTCATCTCCCCGTATAAGAGGAAGATTTGATTTTTCGTGTGGTTGACAGCTTTGAGCCCCAGCACACTCCCACTGCACATGTGAGCTGCATATGTGAACAAACGTCAAACCCTCCACCCAACCCACATACAGGAACCTAACTCTGGCCCCAGGCCATAGGCAACCCCCCCCCCAAAAAAAAAAAAAAAAAAACACCAAAAAAAAAAAAAACGGTCAAAGTCAGCCTCCACACTTCATGCCTGTTCATACCCGTTTCACACAGGAGCGAACCTGAGCCCTTCTCCTCAGGGTAATGTTGTTGCTGTTCTTTGGATCAAAGATAAGCATTACTTCATCTTCAGTGGTGCCCGTGTGTCGTTCTGTCATCCAGGGCAGGCACCTGTGCAGTAGAAAACTCGAAGCCCAAATAAACATCCCCAACAAGCTGCCTCTACATCCCCCATCTCTGCTGCCCCTTCTGGGATGAGTCTGGCATCTCTATTGGACCTACTAGTAGAGCTCCATGGGGATGGGGACCAGGGCGGCCTCGGTCACCACCATGTTCCCAGTTGTTCCCACTGCAGAGGATGCTCAGGGTCCCATGGTGAGCAGGAGTCTACTGGAAACCCCATTGGCTCAATTCTCTCGGCTCAATTTTCTCAGGAAGATCCTGGCATGAGGCCTCACTACAGGTCACAGGCACAGTGATGTAATATCTATTTTCCTAGTGAGTCACCTCTCCCAGGCTCGGCCCCTCTGGAAAGGGCACGTGGGCCCTGATTTCAGGCACCCCTGGAACCACCCCCAGAGGACATTCCCACAGCTCCCTGTGGTGCTGGGAGAGCCGTGAATATGAAATGTGAAACAGACAAAATGCTGCATTTTGTAATGTCACAGGCTTCCCTTTACCAGCAGGTGTAAAGAGGCTGAGTTTCCTCCTGGGTGCAGAGGGTGTTATTTCCCTCTGGCCTCGGGGCACTCCTTCCAGGGAACAGGCACAAATTTGGTGGAACTTCCTGTTTTCATAAAGAATGTCAGGTATGTGGGATGTGGCTGAGGAGGAGGGGCAGACCCCTCAGTGTCAGAGGGCCCCTCCTCCAGTGTCTGACTGGGTGGAATAGTGCCCTTGGCTCCACCTGTGGACTTCAAGCTGGAAGGCTGGTCTCTGCTACATGCAAGGGCCGTTCCTTACAGGCAACACCCGGATGCCCAGGCCGGATGGCTTCCCACTTCCAATGCCCTGCAGCAGTAGCAGGAGCAGCAGGAAACAGAAAGCACTCACACCACTCTAAATAGAAGGAATGAGATCTGACCGATGCCAGGCCAGCGCTGCATTGCTGGCTCCATGCCAGGACCCCACGAATGACCTGTAAGAACAGCTCTGAACTAGGAACTTCACATTTTTTTAGTGAGAAATGTAAGTGGAAACCGTTCAGCACACACAATACAGAAGTATCCCAAACACAAGGGTAATCTTGCCTGCAAATGTGAATGGAGAATTTCCAATTAGATACTAGACTTTGGTAGATATTCTGCGTCTCGATGCTGGGATGACTGAGTGTTACTTTTCTTGGGGGACACTTCTCTAAAGTGGCCACATTGTGCACAGGCCCAGGGGACCTGCACTCTCTCCATCACCCAGTTCAGCTTCCTCCGCCCAGAGGAACATAGAAACACAATTGGGAGTGAACAGATACGGTGAGAAGCACAGGCAGATGTGACATTGGAGATCTCACAAGAAATGCTCTTGAGTCATTTGGTAAATGTGGGTCTTTATTAACCTAAGTACCACTACCATCACTTGGACATAGTGTATGTTGGGAGAGACGACACTATTAATACAGGTTGTTGGCAGAACCTCAATGAGTTTTAAAGGACCGAAGATTGAAGAAGTTATACCCATAGAAGTTGCACCTGGCCTGAAGGTAATTAGCAGGACCAGTGTGGGAGGCCCTGGGAGAAATGCCCAATGTGGTGAACACAGCACTAGAGACACAGAGACCAGTGCTGATGGTCAGAGACTCGCCACCTGATGAGACAGAAGTTGTCTTGGTGCCTGGATATCAGTAAACCCGGACTAAACAAGCCTGAGAGGGGGCATAGAGGGGGGAAACAGAGAGAACAGTTGACCCTTGAACAAAGTGGGTTAAACTATGGGGGTCCACTTATGCATTGATTTTTTTCAATAAATACAGTCATTCCTCGTATCCCTGGGATCCCCATCTGAAGATTCAAAGATCTGTGGATTGAAAATAGTGTTTTCCATCCACTGCTGGGAATCTGCCTGGGTTGTGGGACAATACTGTGCATTTTTCCATGCCATCTCTAATAATAAAAGCATAATATGCTAATTAGACCAGACAGCTGAACATCCTTCCAGATGTCCTTCCAGACGTCCTTCCAGACAAAGCTGCTACGGCTGCAACGCAGCTGCAAGGAGATGATGGGGACAGCGCCTTGCCTTCCCCTGATCGGCCAGTTGCCTCCTGCAGAGGGAGGCTGCAGAGGGAGGCCTGTGGTGGTGGCAGCAGCAGGATGGCGGTGGCTCCTTCCCAGGATCAGCCAGGTCGCCTCCCGCAGAGGGAGGCCAGACTGCGGCTTAGGCTGCGGGGAGCGGGCCTAAGTCATCAGTAGGACATCCCCTGAGGGCTCCCAGACTGTAAGAGGGTGCAGGCTGGGCTGAGGGACCCCCCCCCCCCCCGCCCCCATCTCTAGTTTTATATAAGGGACTTGACCATGCATGTGTTTTGGTATCCGCTGGGAGTCCTGGAACCAACCCCTCCTAGATACTGAAGTTTTGGGGGAGTCAAAAGTTGTGTGTGAATTTTCAACTGCAGGAGGGTCAGCACCCTTAAATCCCACATTATTCAAGGGTCATCTGTAGTGCAAATTAAACAAGGAGAGGAGCCAAAGAACAGCTAAGTGTCTAGAACTCCACCTAAGAGCTGGATTCCAGGATTTTCCAATGGAAGAGAGAGGCGGTCATCAAGGGAAACTTCATGTCCTTAGAGTGAATGTTCTGGTAAAAAGAGCTTGTTGAACACCAACGAAAGGAAGATACAACTATCTTTGACAAGATCATCATTACTACTTTATGCCCTCAATGGGTTACATAACAATGCCTCATGGCCAGAACAATTAAATAAAACCAAAATATTTATTCTTGTAACACAAAGGACCAAATTGTGTGACTCTACTCAGTTTATCCCAGAAAAGACAAACCCGTAGAGACAGAGAGATGAATGATTGCCAGAGGATTGTGAAAGGGAGAACTGGCAGTGACTGCTCTTAGTCATGGGATTTCTTTTGGGGATGATGGGAAATTTCTGGAATTAGATGGTAGTGACGGTTGCACAACATTGTAAATATACTTAAAAAAACATTGGGCTGTAAACTTTGTTTAAAAAGTTGAAAGGGTGGATTGTACATGATGTGACTGTTAGAGCAATTGAAAAATAAAAATAAAATAATCTGAGCATTGAAACAAAACCAAACCGTGCATTGCCCGATGTCGGGTTTCAAGTCCATAACACTCCGTGGCCCCACAGGAAACATGAACCAACGTGCGCACACGTGCACATTCTTAAAAACCAGGTGCCGGGTGCGTGCACATTTTTTGTACCCTAGTTTGTCTTCTTTAACATTATATTGTGAACATTTTCCATGTCATTAAAATATCTTTGACATCTATTATAAGGTAAGGATGTTGGCTAAATAATTCTTGTGCTGATACTCTGCCATTAGAAAGACCGAGATGATTTTATGGTTTCTCATACAAAAATATTTCAAACTATTATGTTAAAAAAGGAAAAGTGCGAGGTATTTATATATGAAAGGTAAAACAAACAGCAAAAAGTTTACACTGCTCATACAGTGTTCAACATATTTCAGGCATTGTTTATAGTCCTTTAAAAATAAAGATTCACTTGGTCTGGGTTTTTTAAAAATATATTTTTTTATTGATTTCAGAGAGGGAGGAGAGAGAGACAGAAACATCAATAATGAGAGAATCATTGATGGGCTGCCTCCTGCACGACACCCCCCACCCTCCCTCTCCCCCTCCCCCGCCCCCCCCCCCCCACACACACACTGGGGATGAAGCCCACAACCTGGGATGTGCCCTTGACCAGAATCAAACCCAGGACCCTTCAGTCCACAAACTGATGCTCTATCCACGGAGCTAAACCAGCTAGGGCTCGTTTGGTCTGGTTTTCATCACCATTTTACATGGAGAAACTGAGGCACAGAGGGCACCATGCACCCAAGGTCACATAGGAAGGGGCAAGGTCAGGGCCTCACCTCCAGGGACAGAATGCCCGCTCTCTTGTACTTCCTGCCTGCATCATGTCCATGCAGACATACTTTTATAAACAGAAAATTCTGGAAGGTCACACCAGAAATTATAGTGCATTCAATGCTAGAATAGCTAAGGATGGGAGAGGAGCTCTGCTTTTCATTTTATTTGGGCTCCTAGGGTTTACAAAGAGCCTTTTCTACATACGTCAAATAACGGAAACCCTCTGCTGTTCCAAAATGGAAAAAATGTAAGAATAAAAACACACAAAGATTAGTACTAAATCAGCCACTTATGTTTTCATTTGCACCATTCCTTCAAGTAAAGTAATCTGGTACTCTCTCCCACCCCCTCCCCCAAATACAAAGATTAAGTATAAATCTTTAAATAATATTAGAAAAGAAAAAGACTTTTTTGACCAAAATATGTAAAAATCCCATATTTTATTAAAAAAGGGAGCAATCAAATGACAGCGGGCAAAAACAGATATATTCAAAATTACACTGGTAATAAAATCTCCAATCCCTATTTGACATAACAGTTTTAATGTTAAATGTTTTAAATGATATTGTGTGAAAAATATTTTGTTTCTTGAAATAAAGTTGTTTTTTTTTTAATTTTTTTAAAAATATATCTTTATTGATTTCAGAGAGGAAGGGAGAGGGAGAGATAGAAACATCAATGATGAAAGAGAATCATTGATTGGCTGCCTCCTGCACATCCCCCACTGGGGATAAAGCCTGCAACCCAGGCATATGCCCTTGGCTGGAATCGAACCTGGGAACCTTTAGTCCGCAGGCTGACACTCTATCCACTGAGCCAAACCAGCTAGGGCTTGAAATAAAGTTTTAATGTAAAACTCATCTAATGTACTAAAGTCTGTACATGAACATCAGTAAATGTGGAAAGAGATCATGTTTCACAACTTAAAAGTACATGAACTTGTTGAGATCTATAGTTCAAAATTATTTCCTACACTTGCACACACAACTGTACATATATTTCTTTATTTTAAAGAAAAGCAATAAAACAACTCTGGTTATCTGAATGCTACTTTGTAACCCACATTATACCCAACGCGTTCCATCGCCTTTAGCACCCGCAGCTGGGCACTCCCAGTCCCCGCCTCCCTCCAAGTCCCGGCCTCCGTCTCTCTCTTTCTCCATCTCCCTTCCTCTCTCTCAAATCAATAAAAACGTTTTTATAGGATTGAGGTTCTGCCAACAACTCGCTCACAAAATATTCTATGTCCAGGGAGACAGTAGTGAGACTTAGGTTAATAATGAATTAGATTTATCCCTATCTGGTTTGGCTCACTGGATAGAGTGTTGGTCTGCGGACTGAAGGGTCCCGGGTTCAATTCTGGTCAAGGGCACATGCCTTGTTGTGTGCTGGATCCCCAGTGGGGGGCAGGCAGGAGGCAGCCAATCAATGATTCTCCCTAATCATTGATGGTTCTTTCTCTTTCTTCCTTTCTGAAATCAATAAAAAACATTTTTAAAAATAATAATAATGAACTAAGTTTACCTAATGACTCAAGAGGATTTGGGGTGATATCTCCAAGGTCTTCATCTGCCTTGGGTTCCTTACCATTAACTCTTCACACCAGGTGATGGGGAGAGTGCAGGTCCCCTGGGCCTGTGCACAATGTGGCCACTCCAGGGAAGTGTCCCCAAGAAAAGCAACAGTCATCCCAGCATCCAGACGTGGTAGATCTACTAAATTCTCCATTCACATTTGAAAGCAGAATTACCCTTGTGTTTGGGATAGTTCTATATTATGGATACTGAATAGTTTCCACTTACATTCTTTTTAAGGTTCCCAATTCAGAGGTATTGTTTCAGGTCATTCGTGGGGTCCTGGCATGGAGCCAGCAATGCAGCCCTGGCATGGCATCGGTCAGATCTCATTCCTTCTATTTAGAGTGGTGTGAGTGCTTGCTGTTTCCTGCTGCTCCTGCTACGGCTGCAGGGCATTGGAAGCAGGAAGCAATCCAGCCTGAGCATCCGGGGGTTGGCCTGTAAGGAATGGCCTTTGCAAGTAGCAGAGACCAGCCTTCCAGCTTGAAGTCCACAGTGGAGCCAAGGGCACTATTCCACCAAATCAGACACTGGAGGAGGGGCCCTCTGACGGGAAGGGGTCCACCCCTCATCCTCAGCTGCCTTTTGACCCAGCAATCCCATTTCTGAGAATATTTCCTAAGAATCCTGAAACACCAGTAAGAAAGAATATGTGCATCCCTATGTTTATAGCAGCACTATTTTCAATAGCTAAGATCTGGAAACAGCCCAAGTGTCCATCAGTAGATGAGTGGGTAAAAAGCGAAGGTATATTTGCACAATGGAATACTATGAGCTGTAAAAAAGGATTTCTTACCAGCATAGATGCACCTGGAGATTATTATGTCAAGTGAAATAAGCCAGTCAGATAGAAACGAATATCACATCATCTTGCTTATATGTGAACAAAATAAACTGACAAAGTATGTTCAGATACATGGATGCATGGAACAGTTTGATAAAACTCAGATGGAATGGGTGTGGTGGTAGAGGTGGGGCAGAGTGGAGGGCATGAGGGTGGGCATGGGAGACATCTGTTATACTGTCAGCAGTAACATACAAATTTAAAATACAAAAATAGTCTCTAGCACCCTGCCGCTGGCACTATGGTTCTAGGCCTGGTCTAACACTCCGTGGAAGCTCCTGGCACAAGAGCATTTTTCAAATTATGTTTTGTCTGGGAACATCTTCCAAATGTAATAAAATCCCTTTCTCCTCTCTCTTAAACATGAGCTCTTGAAATCCTCCGGTTTCCATACTTGTTATTCCTGGGTGCTTTATATTTTCACACCTGTCTCCTTATAATTTATTATAACATAAAATATATAATTTTTTACTTACTGGCTACTCCTTCAACAAATTTGAACAAGCCTGCCAGAGAACACACTTCTTTATCCATGGATATATGACAAAGAATGTAATGAGCCTCTGAAGCAGATGAGATAATTAGGAAATGATTGAAGCATTGAAACATGCCCTGACTTTACTTCCACGATTCTAAATTTTTCTCCTCTCACATTACTGTCTTTCTCAGCCCACTATTTTTTCCTCAAGTTACCATGATGAAAAGGACTCACAATTTATATAAATTTTTTGAAAATTGTGTTAGAGATAGAGGAAGATACGAGAGCGAGAGCGAGAGCGAGAGAGAGACATCAACTTGTTGCTATACCCACTTATGAACTCATTGGCGGGATCAAACCCACAACCTCAGTGCATGGGAACGAAGCTCTAACCAACTGAGTTGCCAGGAGGACTCATGCTTTTTAGACACAAGAACTTCATGGTAGCCAAGGTTCCAGCAGGGCCACAGCTCATGTTACTTCTCTCATCTGAGAACTCGGTGTCCTTTTTTTCCCACATATCAAGACATACCTGTTGTCAGGCTTCATGGAGCCCTTTCTCTCCAAGCTATTTACGTAATGCTCATTGTATACTGCCATTAGTCAACATTAATACCCCGCTGCAGTCTGATCTAATTCACTTCCAGAAAGAATTTGCAGTCCCCATGCAGACACTGTCACTGAACTTACATGTGAAATGGTCATTTCTTAGCAAGGCTGTGAGATCCTGGGATCCAAAATCTTTGTCCCAAGCACAGATGCCCACTTTCCAAGCCTTCACGGATGACAACATTGCAGCCATCTTGCACCCAGTGCAAACATAGAGGTACACAATCTCTATTTCCTGATACATGTTATATTCTTAGGAGTTCAGAATAGAACATATCTCAAAAAATTCAGTAAGAAATGTTAGGGAGGGAAACAATTATTTCCTGCAGTTGGAACGCAAATATTGACCCAGGGCCAGATGGTCTATATTCTGAGGAACTGAAAGGCATGGTCTCACACCACCACTTTCTCTAGGGCTGCCTAATATCTCCCCTCCAGTTCTCCTCCACACCTGTCTGAAGTATTCTGACTCTCATCTCTGAGCAAATGCCCTGGGCCTTCTGATGTTCATTCTAAGAACTTGGCTGCCCATAAACTAAAGAGCCTGAAGACAGTGTGTTTTCTTCTGTTTTCTGAGTGAATCTCAGAACAATTGTTGGGTAGATATTTTTGACATTCTCAGAGCATGAGTTGTAAATGGATTCTATAGCAGTATCTTCCTGAGTTGGTTTTGTGTACTTGTGAGATGTTTTTGATCAAGGTGGATATTAAAACTTCCCACTGCATTTAGTGAAATTTAGATAAATTTAAGAGGTCAATAAAATATTGTAAAACACAAAAAGCAACATAATCATGCTTGTAAAGGATCTCAAAGCTAAAAAATGAGGCGGATGTTACAATTTAAAGACTGAAGTTTGAACTGTAGCTGCAATTGATCTGACATGAGGCCTGTCTTTAGACTATGGCTGTGACCATGGTTATTATTTTCTTTAAAATAATCTACATGTGGAAAAACCAAGATGGCGGCATAGGTAAACACCTAAACTGCTGCCTCACACAACAATTTCAAAACTACAACTAAAAGACAAAACGGACATCATCCAGAATCACAGGAAGGCTGGCTGAGTGGAAATTCTACAGCTAGAAGGAAAGAGAAAAGCACACTGAGACTCAGAGGAGCTGCAGAAGGCAGAGGTACAGAGGCGCGAATGCGCGGAGAGTGTTGGCAACTGAGTACGTGGCTGGCTCTTTCAATCCGGAGGGAGACAAAAGCTCCCAACGGCTCTGAACTCCAGTTCCGGGCGAGACTCTGGGGACCCAGACTCATTTGGGGAGAAACTGAACTGTCTGGCAGCGGGTGAAACTTGAGGGCAGCTTTCTCTCACAGGTGCTTACAGCAATTACCATGGGACACTGAGATACAGGAGCCTATTAGGGCAGGGCGGATGGGAAGCCATTGCTGTCTGCTCCGCACTGAGACTCTGCCCCATCCAAGCTGAGCACAGAGGCTTTTGCAAGTCTTGTCTCATAAGGGTGTCTCCAGCACAGAATTTCTCCCAGTGTAGACACAGCTGATCCTCACAGCCAATTGGCCTGGAGGTCAATTTCTCCCAGTGCTACCAACAACAATCAAGGATTAACTACAATAAGACTGTGAACACAGCCCACAAAGGGGTGCACCTAGAGTGTCCACCTCAGGTACCTGGGGAGGCTAAGCCACTGGGCCCTATAAAACACCTAGTAGACAAAACCACTCTATCAACTCAGGGAAGTAGCCAAAATGCGGAGACAAAGAAACAGGTCATAAATGAAAGAAATGGAGGAAAGCAAACTACTGGATATAGACTTCAAAACCACAGTTATAAGGTTTTTCAAGAATTTTCTAGAAAAGGCTGATAAATTTAGTGAGACCCTCAAGGATATGAAAAAGGACCAACTAGAAATTAAGCATACACTGACTGAATTAAAGAATAATATACAGAGATCCAACAGCAGAATAGAGGATCGCAAGAATCAAGTCAAAGATTTGAAATACACAGAAGCAAAAAACACCCAACCAGAAAAGCAAAAAGAGAAAAGAATCCAAAAATATAAAGCTAGTGTAAGAAGCCTCTGGGACAACTTCAAGCGTACCAACATCCGAATTATGGGGGTGCCAGAAGAAAATAGAGAGAGCAAGATATTGAAAACCTATTTGAAGAAATAATGACAGAAAACTTCCCCCACCTGGTGAAAGAAATAGACTTACAAGTCCAGGAAGCATAGAGAACCCCAAACAAAAGGAATCCAAAGAGGACCACACCAAGACACATCATAATTAAAATGCCAAGAGCAAAAGACAAAGAGAGAATATTAAAAGCAGCAAGAGAAAAACAGTTAGTTACCTACAAGGGAGCACCCATATGATTGTCAGCTGATTTCTCAACAGAACTATGCAGGCCAGACAGGAGTGGCAAGAAATATTCAAAGTGATGAATAGCAAGAACCTACAACCAAGATTACTCTGCCCAGCAAAGCTATCATTCAGAATTGAAGGTCAGATAAAGAGCTTCACAGGCAAGAAAAAGCTAAAGGAGTTCATCACCACCAAACCAGTATTATATTAAATGCTGAAAGGTATTCTTTAAGAAGAGGAAGAAGAAGAAAAAGGTAAGATAAAAATTATGAACAACAAATACATATCAACAAGTGAATCTAAAAATCAAGTCAATAAAAAATCTGATGAACAGAATAAACTGGTGAATATAATAGAATCAAGGGCATAGAAAGGGAGTGGACTGACAATTCTCAGGGGGAATGGGGTGTGAGGGGTGCAGGAAGAGACTGGAGAAAAATCGTACACCTATGGATGAGGACAGTGGGGGGGGGGTAAGGGCAGAGGGTGGGGTGGGAACCGGGTGAAGGGGAGCTATGGGGGGGAAAAAGAGGAACAACTGTAATAATCTGAACAATAAAGATTTATTTAAAAAATAAAATAAAATAATCTACATTTAAGTTTTCTTACAGAGATTATATATATCTTAAACAGCAGATGTGTATCTCTACTAACAAATGAGGAGTAAGGATGTCAGTTTTGCAAGTGTGCTGTGCACTGGGGTCTAGGTTTGGGTTTTTAAAAAAAATCCAACCCAAAGAAATTTGGTGCAAGAAACATCATGGGCTCAACATATGGTCAGGGCTGCAGGAAAGACATGGTGGGCACCATTGCTGCATACAGCCAATCTGGACATAGAGGATAGAAGAACATAAGCCCTGGGGTCTTTTCATGGGTGAGAGGTGAGCACTCACCCAATGAGACCCTGATTCTGCTGATCTCCAGCATCACTCTGAGTACGATGTCCCAAAATTTGCATCCTGTTGTTCCATCCTGCAGAGTGAATGTCACAGCCATGTCCAACACTCTGAGGCACAAACCGAGGTATCAAATTCACCTCAATGGATTAATCAAAATCTGTTACCCAAAAGGTGAAGATGAAGGGACCCAATCCAAATTATCAAAGGCTCAAAGAAGCAGACAAATTAGAGCTCAGACTCAAATGGTCCCCTGGAAAAACCAGAGTGACAGGTGATGCTGTTATCATTAAGACTGAGCGTAAATGCATAAATAAATGGAACCACAGATTGTTTCTTTCTCTGTCATTCTCTCTAATGCCAATAAATAAAAATTTAGCTTTGGCTGGGTACCTCATTTGGTTAGAGCATCATCCTAGTACCCCACGGGTGTGGGTTTGATCTCTGATCAGGGCACATACAAGAATCTAGCAATGAATCAATAAGTGGAACAAGCCATGGCTGAGTGGCTCAGTTGGTTGAAGCATCGTCCTATACACCAAAAATTTTTGGGTTTGCTACCCGGTCAGGCCACATAGGGGAGTCAATAATCAATGTTCCTCTCTCCCTTCCTCTCTCTAAAAATCAATAAACATATCTTTGGGTGAGGATTAAGAAAAAAAAGTAGAACAGTAACAACAAATCAATGTTTCTTTCTCTCCCTTCTTCTCTCACTCTTTAAAATCAATAAATAAAAATTTAGAAATAAGAATTTTTAAAATACTATAAGTCAGAGAGAATGTCTTCTTCAGGTTAAATTAACTTGCTAGAGCTATTGGAGGCAAAAGGACACCAGTTGTTACTAGCAATTTGACCTTGGTTCAGCAACCTTGGTTTTTTTAATTTGGCTAAGAAAAAATATTCAGGGCCAAGGATCTCAAATCATAATGAGTTTATTTAGAGAGTTAGGGAGATAGACTAAGCCAGATGGGCCGAGAAAACAAGTTATGGAGGCAAAAGAAGGGCGCTTGGAGCTTAGGAGGAAGAGTGTAAAGGTTCGCCCTTGAAGAAGCAGAAGTGGGTTAGTGCTCCAGAGAAAGCAAGAGCTGCCTGGGTCTTTAGTCCTTTTTTGATTCGTGGTCTCCACTGATTGGTTGTAGCCAGGGCAGAGGGTCATGAGCCATGGCAACCATTACATAGCCACACCAGGCCATGCTGCTTCTCTGGGCCTAAAGCTGATACAGAACTGATGCCTGATTTTATATATATCATTTAGGGAAGAGAGGGAGAAACATCACTAGGTTGCCTCTTCCACACACCACGCACCCCAATAGGGGATTGAACAAACCTGAAGCCTGGGCATGTGCCCTAACTAGGAGCCGAACTGTCCACTTTATGGTGCTCATGGCGCTCAACCAGCTGAGCCACACCTGCCAGGACAAAAGCTGCCCTCCTGCCAAAACCGGTTTGGCTCAGTGGATAGAGCGTCAGCCTGTGGACTGAAGGGTCCCAGGTTCGATTCCGGTCAAGGGCATGTACCTTGGTTGTGGGCACATCCCCAGTGGGAGGTGTGCAGGAGGCAGCTGATCGATGTTTCTCGCTCTCTATCCCTCTCCCTTCCTCTCTGTAAAATATCAATAAAATATATTAAAAAAAAAAAAAAAAAGCTGCCCTCCTCTTAAAGAACTCCTTAGAGGAAAGCCCTCACAAAATTAGCTAAAACATTTTTTATCAAAGCTGTTGACATATACGCTACCAACCATTGCTATTTGATTTCTCTCAATGTTTTTCTTTTCCTTAAATATTTTCCAAGACTTTTTAGTGATTTTTTTTTCTTTAGAGAGGAAGAGAAATATTGATGTGAGAGTGAAACAGCATCAGATGCCTCCTGCAGGCACCCTACTGGGAATCAAGACCCAAACTGGGCATGTGCCCTGACTAGGAATGGAACCCTGACAGGAATGGAACCGGTGCATAGGATGATGCTCAATCCGCGGTGCAAAACTGGCCAGGATTAGAGACATTTAATTGCCCATCAAGCTCAGCTATTATGTCCCTTGTGTAGATCAGTAAAGAAGGGAATAATTTGGAGTTGGAGACAAGAGCACACAGATGCCTTTCCTAGTGCAAAGAGAGAGAGAAATTATAAAAAGACAAAGTCACAGTGACAGATATGAGCAATACTATGATCACAGGGATAGTTTCAGTTTCATGCATATATCAAGAGTCATCAGCCCTAACCGGTTTGGCTCAGTGGATAGAGCGTCGGCCTGCGGACTCAAGGGTCCCAGGTTCGATTCCGGTCAAGGGCATGTACCTTGGTTGCGGGCACATCCCCAGTGGGAGGTGTGCAGGAGGCAGCTGATCGATGTTTCTCTCTCATCGATGTTTCTGGCTCTCTATCCCTCTCCCTTCCTCTCTGTAAAAAATCAATAAAATATATTTAAAAAAAAAAAGAGTCATCAAATACTACACTTGAAATATGTTCTTTACTAATTAAAACTTTTAAAAAATGGTTCAAAATTTTTTTTTAAATTTTGTGTCCAACACTTTTTAGAAAATAGGTTTGGCATCTCTCTATTCAATTCAGGTTCTCATATCCTCTGGAGGTCAAATCTTGTCTTAGTGACATCAAATACACCAAACAATGAAGAATTTTCACCAAAATCAACAGAAATACTGGCTGGGTCACAAAAGGTACATCCTGGTCTATAGATACTTTTCTTTATCTTTGATTTCCTGCATGGGCACTCTGATCATCAGGTAAAGATCTAAGAGGGTACAGAAATACACAAAACCCTTTGAGCACAGAAGATAAACATGCCTGGAGAGCTTCTGATGTGTGAACACACTGGTCCTGCAGTCTTTTTCACAGAAACGTTTCTGGATGCTCCTAGAGAAGAGGCCGATTCCATCTGGTTGGCTGCAAGCTTCTCCAACCCCAATTAGACTAGTGATTGTGTAGAATGCATTCTGTAAGAACTATGGTCCTAAAACCAGTGATCATCACCCATGGAATTGTAGACATTGAAACAGATGAAAAAAAAAAAAAAAAACACAAAAAAACCCGGGCAGCATGGCTCAGTGGTTGAGAGTTGACTATGAACCAGGAGGTCATGGTTCACTTCCTGGTGAGGGCACATGCCCAGATTGTGGGCTCAATCTCCAGTGTGGGGCGTGGAGAAGGCAGTTGATCAATGATTCTCTCTCATCATTGGTGTTTCTCTCTCTCTCCCTTCCTCTCTGAATTAAAAAAATTAAAATAAAATAAAAATAAGACAGATGGCCTATTGGAAGATCTTCAAAGAGCAATTCCCTTCAAATGTACTCGCATACCCCTGACTGGTGTGGCTCTGTGATGAGAAGGTCCGCCCATGCTTCAATGTGTCTCAGGTTCGATCCCTGGCCCAGGTTGGGGTACATGCAGGAGGCAACCAATGAATGGGTCTGTTTCACACTGATGTTTCTCTCTCTCTCTCTGTTTTTCAATCTCCCTCCCTTGCTTCTACTCTCTCAATGGGAAAAATATCCTCGGGTGAAGATTAACAACAACAAAAGTAGTGTCATACCCTGTGTGAAAAACAAAATTCATGCTGATCCTAGAAGCAGGTGACGTTGTCACCCCAGCTAGGTTTTGAAAGTGATGTCTGAGTCTTCTAAAACGCATAGCACTCAGGCTTCACCTGAGTACCAGGAAACCCTGCAGTTTTTCCTAGAATGATGTGGGTAGCAATGCACATTTGGCGCGAAGTTGTGAACTAATTTCCCCACCGTACTCAACCCTCAGAGGCAGAGAAAGGTTGAGACCCTCGTAAAAAATTGTTCACTTCCTCATGCTTGTAGGACCCAAATATGCTTATAACCTAAACCACAAAGAAAACATCCAAAGTTATCAAGGACTTAAACAAAAAGACCTTTATTATTATAAAAAACTAACCAGTTTTTTTAAAAAAAGACCTAACCAATCTTTGGGTGACAGCAACAATGGAAATATTCACCAGAGTAGTATCTAAGGCAATCATGTCTCTGAAAAAATTTTTTCTGGAAATGCCAGCTGAACTCAAAAGATGTGCTCTGGGGTCAAAAATGGGTCAGGTCCATGCCCCAAATAGTCAGAGAAAATGAAATGCAGATCTCCTAAGAGCTCAGGTTACTCCTCATTTCCTCCAACTAATAAGGGGAACAAAGTCAGCTTTCCTGAGGACATTAGGATGGTGACTGATGAAAAGTGTGGAGACTTGCTCAGTGTTGGTTCAGGTGAAATGGATTCTGTCACAGAAATTTTCAGTGACACTAAGCCCTGGGCAGTTAGAAGGTAGAATGTAAGTACACATGCTTCCCACATAACTAAAATTATGGAAAATCTCCCTACTGTGGAGGATGGGATTTATGAAAGTTAGACTACCGAAGCCTAAATTTCCTGCAGTGCTGCTAACACTGAACAAAGTAACTACATTTCCTACAAATCTAAAAACTCCCTCTCATGTGTACTGTCATGTGTCCAGAGGGTAGAATTTTCACTAAAAGATTCCCCACATTCACAACACACAAAAAGCCTTTCTCCTGTGTGAAATCGGATGTTTCTGAAGAGGAGAGAGCATCATAAAAGATTCCCCACATTCACAGCACTCATAAGGTCTTTCCCCAGTGTGAACTCTGGTGACAACGGAGTCCAGCGCAACAGGCAAAAGATTTCCCACAATCACTGCACTCATAAGGTCTTTGTCCTGTGAACTCTCTGATGACAACGGAGTTGAGAGCTAAAGGCAAAAGATTTCCCACAATCATTGCACTCATACGGCTTTTCTCCAGTATGAACTCTCTGATGACAACGGAGGCTAGAGCTATGGACAAAAGATTTCCCACATTCACTGCACTCGTATGGCTTTTCTCCAGTGTGAACTCTCTGATGATAACGGAGTTTTGAGTTACACATAAAAGATTTCCCACATTCACTGCACTCATAACGCCTTTCACCTGAGTGAATTCTCTGATGAACATGAAGGTAGGATTTTGTGGTAAAACATTTCCCACATTCACTACACTCATACGGCCTTGCTCCAGTGTGAACAGACTGATGACCCCGGAGTCCAGAGCAATAGGTAAAAGATTTCCCACATTCCCTGCACTTGTAACGCTTTTCGCCAGAGTGAATTCTCTGATGAACATGAAGGTAGGATTTTGTGGTAAAACATTTCCCACATTCACTACACTCATACGGCTTTTCTCCAGTGTGAACAGACTGATGACCACGGAGTCCAGAGCAATAGGTAAAAGATTTCCCACATTCCCTGCACTCATATGGCTTTTCTCCAGAGTGACTCCTTTGGTGTTGATTCAGGCTCCACTTCTGGCTAAAGGACATCCCACATTCTCCACACTCATAAGGCTTTTCTCCAGAGTGAATCCTTTGGTGTTCATTCAGGTTATCCTTTCTTCTAAAGGACTTCCCACATTCACTGCACTCATATGGCTTTTCCAATGAGTGAACGTTCTGATAATGAAAATCAGAGGTTCCTCTAAAACATTTTTTACTTTCAGGTCCCACAAGACACTGCCTTTCAGTATGGCCAGCATGGTCTGGAACAAGAGTGTCACTGCAGCCAATCACTTTTTTACATTCCTTCTTGGTATGGTAATTCTTTCTGTTTTGACATATAACCCCTGCCTTCGAGATTTCACTTGGTTTGACTGGGGTATGTGTAGCCTGTTGCTGAAGTTGTCCCGAGGCAGTAAGGATGCTGTGTCCAACCTTCTGACTGGTAAGGAGCTTCTGGGACACACTGAATGTGCCGCTCTTCACAAATGAGGCCCTGTCCACACCTCTTATGAAACACTTGCCTCTTCTGTGCTGCTCCTGGTGCTGGTGACACTTCGTACTGAAATAAAATGGTTTTGCACACGCTCCACACCTCAACAGTTTCGGGCTGTGTTGTGTTCCCTGCTGCTCAACCAACTGGAAAATGTCCCTTAAGACCGGACCACAACTCTTACAGGGGTGGCTGTTCTGGGAAGACGAAGGTACTTTGGTCTTCTTTGCCTGTGACACTCTTACAGAAACGTTCTGTTCAATGGATGCCTCCAGATCCCGTGTTCCACAGCAGCAACCTGAACAAAAGGAAACACTGGTGAATTACATGCTGACCCCACAGCCAAAAGTTATCTCGTTGGGCCATGGTGGCTCAGTGGTTGAGGGTGGCTTATGAACCAGGAAGGCCACAGTTCGATTCCCAGTCAGGGCACGTGGGAATGTACACAAACCAATAAAAATTATCTGAAAAAGAGCAGATGATGTTTGAGGTAAATATAAAGAAATGTGCATGGACCAATATTGGACAGCAGTAAAGACAGGAAGAGGAAAGGCTGACTGGGTGAGCAAACCTATGTGGAAATGGCATGGTTTAAAAGACAAGGATTGAAAATGCCTCTGTTATCTGCAGAGCTTGCACTACGTGACCCTAGTGGCCTGTTCTGTGGTGGAACTTTGTTCTTAGGAACCACAGCAGCTCCTGCAACACCGAACGTTACAAATCAGAGGACCCCATAGAGTATGTCAGCAGGAATTCCAATAAAAATCCCCTTGGCCACAACCTATCCCATGAATATAAGAAAAATCAAGAGTTTAACAATTTTAAGTAATATGCACACAAGGACAGAATAACTAAGTACATTAAGCAAATAATAAATGATCCAAAAGCAGAAAAAATAAGTTAGTAGAGAACTTCAATATTCCCCTTTCACAAAGGCTAGATCATCCTGTCTGAAATAAATATGGAATTACTATAGTTTGACTACATTTTAGAGCAACTCTAATCCTGTATATATACAAAACATTCCATTCAAATGCAGAAGAGGCATTCTTGTCAAGCCATACATGAAACATGCTCTACGTAACGAAGTTGTTACCAAAAGGGACCAGGGTACAGTAGGTCTACCTCAGGCCAGACTATACTGGGTGGGTTCTTGAATTTGAGTAGCAAAGATCTGTCAACAGGAGTCCAGGCGATTTTGAGAGTGCATTTGTTAAAGCCAGGGACATAGAAAGGTCACAGGAAAGCAGTGAGTCAAGGCAGGGCTGCTGTTAGGTCACTGGGATGCCAGGGACAAGGGGAAAATGTAGGTAAGATCAGGAGTAAGCCTGGGATGAGCTGCTGCCACCAGGTGCTCCTCTGGTTGAATGACCAGTGAGAACCCTTAAAGTTTAGAGAAAAGTTAAAAGTTTAAGCTAGGAAAGGGGCATGGGCATAGCCTAGAGTGAGCTGGCATTGAGTCTTTGTCCTGAGGACCTCTTCTTTTTCAATTTTTCTTCATTGATTTTAGAGAAAGATAAAATGTAGAAAGAGACATCATTTGTTCCACTTAATTATGCATCCATTGGTTCTTTTATGTGCTCTTATCAGAGATGGAACCCACCACCCAGATACATTGGGTCAATGCGCAAACCAACGGAGCTACCAGACCAGCACTGTCCCCAAGGTTTTCTCTCTCTCTTTCTTTTTTTGTTCCCGAGGGCGCACATCTCAGGGGAAGGTTTCATAAGCATAGTCATAAGCTTTTCAGGTGCATTTGTAATATGCTGATGGTTCAGAATTAGTGTACAAGGAAGGTTGGGTTTGTCTTTTGTTCTGTTTAATGTTTTATTTTTTATCTTGAGTCTGTCTGGTTCTAATGGGGTTTTTGTTGTTTGTTCATCTGACTTTATCATTCGGTTAACGTTATCTATCCTTGGGTTAACTGGCACAAATGACATTTATTGGATCCCTGTTCTCTATTTTTGCAGACCAGGGGGGTTCGAGCTGTGAATTCTTTGATTAGAGAGGGAGGTGTAAACTATTTATTTTCACATGTTCTTATCTGGGGAAGATAAGCTCTTAGATTCACAAGCTGGCTGTAAGTTGTCCAAATTGTTTCAGCTTGTTTAATTTTCTTGTCTCAGTTTCACTATCGCATATGCCCAAGAAGTTTTGTAGTTTCTTATCTGCCACAATGGTAGGTCAAAAGATAAGTCTCAAACTTGCAGAAGAGATCACTTCAAAATTCTTACCTGATCACAATATAAGAAACTAGAAATCAATTCCAGTTTCAAGAAAGCTGGAAATTCATAAATACGTTGAAATTAAATATAACACACTCAAACAACCAGTGGGTCAGTGAAATTAAAAAAAGACCTTAAAGCGATCTAGAGGCACCCAGCCAGTGTTGCTCAGAGGTTGAGCGTAAATCCAGGAACCAAAATGTCACTGGTTGTATTCCTGGTCAGGGCACATGCCCAGGTTGTGGGCTTCCATCCTTTTCTATGGGGCAACCAGGAGGTAGCCGATCGATGTTTCCTTATCATTGATGTTTCTATCTCTCTAATTCTCTTCCTTCCTCTCTCTCAAAATCAATAAAAACATATAAAAATATATATGAAAAAACCTCACAAACATCTAGAGGCAATTTATATAGAAAGACAACTTACCAAAGCTTCTGAATGGGGTGCAGGAAATGCAAGCCTAAGAGTAAATTGTATACAGATAAACGCCTATATTAAGACAAATCTGAAATACACAGCAGCCTAACCCCGCTCCACAGGAAATTAAAAACACATCAAGAAAGTAAACCTAAGGCTGGCAAAGGAAGCTATCAATGTTAGAACTGATATATATAAAACAGAAACAGGAAAGGCAAAAAGAGGAATAGCATGCCCTGGCCGGTTTGGCTAAGTGGATAGAGCGTCAGCCTGGGGACTGAAGGGTCCCAGGTTCGATTCCGGTCAAAGGCATGTACCTTGGTTGTGAGCACATCCCCAGTTGGGGGTATGCAGGAGGCAGCTGATCGATGCTTCTCTCTCATCGATGTTTCTAACTCTATCCCTCTCCTTTCCTCTCTGTAAAAAATCAATAAAAATATATTTTTTAAAAAAAGAGGAATAGCATAACTAAGGGCTGTTTTTTAAATTTTGTTACTTATTTTTTTCTTTGTTAATCCTCTCTGGAGGTTATTTTTCCCATTGCTTCAGAGACAGTAGAAGGGAAGGAGGGAGGGAGGAGAGTGGAGACAGAAACACAGATGTGAGACACACAGACGGGTTGCCTCCCACATGTGCCCCATGGGGGATGGGGAGTGAATCCACAACCCAGGCTCATGCCTTTGACCTGGGATTGAACCCGAAAGCCTTGGGTCCCTGGGCCGACGCTTTAACCACTGAGCAAAACAGACCAGGTCCAGCAATTTTTTTGATAACATGCACAAAACTGGCTAAACGTTAGCTGCATTGAAACAAGAGAAACAATACTCAAATAAATCAAAGCAGAAATGAAAGACATTACAGCTGACACTATGAACTACAAACCATCATCAGAGATGTTGGCAGATGACATACAGACACTACATACAGAAAGTTGTCAAGATTCCACTATAAGCTTTGCAAATTAATAAAAAAATAAACGTACAAACATCACTTCCATTTTTATACACTAACAACAAAATTTTTGAAGATGAAATGAAGTAGTCAAATTTACAACAGTATCAAAAACAGTAAAACACACAAAATAAGTTCAAACAAATAGTTGAAAAGTGTGTGCATTGAACACTGTATGACAGTGATGACAAATGGAAGAAAACACAAATAACTGAAAAGAAATCCCATATTCTCGGATCTGAAGATTTAACATTGTTGAAATGTATTGGGGCTGCAGGAAGAAAAAGGGGCAGTGCCAACATCCCAGCCATAACAAACACAGCAGCTGTCCAGAAAACTGGGCAAGCAAGTTGTGTCCACACGTGAGAACTAAGCACGCTTCCATGAAAGGAAGTTTGGGGAAATGGAAAGCCTAGTCCAGGTCACTAGGGAGAGCGAGCATTGGTTGTTGTTGTTGAAGTGAGATGAAGTTTATGGAAGCTTAGGACAGTGAGGGGAAGAGAAGGACCCTTAACAACCGATGGGGGGCGATCCAAAGGGCAGCTCCTGCTGCCCATAGCTGCCTGGGTGCAGGACCCTTAGAGCTTAAACCAGAAGAAACAAAGTACAATCCTGAGGAAGGGGGTGGGAGGGTGCAGGTGAGCTCAAAGAAGAATGAACCAGAAGAGTGATGTTCTTACCCAGTGAGGATATGAGAGCAAAATTCTCCAGCATCACATCGAGGTATAGGCATCTCTGAGCCTCATCAAGGAGCTGCCATTCTGTCCCGGAGAAGTACACAGCGACATCCTTAAAGGTCACACCAACCTGTCGGAATGAATACGCTGAGTCAGTAATAGTCAGTCTGAGAACCCACAATCCTACTCTTCTCCACAACCAACCACCTTCCAGGGCCCCCCAGTTCACAGAAGACCCCCAGCTTTGGCGCCACTGCTGCCTGCTCTCTCATCCCAGTCCCATTAATCACTCTTATCACCCTCAGCAACAACAGGCAGGATAAGGGGAAGGGAAAGTGAGGCAGATAAATGCCATCTAAGCTCTGGGCCATGCCAGAAGGGCTCCATCATTAATGCCACACAAATCCACTGGGATGTCCCAGATCATTCCTGCAAGACACAGCAAAACAGGGGCTTAAAACCACACCCCAGGTACCCAGGACCATCAGCTCAAACATCCTCTAATTATACACACCATTGTGTAATCTCTAGCTGCTTCATGTCTTCAGACCTAAGATCTGCCCCCTCAGCTCCACCACCTTTGCCCTGGTGCACAAAAGCGCTACCAGTTTTGCGTATCTCCATCCTGGACCCCTCCCCAGATGTTAGACCCTGTGTCCATCTGCTCACTGGATATTCCCACTCCCTGTTGAAACTTCTAAAAATGTTAAAAGAACCTTCTGAAATTCCCAAAGAAAATTAACCTACCACCATCTTCCCCAGCCCAGTAGATAGAGCCTGCATTAGTTCAGCTGCTACGACCAAAAACCCTAGGGTTGTCCTCATCTCTTCCCTTTCACTCTCATAGCTGTGTACAAAAACAGGGCACATGCTCACCTGACAAGCTCAGGGAAGGCCGACATGGTGGCCTGGCATACAGTGACCTAAAGTAACCACAAAGTAAAAGTATATTCTTACTTTTTATCCATTATCAGGGATTTTCCTGCTTTGCTTGCTCCTGATTCCTCTATCACCAATGGATTTTATGTCCCGCCTTATGTCTTGCCCTTTGATTCTGATGTATAAAACAGGTGGTAACATCCAGGCAGGGTGGCTCAGTGGTTGAGTATGGACCTATGAACCAGGAGGTCATGGTTCTATTCTAGGTGAGGCCACATGTGGGGGATTGGGAGCCTGATCCCCAGTATGGGGCATACCGGAGGCAGCTGATCAATGACTGTCTCTCATTGGTAGTTCTCTCTCCCTCTCCCTTCCTCTCTGAATAAAAACACATTTTAAAAAACATTTAAAATAAAATACGTGGTAAAATTGACATTTTTGAGAGCATTTTTTCACTTGGTTGAGATTGTGGTTCCTGGCAATTGTCAGTTTTGCTAAAAAAATAAAAAAATAAAAAAAATACAGGTTTCACCATTTCTAAGTTGACATCAGAAATGGGACCACCTTGATGTAAGCTATGGCCTGCACCTAGGATACAGGGATTGGGGGTATCCCCAGAGTCTCCCCATACAGGAAATGGAAAAATACCAAGGGAAGAGTCTGGAGATGGTATACGGTTGTGTCACCGTGAGGGAGGGGCTGGGACACCCTGTGCTTCCTTCTTTAGTTTACACAAGGGGTTTTTAAACTTCAGGACCCATGGGACCACTAAGACAACCACCGATCAGCTCCAGGTGAGCAGGTCTCCGCTGTATCCCCGCCCAGCCCTGCAGACTGGTGACCTGTAGACAGACTCTCTATCCTTAGTGCTGCCCCTTTCCAGCTCTGTGACCTTGGGCAAGGAATCAACTCCCTGCTCCTCACTGTCCCCATCACCCCCGCTAAGGTGAAAATCATTCAAACATGTAAAGAACTTCAGTGAGTTGATTTGAGCCAAACTATCTACAATTGTGGGAAAGCAGAATCTCAATGGATTAGGATAATGCTCCGGAGAATGGCAATTTTGCACCTTGTTTTATACATTATCATCCAAGGAGGAGATGTAAGTCGGTTACATGAAATCCACTGGTGATGGACTAGGGAGACAGGAGAAAGCAAAGCTGGGGAAACCGCTGGGATTGGATATACTAGGTGTACCAGTTAATAATGAGGATTTTGTAATCAAAGAAAACACGATCATTTAAAGAGAAACTCAAAAGTGCTTTACTCAAAGTAATGTCCATCACTAGCTACACATTTCCCCTATATTTCAGGTAATTTGTGGATAGTGTCCCAATAGAACTTTTCTTGTTTTGAGGCAAACCATTCAGAGACCCAATTTTCCACTTCTTCGTACGTTTTGAAGTGCTGCTTAGAAAGTGCGTGTGCCATCGATCAGAACAAGTGGTCATCTGAAGGAGCAAGGTCTGGTGAATACGGTGGGTGGGTTAATACTTCCCAGGCAAGATCTTTTAACGTGTCTTTAACTGGTTTTGAAGTGTTTGATGGTGCGTTAATGAGAAGGCTAACCCCTATTTTGTAAAAACTGCTGTTTGGAATTCTCTGCTGTTTTTCTTAGACGGCCTCTTATTCTAAAAAAATAACTTTGCTTTCTAGCCTGCTTTAGCCTGCTTGAATAATGAGGACGATAAACTTAGCTATCTGACCTTGTAGGCCAGAGACTAGATATGCCCATAATTTTAGCTGTCTGACCTTGTAGATCAGAGACTAGATGTGCCCATAAGTTTTAGAACTGTGTTTGTTTTCAAAGCCAGCAGCGAGATAACCACTAATTGCACAGAGGGCTGGCTCCTTAATAAAAAGGGAAGTTCTGCTTGTAGCTTTGCTTAGAATTTGAATTCATTTTCTCTAAGCCACCGCGGTGAATAAAGTGTGACTCCAAACTCTCCTGCATTGTTTGATTATTCCGGTTTTCTGTAACATTATCATGAAGAAAAATTACTTTGCCATGTCTTCTGGCCCATTCTTATAGTTTTATGATCAAAGCGTTTTACGATAAATTGACCTGGACGTTCTTTGTCTTTCACATCAAAGTCATTACTTCTAAAGCGTTTAGACCAGCATTCACAAGTATCTTGAGATGGAGCATATTCACCATAAGCTTCCCGAAGTATACGGTAACTTTCAGCAGCACTTTTCTTCAAAATAAAGTAATGAATTAAAACTTCCCGCAAATGCTCTTTTTTTGGCCCGCAAATGCTCTTTTTTTGGCACGAAATTCGACATTTTTAAGCGTAAAAATATCTATGATGTTAATGTAAGGTCTGGGGCTGGGAAAGCAGAACTTTCCTGATTCCACCCCCGCTGAGTTGGACAAGCCACAGCCGTGCTGGCGCCCTGCTGGACAATAAATAACCACCCGAGACTTCTCAAGGATGGCCAGAGTGTAGCTGTACCAGCTTCCCGCTCATAAATCACCTGCCACAAGCTACCTCAGATAAGCTACCTCGAATAAACCTGATTGGTTCAACAGCAGCATGAAGGAACTCTGCCAGGCACAGGCGGGTGTGACTCCCCCGGCCTGTGCCCTCGGACCTCGGGACCTCACCCGAGAGCTTTCAATAAACGCGATCTTTTGCTTTCACCCTACTTGTATTGGTCAACTTATTGGCTTTGGTCAGATTAAATCTTACATCTCAGATTAAACCTTACAGTTAACACCTTCAGAAAATTTGACATATGAAGTTTTGAAGCTTGTTGTCAATATAACAAAATAGTATACATATCAAATCGCATATATATCAACATATGTGTAACTCCATCTATTGAAAAAAATTCGCCTTATTAACCGGTACTTAGTGAAAAGTAGGGCAGCCTAGGGCACATTCCCTGGATTACGAGCTCAATCCCTAGTAGGTGGCATAGTGGAGGCAGGCGATCAATGATTCTCTCTCATCATTGATGTTTCTACTTCTCTCTTCCTTCCTCTCTGAAATCAATAAAAAAATATTAAAAAAAAAAAAAAAGTAAAACGACAGACACTTAATTCTTTTACTTAGGTGGGTGCAGGATAATTAACAGTCAATAATAAACATGATAACAATAACAATGAAGGAATTTATGGCCTCAGACCTGGAGCCCAGGTGCATTTGGCTATGCCCTGAGGAGGCCAGAAGAAGGTTAAGTTACAAGTTACACTGACAGTTCACAGGCAGGTTATCTTAGATGCAAAAAGACAATAGGCTCACTTAAGGTAAAGAGTGACCTTTGTCAGGGAAGATACTGGCCTAGGGCATGACTACCTACTGTAAACTGCTTTTCGTTAAAGGTTTTTTTGTGTGTGTGTGTGTTTTTTTCCAGCCTCTATGCGGTCGCCACTTTCGATCTCAGGGTTCTCTCCTGCAAGTTTTCGGTTGATTATTCAGCAAGTTTTCTGTATTTTAGTTGTAATTCCAGTATGTTCCTGGGGGCATGTCCGTGTAGCATCCACTTACTCTGCTGCCATTTTTAACCCTCCTTTAAAGTTTTGAAAGAATGCACTCTCGGAACAGGCGCCCCGGAGGCTGTTCTGGGAGGCAGGAATAGATAAGAGTAAGCAGACACAGCTCTGTTCCCAGAGAAGAGCATGCTGACCTCCCCCTCAGCGCTTATCAGTAAACAACCTCCTAGCTTCTGGTTTCTGTTAAAGTTCCTGTTTTCACAAAGTTTTCTGTTGAGATAAAACATACCATTCCCGTGAGAATAAGTCAACATCCTATCTTGCCCCCCACCTGCGTGTGGTTTTTGCCTTTAAAAGCCTGTAACCAACCCTGGTTCAGGGCTCCAGTCAGCAGCCTCTTGTTAGAGCTGTTGCCTGTGAGTCCCTGCGCCGCGCTTGAATAAAGAAACCTCTTGCTTTTGCATCGAGACTCGAGTTCGGCGTTTGATTTGGGGTCGTCGCTCTGCCAAAGGACCTCCCGGGGGTCTTCACGGCCTTACAGTTTTAATTTCAGACCATCCTTTGTGGTTACTTTGCTAGACGGCCATGAGGAGGAACATAAGACAACTGGGGGGCTAGCAATCCGAATCTATGCCAGAAACCAGCATTCTGATGCACATTCTTGCTAGTATAATTAAGCCCCATTCTTATCTGTAAAGCTTGTCCAGCTTTGCAGGACCTGTTTCCCGGAATACTCTCATTTTACAGAGGCCATAAACTATGAACCACACACAACCCCCACAGGGGGCTGGCAGCGCTGGTGCCAGCCAAGCCAGGCCTTTGGGTGTTATCTCACTTCCCCCATCCCAACGGGGTGGGGGTGGGGGAAGGGACTGCAAAGCCCCCCCCCTCCCCCCACGAAAAGTCCGGAAGCCTGGTCCATATTTGGGGGACAAAGAAACTAAGGGGATAAAAGGAAAGCTTCCTCCATATTCATCACCTGGGCTTTGGAGAATGACTCCCCTGAGTCACCGCACTAGTGCATCTGCAAATAAAGGGTTTTTCCTGAATCTTCCGAGTATCCGTGTTTTCCGGTCGCCTGGTAATTAATTTCTGCAACATCCATGCAGGCCTTCCTTGAGCTTGTCGGTTAGCATGGGGCCCCTTTTTTTCTCCACACCCCACTCTAGTCTGTTCACTCAGTGAAAATGAAAATGGGGGGGCGGGGGCGGGGCGCGGGACGGGCTAGCAATCTAGTTCAGTATCTGGTTAAAACTGTAGTCTTCCCCACTCGGACTCTCGGACTGACTTGGGCGGAGCATGTCCCCGAGGCCCCGCCAAGACTGACTTGGGCGGGGATGCGGGAACCCTCAGGGGCAGCCTCAGGAGGAGATATATAGGTCAGAGTCTCCCCAGGAGTTCAGTTCAGGCTTTGGATCTGGAATTCCCCTGGACTGGCAGATCTGCGAATAAAAGTTAAACTTTCCTCCCTCAGAGTGCTGGCTGATCGTCCTCCCGTGCATTCTGCCACAACAACAGCAGGATTGAAAAAACCTTTTAAAACCCAAACACAGCCCCTGTCCCCACGGTTCACAACCTCCCACGGTCCCAAGGACCCTCAGAATGAAGGCACATCGCTCTGTCTCCCAGACTAGACGGGACTCCGACTCAGACTGTTTAGGGCGCAGGGAAGACGGACCCCAGGATTCTGCGCCCTCCGGGGTCAGTGGCCCCCGCGCCGCTCCACCGGCGGTCCCTCAGCCCCTCACCCTCTCCCATCCCCGTCACACCAGGTGTCACCCTCGAACGCCTCGCGGTACTGACGCGGGGACTGGGCTGCAGGAGGGGACGGGTGCCCGCCTCGAGGCTGCAGGTTTGGGTGGGAGAAGCGGGGAGGCCCGGGGGACGCACTTACCACAGTTGGGCGCCTCGGCGCGGCCGCCGCCATCGACTTTGCGGGCGGAGGGGGCGGGGGCGGCGGGCAAGAAGGGGATTCGGTCCCGGCCCTGAAGCGGGTCACTCGCGGGGTCGCCGACCTCCCACCCGCTCTGTGCGGCAGGGACCACAACTCCCTGGGGTCTTCTCCCTCCTGCCACCTCAAAACCCACACTGCAATTCAAAGGACGAATGGACTCCGGCCAACGGTCAAGTTTGACCGTCAGCGAGATGACGCCGGAAGTCCCACCCCAATTCCTGGAAATCTCAGGGAAATGCTTTCAGCCTGATGTGTCATTCGCTCAAGTAGCACTCGGTCTTCTGGGTAATGTAGTTCCCAGAGCTCCAGAGGGCACATTGTTCTCCATTGTGAACAACTAGGAAGTTTGCCATTGGAGGGATCCGCTGGTGCTCCCTGGAGGGAAGTATTTGCTCCTGGTTAATTTTTGCAAAAACTCAATTCTGACCTGTCTACCTGTAGATTGGGTTTTGGGGCTCAGAACCACAAGACTGTGCAACCCCCGCCCCTTAGATGCCAATTCAAAGTCCAAAAGTTATCTGTGCTTCAGAGAGAGGAAGGAAGGGGTGGGGGTGGGGGTGGGAGAGAAAAACATCAATGATGAGAGAGAATCATTGATTGATTGCCTGCTGCATGCCCCCAACTGGGGATGGAGCCCACAACCCAGGCATGTGCCCTGACCAGAAATTGAACTGTGACTCCTGACTCAAGGGTTCATGCTCAACACCACCAGCTGGACACAAAAGGCTATTTTTAAACAGAAAGCCACAGGCCCCACATGGCATCACTCATGCTGAAAGCCCATGATACCAAGCTTAGTTTAATACCTGATATAATTGTAGTTTCCACCACTCCCAGAAACAATCATAATCATCCAGTTTAAAATTTTCTGGTCAAGCACCAGTAATGGAATTATGTCTCATGAACCTTTTCCATCCCCCATAGAAAAAAACAGGCAACCTTATGATAAAAATTTTTCCAGGTCTTTTTCCCTATAGAAGAGGTGTCCTTTCTAAAAATAAAAAATAAAAAATAAATACTGTGTTTTTAAGTTTAGCGAATTATTTGCCTCCTGTAAAACGTTTCAAATAAGACCCTCCTTTTCCCCTAGGTGAAGGTGATTGCCTGAAATAAGTCACTTTTTTTTTAGCTTCTTAGTCCCCACCTTATACATTTCTACCGATAAAAATGTTCCCTTTTTTACAATTCTGAATATACTGTTCCATTTTCTAGATGAATTGCTTTCCATTTATGAATCACTTAAAGCAATTACATATTTAAATTTACTCCACTGAATTTTGTTTTTTAACACTACAAATCAATTATGGCCACGTAATGTCAATTATTTGAGTGTCATCTTGGTATGCCAAGGTGATGGGTTAGATATCTGGTCAGGGCATATACAAGCATCAATCAATGAATGCATAAATAAATGGAACAACAAATTGATATTTCTCTTTTTCACTCTCTTTCTCTCTAAAGTCAATAAATAAAAATTTAACTTTGGCTGGGTACCTCAGTTGGTTAGAGTGTCATCCCAATATGCCAAGGTTGTGGGTTTGATTTCCCATCAGGGCACATACAAGAATCTACCAATGAATGCATCAATAAGTGGAAGAATCCCTGGCTGAGTGGCTCAGGTGGTTGGAGTATCATCCTGTACACCAAAAGGTTGCGGGTTTGATTCTCAGTCAGGGCACCTACCTGGGTTGCAGGTTTGATCTCTAGTAGGGGTACATAGGGAGTCAACTAATCAATATTTTTCTATCCTTTCCTCTCTAAAAATCAATAAACATATCCTGGGGTAAGGATTAAAAATACAAAGTGGGACAACAACAACAACAAAAACCAATGTTTCTTCCTCTCCCTCTTTCTAAAATCAACAAATGAAAACTTAGAAATAAGAATTTTAAAAATACTATAAATCCAGGGTTCCTATGACAGCCTCCTCAGGTTAAATTAACTTGCTAGAGCTGTTGGTGGCAAAACCACACCAGTTGTTACTGGCGATTTGACCTTGGTTCAGCAACCTTGGTTTTTTAATTTGGCTAAGAAAAAAGTTCAAAGCCAAGGAACTCAAAACATAGTGAGTTTATTTAGAAAGTTAGGGAGGTAGACTAAGGAAGACAGATGAACTGTGTGGGCTGAGGAAAAAAGTTATAGAGCCAAGAAGAGGGCGCTTGGAGCTTAGGAGGAAGAGAGTAAAGGTTCGCCCCTAAAGAAGCAGGAAGTGGGTTAGTGCTCCAGAGAAAGCAAGAGCTGCCTGGGTCTTTAGTCCTTTTTTTGTAGAGAGCCATCTGGGAAGGCACATGGATACTTTTTTAATTCTTATCAGCTGAGCCCAAGGGCACTGGCAGAATCCTGTTATCAGTACCCATGTACTTGGAATGAGGAACAAAAAGGACCTTGACCCACCCAAAATAAGGAGCTTACTCAGATCCTGATGAATAGGATTTGGGCACACCCGAAACTCCTTTTGATCATAAAATCCCTTTTGGAAACCAATAAATATGCTGTGTTGTCTGAGGTGAGTGTGACTGTCTATCAGAGGACAGGAAGCCACCCGACACCCAGCTTGAATCTATTTCTGTCTCTTGTCCCTTTCTTTCTCTAATTTCTTAATCCCCAGCTCCTCCCCTCAGGAACCTGTCTTTCTCCCTTTCCGTGCGGGATGAGGAAAAGGAAGAAACACCTCACCACATTTGGCGCCTGAACAGGGACCTGAGTACAGAGGGAAAATAGGCGAGGGGGTCACTTCCACGACCTGCACGCAGATTAAGGTAAGTTTTTGGGAAGTGTACTGTGTATTGTGAATTGTGAATTCACTTGAATAACCGGGTATAGACATGGGTAATTCAGAGTCTCGGAAAGGAGATTCTTCCTCCTCCTCCTCCTCCTCCTCCTCCTCCTTCTCCTTACCCCCACCTCCCCCCCCATCACCCACTGCCGCTCCTGCCGCTGCTCTTAAGAGTCGGCCTAACAAGTATTTACCTCCTAAATATGAGCGGAAGCCAGAGATCGAGAAAAGGAGATACAAACATTACCATGAGCGAGATGATTTAGATGATGAGGAAGATCTTGCTCACAGTTTTGAAAAAACGACCCTAACCCCCAGGCCTTTACAGCCAGAAACTGGCACACAGCCAAATATGAAAGTAACTACAACTGCTGTGCCGCCGGTACTATCCCCTTTACAGCTGACCTTACAGGAGGCAAGACGAGCTGGAGAGGATATTACAGGATTTTCAATGTGTCCGATCCTAGAAAGGCCAGACCCTACCAACCCAGGGCAGATACTGAGAGTGCACGAGGCCATTCCTTTTAAAACCCTCAAGGAGTTTAAAACCTCTGTCTCCACGTATGGCCCCACTTCTCCATTTGTCTTGAGCTTGATTGACACTGTAATTAGTGAAGCTCTGCCTCCTCAAGACTGGCAAACATTGGCTAAGGCATGTCTTTCCCCTGGAGATTATTTACTGTGGAAATCCAATTGGACTGAAATTAGTGAAAAACAGGCAGCTAAAAATCAACAACAAGGTGTGCCTATCACTCTTGAAATGTTAATAGGAACTGGAACATGTAGCAGCTTACAGGCTCAGATGATGTTCCCTTTGCAAGCTTATCAGCAGATAAATATTTGTGGCACTAAGGCTTGGAGGGAGTTGCCCACTAAGGGAGAAAAAAGCATGGATGTTACAAAAATTATACAGGGGCCAGAGGAGCCCTATCAGGACTTTGTGGCACGGTTGCTTCAGGCAGTAGACAGAGTGGTTGGAGATTCCAATACGGGATCTTTGTTAGTGAAGCAACTGGCTTTTGAGAATGCCAATAGAACATGTCAGGAGGCTCTACGCCCCTACAGAAAAAGGGGGTCAATTTCTGAGTTCATCCATATTTGTGCTGATATTGGGCCATCCTATGTTCAGGGAGTGACTTTGGCTGCTGCACTGAAGGAGTCTCTGCAAAGGGACCATTCAGGGAGCAAAGAAAAACGGACTTGTTTCACTTGCGGAAGGCCAGGCCATATTGCAAAGAATTGCTGGCAACAGGTTGCCTCAAGGGGACAAGGAAGTTCAGCTCCTAGTCTCCCTGCTCCGCAGTTGGGGTTTTGTCCTCGCTGCGGCAGGGGAAGACACTGGGCCAATAACTGCTGCTCCCAGAGAGGCATTGATGGCCAGCCTCTTGGCCCACATCAGGGAAACGGCAAATGGGGCCGGCCCCGGCCCCGATAAACAGTGGGGGCACTGTCGTACCATACCGGCTTGCCTACAACCGGTCCACTATCAGGGAACTCTACCGCGCCACCCCAGGAAGTGCAGGATTGGACCTCTGTCCCACCGCCAAATATGTACTAACTCCCTATATGGGTCCACAAGCAATCCCTACAGGGATTTATGGACCATTACCTAAGGGCACCATGGGACTTATTTTAGGAAGAAGTAGCTTATCTATGAAAGGATTTCAAGTTTTACCAGGTGTGATAGATCAAGACTATACTTGTGAAATTAAAGTTATAGCACAGATAACAAGTACCATAATTCAAATTTCTCCAGAAACTAGGATAGCCCAGATTGTAATCTTGCCATATTGTACGGCTGGGAAACTTCTCTCCACAGAACTTCGGGGAGAAAGAGGATTTGGATCCTCTAATCAAATGTACTGGGCACAGCTACTTAAACAAGGGCGCCCAGAGCTAGAGTTAAAATTAAATGGGAAATTTTTCCGAGGAACAATCGATACCGGGGCAGATGTTTCCGTGATTGCCTCCAGGCACTGGCCCCCTGCATGGCCTCTTAATACAGCTACTGCCAATCTACAAGGCATTGGCCAAGTCTCTCAGCCTCAACAGAGTGCGCAGCTTATCAAATGGGAAGATTTAGAAGGAAATACGGGATATTTTACACCTTATGTGCTTGATCATTTACCTATTAACCTCTGGGGAAGGGACGTTTTAGAGCAAATGGGAGTATTACTAATGAGTCCCAATGCTGTGGTTACAACTCAAACGTTAAATCAAGGATGTTATCCCTTTAAAGGATCAGGCAAAAGGCGGCAAGGCAGCCTATCCCCTATCCCCACGTCTACCCAGCCAGGGGGGAGAGGGTTAGGATACAGTGAGCCGCAGCTTTTTCATTAGGGGCCTTGGTCATCTCTCCAACCCAGAAGACTGCTGCAAAGATTACATGGCTCTCTAACGACCCTGTTTGGGTTGATCAATGGCCCTTAACTGGAGAGAAGCTTCAAGCAGCACAACTTCTAGTACAAGAACAGCTTGAAGCTGGTCATATTGAACCTACTTATAGTCCTTGGAATACACCTATTTTTGTAATTAAGAAAAAATCAGGTGGGTGGAGACTTTTACAAGATCTCCGAGCAATAAATAAAACCATGGAGGTTATGGGCCCCCTTCAATCGGGGCTGCCCTCACCTACTGCTATTCCTCTTAATTATGAGCTACTCATTCTAGATTTAAAGGATTGTTTTTTCACTATCCCTTTGCATCCAGATGACTGTAAACGATTTGCATTTAGTGTCCCTACAACAAACTTTAAAGAGCCAGCAAAGAGATACTGCTGGAAAGTGCTGCCGCAGGGAATGGCTAACAGTCCTACCTTATGCCAGGATTTTGTAGATGCAGCTATCCGCCCCATAAGACGGCAGCACCCCCAAGCATACATCATCCATTATATGGATGACATCTTGTTGGCTCATGAGAATGTGGACACTCTTCATAAAGTTTTTGCAGATTTACAACACTCTCTCTTAACCCTGGGACTGTGTATCGCACCAGAAAAGGTACAGAAAAGTTCTCCTTTTCAATATCTAGGTAGTTTAATTGAAGGACGTACTGTGCGTCCTCAACGCTTACAAATTCGGACGGATTCATTGGTAACTTTGAATGATTTTCAAAAATTACTTGGGAACATTAATTGGGTTCGTCCATCATTAAAATCGACTACTGCAGATTTAGCTCCTTTGTATAGTATTCTTCGAGGAGATTCCTCACCATCTTCTCCTAGACAATTAACTGCAGAAGCTGGTATTGCTTTAACCAAAGTTGAAGCTGCCCTTGAAGCTGCTCAGCTTCCAAGAGTAGATTTAACTAAACCCCTTCAGGTATTGATTTTCCCTACTACTCATACTCCCACGGGAGTCATTTGGCAGGACCCAGGTGTAATAGAATGGCTTCACCTGGCTCATTCTCCAGCCAAAGTATTAACGCCTTTCCATGATTTGGTTTCTCAGCTCATAGCAAAAGTACGGCACAGGCTAGTTCAATTGGTAGGGCAAGAACCTTCCCTCATTATAGTGCCGTTTACCACAGCACAGCAAAGTTGGCTATGGCAATACTTTATTAATTGGCAAACAGCTCTTGCTAATTATCCTGGTCAAACTGGAAGTCATTATCCTGCTAATAAGATTTTGCAGTTTCTGTCTGTCACAACTTTTATATTTCCAAAAATAGTTAAGCAGCAACCTCTTCCCCAAGCACTAACCATGTTCACTGATGGATCCAGCTCAGGGAAAGCAGGATTTTATAGTGTAAAGAGTTCTAAAGTAATTCAGACAAATTATTCCTCTGCTCAACCAGTACAAATCCAAGCTTTAATTTATGCTTTAGAAAACTTTGCCTCTGAACCTGTCAATATCTACAGTGACAGTGCTTATGTAGTCGGAATGGCTACAATTATTGAAACTGCTACTATTGGGCATACAAACTCTGAAGAGCTATTCCATCTGTTTATCACCTTGCAAAGAGTTATTCAAAAACGGCAATTCCCATGTTTTATTGGCCATATTAGATCCCATTCTGGCCTTCCAGGTCCTTTGGCTGCAGGTAATGAGGAAGTAGATCGTCTCGTTGCCTCAGTAGAGGAGATCACCCCATATTCCATGGCACAGGCCTCGCATGCCCTGCATCATCAAAATGCCTCTGCCTTGCGCAAGGAATTCCATATTTCTCGAGAGCAGGCTTGACAAATTGTCAAGCAATGCCCTCAGTGTGTTATCCACCTCCCTGTACCAGCATTAGGGGTAAATCCCCGAGGACTTAAACCTAATCAAATCTGGCAAATGGATGTTACTCATGTGCCTGAATTTGGCAGATTTCGGTGGGTCCATGTTTCCATAGACACATGCTCACGTTTCATTTTCGCTACTCCCCGAACAGGGGAAAGTGCAAAGCATGTAATTAACCACTGCCTAGCAGCTTTTCCAGTCATGGGACGGCCCCTAGAGATAAAAACAGATAATGGACCTGCATATGCTTGTTCCTCCTTTCAGAAGTTTTGTAAGCAATACCGAATTGTGCATAAAACAGGAATTCCCTATAATCCTCAGGGACAGGCAATTGTAGAAAGAGCTAATCGAACGTTAAAAACTCAATTACAAAAACAAAAAGGGGGAGAGAGGTATAATCCTACTCCACAGAATCAGTTAAATCCTGCCCTTTACACTTTAAATTTTTTAAATTGTGATGAGGAAGGTCACACAGCAGCCGAGAGGCATTGAACTCCTGGTGCCGTAGCATCTGCTGGTATGGCAGGATGGAAGGATTTACAAACAGGACAGTGGAAAGGGCCAGATCCAGTAATGATGTGGGGAAGAGGGCACGTTTGTATTTTCCCAAAAGGTGCTTCTAACCCCATCTGGGTGCCAGAGCGAGCAGTACGTCACCACCATAGACCTGGAAGAACAACTCATCCCACCATTCAAGAAGCTGAATATCACACCTCAGGTGATAATCTCAGCTCAGCCAACAGCCTCTGGTGCAGAGAAGTTTAAAGGTGGCAGGAGAGGGCAAAGCTATCTGCTCTCCTGCAATGAGATTACTTAAAAGTTTTCTTTAAAATTCATAAAATAATCCGCAGGAAGATTCTGATCTTGGCCAAGTTGGGTGTTAGTTATAAAGAAAAAATTTGAGATCTGTCTTTTAAGCATGAAAAAATGTGGCCAGATCTGTTGCAAAAACTTCCCCTAAAGTAAGCAGGATGTAGGGGAAGGGAGAGACACGTGGCGATCCAATATAGACACCACTCCCCAAGAAAGCCACCATAAGAGGCCTCATATTCGCCATCTTTCCTTTTTCCAGCTAATGAATTAAAGTTTTTACAAACTCATAAATGCAGCGGGGATTTCTGTGCTCATGTAAAGCGAAAAGGCCAGTTTAAAAACGAGTGCGCATAGTTTTTGAGCTGGGCTTGACACTTTTCTGTGTACAGAATAAAAACCCTAGAGATTTTAGCTTTAAAGATGGCGAAGATGAACTGGGAGACAAATTTTTTTTTTTTTTTTAAATAAATCTTTATTCAGATTATTACAATTATTTCTCCTTTTTTCCCCCATAGCTCCCCTCCACCCATTTCCCACCCCACCTTCTGCCCTTACCTACCCCCCACTGTCCTCATCCATAGGTGTATGATTTTTGTCCAGTCTCTTTATGAACCCCCTCATACCCCTTTCCCCCTGAGAATTATCAGTCCACTCCCTTTCTATGCCCCTGATTCTATTATATTCACCAGATTATTCTGTTCCTCAGGTTTTTAATTCACTTGATCTTTAGGTTCACTTGTTGATAGATATGTATTTGTTGTTCATAATTTTTATCTTTCCTTTTTTCTTCTTCCTCTTCTTTAAGAATACCTTTCAGCATTTCATATAATACTGGTTTGGTGGTGATGAACTCCTTTAGCTTTTTCTTGTCTGTGAAACTCTTTATCTGCCCTTCAATTCTGAATGATAGCTTTGCTGGGTAGAGTAATCTTGGTTGTAGGTTCTTGCTATTCATCACATTGAAAATTTCTTGCCACTCCCGTCTGGCCTGCATAGTTTCTATTGAAAAGTCAGCTGACAGTCGTATGGGTGCTCCCTTGTAGGTAACTAACTGTTTTTCTCTTGCTGCTTTTAATATTCTCTCTTTGTCTTTTGCTCTTGGCATTTTAATTATGATGTGTCTTGGTGTAGTCCTCTTTGGATTCCTTTTGTTTGGGGTTCTGTGGGCTTCCTGGACTTGTAAGTCTATTTCTTTCACCAGGTGGGGGAAGTTTTCGGTCATTATTTCTTCAAATAGGTTTTCAGTATCTTGCTCTCTCTCTTCTTCTGGCACCCCCATAATTCTGATGTTGGTACGCTTGAAGTTGTCCCAGAGTCTTCTTACATTATCTTCAACTTTTTGGATTTTTTTTTTTGCTTTTTGCTTTTTCGGTTGAGTGTTTTTTGCTTCTTTGTATTTCAATTCTTTGACTTGATTTTTGTGTTCCTCTTGTCTGTTTTTGGGTCTCTGTATAATATTTTTTATTTCAGTCAGTGTATGTTTAATTTCTAGTTGGTCCTTTTTCATCTCTTCGAGGGTCTCGTTATATTTATCGGCCTTTTCTAGGATATTCTTAAAAAGCCTTATAACCGTGGTTTTGAATTCTATATCCAGTCGTTTGTTTTCCTCCATTTCTTTTGTTTGTGATCTGATTCTTAGACGCCGCATTTTCACTGCTTCCCTGAGTTGGTAGATTTGTGTGCTAGGTTTCCAATTTGGCCCAGTGGTCTGCCTCCCCAGTTAACCTGAGGTGGACACTCTTGGTGCACACCTTTGTGGACTGTGTGTACAGCCTTGTTGTAATTAAGTCTTTATTGTTGTTGGTATCACTGGGAAGACTTGACCTCCAGGCCAGTTGGCTGTAAGGATCAGCTGTGTCTATGCTGGGAGAAGTCCGGTGCTGGAGACAGCCTTATAGGATTAGACTTGCCAAATTGCAATAGCCTCTGTGCTCAGCTTGGATGGGGTGGGGTCTCAGTCTTGGCTTCCCGTCAGCGTTGCCCTTGCGCGCACGTGTGTACCTTCAGTCCTCTGCCTTCCCTGGCTCCCGATTCTCCGCCCGAGAGTCCAGACTCCCCCCACAAGAGTGTGGGTCCCCAGGGGCTCGCCTGGAACTGGGGTTCACTGCAGTCAGAACTGGGGCTCACTTCAGTCAGAACTGAGGTTCAGTGCCGTCAGGAGCCTCTCACTCCCTTCCGCTAGGGAAAGCCTGTGGCAGCCTCCGCAGCCTTTGTGCGCACTGGCGCGAGCGGACTTTCAGTCCTCCGCCGTCCCCGGCTCCGGCTCCTGAGTCTCCGCCCGAGAGTCCAGACTCCCCCCACAAGAGCGTGGGTCCCCAGGGGCTCGCCTGGAACTGGGGTTCACTGCAGTCAGAACTGGGGCTCACTTCAGTCAGAACTGAGGTTCAGTGCCGTCAGGAGCCTCTCACTCCCTTCCGCTAGGGAAAGCCTGTGGCAGCCTCCGCAGCCTTTGTGCGCACTGGCGCGAGAGGACTTTCAGTCCTCCGCCTTCCCCGGCTCCCGAGTGTCCGCCTGAGAGTCCAGACTCCCCCCACAAGAGCGTGGGTCCCCAGGGGCTCGCCCGGAACAGGGGTTCAGTGCAGTCAGAACTGGGGTTCAGTGTGGTCGGGGGCTCCCTTCCCCCTTCCGCCAGAGAAAGTCAGCCAGGCTCTCAGCCGCCTTTCCTCTCCGCGCGCACAAAGACCCTTTGCCGTACCTCCAATTCTCTGTGAGCTTTTCTCTATCCTTCTAGTTGTAGAATTTTCACTCAGTCAGCTTTCCTGTGGTTCTGGATGGTGTCCGTTCTGTCTTTTAGTTGTAGTTTTGAAATTGTTGTGCGAGGCAGCAGTTTAGGTGTTTACCTATGCCGCCATCTTGGTTTTCCTCCTGGGAGACAAATTAAAGCTAGTTTCCCAAGGCCTTTTAAGCAGCCCCTTTTGAAATTCCTGCCCTGAGGCAAGTCACCAGCAGGAAGTAGGTAACAAGTTTGCATATGAATGGCGGATGCAAAAACTAGTAAATCATATATGAATATAAATATTTGTTTGATGGTTTTTTTCCATGTTAAAATTTCAAGGCCTTAACAGAGATGATTCTTGTAAAGCTCCAAGGGCCCAGAGTAATACAAGAAAATTATTCTCTCTTCTTAAAAGAAATCCTTTTAAAACATCTAATATACTTGAAATTGCATGGTATTATTCTACAATGTCGTTATAATTTTTGATATTTTACAAACAGTATATTGTACAATTAATCCAAACAAACTTAAAAATCTAAATTTTTTTTAATGTTTGGCAGCAATTTAAAAGGGACATGAAAGGATTCAATTCCTTCCACTGTGTGAAAGGCCCCTTGGGAAGGTACTTGAGCATTCTATATTGGCCCTTTTTGTCAAAAGGAACCCTCTTCTCACAATTCAATTGCCCACAGCTGTTGCTTGAGTTTTCAGTTCATTCTGAGGTTGAAACTTCATGTTGGATGGTACCATAGATCTGTCTCTCGCACAATGGTGTGAGCTGGGCCCTCCCTGGAGAAGAAACCTGGGTTCCACAACATATATGATCAATGCCGGAGCCCCCCACCAGTGGGGGGATCCCAAGGCAGGTGCTGGGCATGGAGGCCATAGGGGCATAGGCTACCAAGGAGACAGAACTGAACCTTACATCACCCTGCTTGGCCCCGGAGGATGGCTGGTTAGTCAATGACGGGTAAGACTCCTCAAGGGAGGGGCAACCTAAGACAGGCACAGTCGCAGGGGGCCATCAGGAGAGAACTTGGGGGTCAACAGAGGTGTGGCACAGTTCCTCACCCCCCCAACATTACAGGGGCTTGAACACTCCCCCCTTCTGAGGGAGGTCTCCTGCCCCATGGCTGCTTCGTGCTTCCCATGCCCAGCTCAGATTGGGACCCAGGCAACAAACAGATTTGGACCAGCTAAGACTGAGACCCAGTTACAAACAAGAGACTTGGCCCAGCTAAGACTGAGACCCAGGCAGCAGAGAAGTGGTTGATGGCAGCTGCCCTATACCTAAATCTAGCCTAAATCCAGGAGTGCTCAGGGCTTTCTCAAGGATGCATATAATCCTTTCCATTAACTAAAATTGTTGTTAAAGTATTAAATTTGACAGTAAAATAGTCAAGTTTTCAGATTAATTTAAATTGGCTAAATGAAATAAGGGAATAATCAAGAAAATCTAATTGTACAAAAGGCTGTTCCTAAAGTATTAACCAAAATTTCTATTGGTAGTTCATTTCATGTTAAAATCGCTTAACATGCAATGAACCCTAAAGCAGTCATAATTTTGGGCAAAAAATTAAAAGGATCCCAAGTAAAATTCATAAAAAAGATTTCTTTATTAACCTTTGGACAAGAATATGTTTATATTTCCAAAAACTCCAAGACCATGTGGATTCCTGCAACAGAAAGGAATTAGCAGGAAATAATTCAGCCATGAAGACAAGAGGAGAAACAGTCCAGATATGGAAGATGCTGACGACACCTTTCCATGCTAGCAGTCAGCAGCTGTCACTGCAGGTTGCCCAGGACCAAACCAGAGGTCATACCTGCATTGCCACCATTTGTCCACCATCCAGATGTCATTGCTGACGTGTACACTTGGAACTTTTGGACATTGAAACTTGGACTCAGAACTGTTGGACATTAAAATTTGGACTTGGAACTTTTTAACATTGAAATTGGGACCTAAACATTTTTTGTTCTTATATGTTTATTTCTGGTCTGTAAATGCAAGATTTCTTTTAAAAAATTAAAATGGGGGAGATGTAGAGAGCCGTCTGGGAAGGCACATGGATACTTTTTTAATTCTTATCAGCTGAGCCCAAGGGCACTGGCAGAATCCTGTTATCAGTACCCATGTACTTGGAATGAGGAACAAAAAGGACCTTGACCCACCCAAAATAAGGAGCTTACTCAGATCCTGATGAATAGGATTTGGGCACACCCGAAACTCCTTTTGATCATAAAATCCCTTTTGGAAACCAATAAATATGCTGTGTTGTCTGAGGTGAGTGTGACTATCTCTCTATCGGAGGACAGGAAGCCACCCGGCACCCAGCTTGAATCTATTTCTGTCTCTTGTCTCTTTCTTTTTCTAATTTCTTAATCCCCAGCTCCTCCCCTCAGGAACCTGTGTTTCTCCCTTTCCGTGTGGGACTCAGAAAAGGAAGAAACACCGCACCACATTTTTTGATTCGTGGTCTCCACTGATTGGTTGTAGCCAGGGCAGAGGGTCATGAGCCATGGCAACCATTACATAGCCACACCAGGCCATGCTGCTTCTCTGGGCCTAAAGCTGATACAGAACTGATGCCTGATTTTATATATATCATTTAGGGAGAGAGGGAGAAACATCACTAGGTTGCCTCTTCCACACACCACGCACCCCAATAGGGAATTGAACAAACCTGAAGCCTGGGCATGTGCCCTAACTAGGAGCCAAAGTGTCCACTTTCTGGTACTCATGGTGCTCAACCAGCTGAGCCACACCTGCCAGGGCAAAAGATGCCCTCCTCTTAAAGAACACCTTAGAGGAAAGTCCCTCCCAACCCCACAATTAGCAAAAACAAGCTGTGCTACCAAACTTATTGACAGATACTCTACCAATCATTGCTATTGAATTTCTCTGAATCTTTTTCTTTTCCTTAAATAGTTTTAAGACTTTTTAGCGATTTATTTATTTATTTATTTATTTATTTATTTTTTAGAGTGAGAGGAAGAGAAATATTGCTGTGAGAATGAAACAACATCCATTGCCCCCGGCACACCTCCTGCTGGGAATCAAGACCCAAACCAGGCCTGTGTCCTGACTGGGAATGGAACCAGTGACCTCTTGGTGCATAGGATGATGCTCAATCCACTGTGCCACTCTGGCTGGGCTTGGAGGCCTTTTATTGCCCAACCAATTCAGCTATTATGTCCCTTGTATAGATTATTAAAGAAAGGAGTAATTTGGGGTTGGAGACAAGAGCACACAAATGCCTTTGCTATTGAAAAGAGAAAGAGAAATGGTGAAAAGACATGAAGTAAAGTCACAGTGACAGACATGAGCAATACTATGACCATGGTGATGGTTTCAGTTTCATGCATATGTCAAGACACATCAAATACTGCACTTGAAATGTGGTCTTTACTAATTAAAACGTTTGAAAAATGGTTCAAAATGTCAAAATAAAATTTTGTATGTCCAACACTTCATTTGGCATCTGTCTCTTCAATTCAGGTTCTCCTATCCTCTGGAGGTCAAATCTTGTGTCAGTGACATCAAATATACCAAACAATGAAGGACTTTCACCAAAATATACAGAAATACTGACTGGGTCACAAAAGCTACATCCCTGGTCTATAGATGCCACGTTCCTTTACCTTTTATTTCCTGCCTGGGCACTCTGATCATCAGGTAAAGATCTGAGAGGGTACAGAAATCCACAAAACCCTTTGATTATTTGCTAGGACAATGAGTTTGAGCACAGAAGATAAACATGCCTGGAGATCCTCAGATGTGTGGACACACTGGTCCTGTAGTCTTTTCCACAGAAACATTTCTGGATGCACTTAGAGAAGAGGCAGATTCCATCTAGCTGGCTGCAGTATTCTCCAATCCCAATTAGGCTAGTTATTCTGTAGCAATCATTTTGTAGCCTCTATGGTCCTAAAACCACCCAGGGAATTGTAGACATTAAGACAGAAGACCTGCCCTAGCTGGTTTGGCTCAGTGGATAGAGCGTCAGCCTGCGGACTGAAGGGTCCCAGGTTCAATTCTGGTCAAGGGCACGTACCTTGGTTGGGGGCACATCCCCAGTAGGAGGTGTGCAGGAGGCAGCTGATCAATGTTTCTCTCTCATCAATGTTTCTAACTCTCTATCCCTCTCCCTACCTCTCTGTAAAAAATCAATAAAATATATTGAAAAAAAAAAAAAAAGACAGAAGACCCATTGTAAGATCTTAAAGAGCAATTCCCTTCAAATGTACTGGCATTTCCCTGGCCTGTGTGACTGTGTGGTCAGAGTGTCGGCCGGGGCTTCAATGTGTTTTGGGTTAGATTCCCAGTCAAGTGCACAACATTCTTTTTGAAAACAGGAAGTTCCACCAAATTTCTGCCTGTTCCCTGGAAGGAGTGCCCCGAGGCCAGAGGGAAATAACACCCTCTGCACCCAGGAGGAAACTCAGCCTCTTTACACCTGCTGGTAAAGGGAAGCCTGTGACATTACAAAATGTAGCATTTTGTCTGTTTCACATTTCATATTCACGGCTCCCCCTGCACCACAGGGAGCTGTGGGAATGTCCTCTGGGGGTGGTTCCAGGGGTGCCTGAAATCAGGGCCCACGTGCCCGTTCCAGAGGGGCCGAGCATGGGACAGGTGACTCACTAAGAAAATAGATATTACATCACTGTGTCTGTGACCTGCAGTGAGGCCTCATGCCAGGATCTTCCTGAGAAAATTGAGCCGAGAGAATTGAGCCAATGGGGTTTCCAGTAGACTCCTGCTCACCATGGGACCCTGAGCATCCTCTGCAGTGGGAACAACTGGGAACATGGTGGTGACCGAGGCAGCCCTGGTCCCCATCCCCATGGAGCTCTACTAGTAGGTCCAGTAGAGACGCCAGGCTCATCCCAGAAGGGGCAGCACAGAGATGGGGGATGTAGAGGCAGCTTGTTGGGGACTGTTTATATGGACTTTGAGTTTTCTACTGCACAGGTGCCTGCCCTGGATGACAGAACGACACATGGGCACCACTGAAGATGAAGTAATGCTTATCTTTGATCCAAAGAACATCAACAACATTACCCTGAGGGAAGGGTTCAGGTTCGCTCCTGTGTGAAACGTGTATGAACAGGCATGAAGTGTGGAGGTTGACTTTGACTTTTTTTTTTTCCTAGAGCCTGGGCCAGGGTCAGGTTCCTGCATGTGGGCTAGGGTGGAGGGTTAGTCCTTTGTTCCGCCACCAAAGGTAGCAAAATCAGCTCACATGTGCAGTGGGAGTGTGCTGGGGCTCAAAGCTGTCAGTCTCACGAAAAAATCAAATCTTCCTCTTATACGGGGAGATGAACGGCGCTACTTGTAAGTAGCCTATTTCACCCTTTGAGGAAGCTTAAGGATTCTAACCCAGGACTGTCTGACCCAAAACTCTCATCACTGTCGAGTCAGGGGCTCAAAGTGTCCATGGACTGGCCCTTAATGCCCATTTCACCAGCACAGCCTCTGAGACCCCCTGCCCTGCCCTGATCCCCTCTTTTTTTCCATCCAAGTCCTGACTCAGCTGCTACAGAGACCAGGATCCAAGCCCAGGAGGGCGGGCTGGGCTGAGAGATGACAACCCCAACTCTGCCCCAGGGAACCTGTTTCTCTCTAGGTCTGGATGGTATCCGGGCCAACCTTACACTCTCTTTGATAGAGACACTTAAAGGGTGTGGAGCCTACCATTGATTCCCACAGGGGATTGAAGACGTGAGAGCTGAACCCTTTTTTTTTCGGGGGGTGGGGGTGGGGAGACAGTTAAGTCCGGAAAGGAGACTGCAAGTCTGAGCCTTTCCATTCTCATGTTTACTAAGTATCTGTACATGACTCACTGGGAAAAATAGATGCTACATCATTTTGTCACTTATAGATGTTCAAAAACAGATAGAATTACCCAGGAATGCTTAATATTCTACTTTCAATAAACTATTTTAATTTTTAAAGTGTCTGTTTTGACAAACTCATTGGTTTTACAGCCTGAAAGAGTGTCATGACTCACCATTTGGAGAATACTTGTCTACCCTGCAGCTGTAATGGGGGCGAGGGGCGGGGGCGGAGGGGGTGAAGAGCAGGGAGAGGAGTGTGCTGCTCACCCCTTGGGAGAGCACAGACATTTAGACTCTGGTATTTCTGCTTTCAGATGCCTCCTCCGGGGTCTCCTGCCTCCTGTCCACTCCCTCACAGGAGACAGACACTGGGATCTTCCACAGACTCAAATCTCACCACTTTCATCCCCTGTTTAGGACCCGACTGGTTGAGCCAGTTGGACCAGCACACAGATCCTTACTGATATTACTGATTTGGCCGCATCTATTAGCAGAAAAATAGTGCATCATCGTGCAGCGTACACAGTTTCAAAAGGAAGATAGGCAATGAAGTGCACCGTCAGCCTCCCTCCTGATCCCCTGTGGCTCTCTCAGGGGACACACTCTCCCCTCCCCCACAGAGCAAGCATATTCAGCACAAGGAAGATGGATTCATGTGGAGGAGACAGTGGGAACCTCTCACTGGTCCTGTTGCCATCACTCTTACAGGGTCATGATCTACGGGAGAGTCTTTGGACTTTTTCATCCAGAATGTCCGTGATACCAATAAGTATGACAACGCCATGGGTTACCTCAATCACTTCTAAGTCATCAATTGCTTACCCAGTGTCCTGCACAACTTCTCCCATTCTCTCATTCAGAGTCTCCTCTCCTCTTCCTGCCCCTCCCCTCCTCTCTCTCCCTCTCCATGAACCAAGTGAAAACAGTGACCTTTGCAGGGCAGCCTCAGCATGAATCTCAGAGCCTGCAACTGTGCCTGAGATGTACAAGCTGCGTGTCCTTGAATAAATGACAACTAAAAAAACAAAACAGAAGTAGACTTAGCAGCCTTCTGGCATGTGAGTTCCTGTCTTGGTTTTAGGAGAGACCCCAGTAACCTGGTAAATTTCTCATTTTGCCCACTTATTCAAATTAGAATTTCCAAATCTATAGTCACTGACTATCAGCTTCCACTCTGCACAAGCAGGCAGGAGTCAGAATCACACTATACAGTGAAGATACTCAGGGAAAGCAGCATTCCAGGAACAGAAACAATGAATTGGTGGTGTGGACAGTTTCTTCTGCTCTCTGGACACAGGCTCCCCATCCAAATGTGTCTTCCACCGGAATGACACCCACTGTGGTCAGGCGAGCAGTGACTGCCCCTGGTCCTTAGGTTGGGAGTGTGAAGTAGGACAGGTTGTTGATGAGCTTGCTCAGGAGAGTTTGAAATTTGGAAAAGAACTTGGGGAAAGTAGAGGACTTGTGGGGTTGGGTGGAGAAGGCATGTTTTGCTATTTCCAGTTGGGAAAGTGGGGATGGCTCCAAGGTGTATCCGATGCCCTCCTTTCTGCTCAAGTGGCTTTATTCCTGGGGGGTGAGAGGGCATTAAGGACTTTTGGATGTACTTTTTGCCATTTTGTTCATTGTTTTCTGGTTGCTTTGTAGTTCCTCTCTCTTCTTCTCCTCTTGCCCTCATTTCCTCTAGTCTAATGACAGTTTAGCGTTTTATTTAGATTTCACTTTCATTATCTTTTGTGTATCTACCATAGGTTTGTTTTTTTAAAATAAATCTTTATTGTTCAGATTATTACAGGTGTTCCTCTTTTTTTTCCCCCATAGCTCCCCTCCACCTGATTCTCTACCCCACCCCATGCCCTTACCCCCCACCACTGTCTTCATCCATAGGTATAAGATTATTGTCCAATCTCTTCCTGCACCCCTCACACCCCCTTCCCCCTGAGAATTGTCAGTCCACTCCCTTTCTATGTCCCTGATTCTATTATATTCACCAGTCCATTCTGTTCTTCAGATTTTTTATTCACTTGATTTTTAGATTCACTTGTTGGTAGGTATGTATTTGATGTCATTTTGTTGTTCATAATTTTTATCTTTACCTTTTTCTTCTTCTTCCTCTTCTTAAAGAACACCCTTCAGCATTTCATGTAATCCTGGTTTGGTGGTGATGAACTCCTTTAGCTTTTTCTTGTCTGTGAAGCTCTTTATCTGACCTTCAACTCTGAATTATAGCTTTGCTGGGTAGAGTAATCTTGGTTGTAGGTTCTTGCTGTTCATCACTTTGAATATTTCTTGTCACTCCCTTCTGGCCTGCACAGTTTCTGTTGAGAAATCAGCTGACAGTCGAATGGGTGCTCCCTTGTAGGTAACTAACTGTTTTTCTCTTGCTGCTTTCAAGATTCTCTCTTTGTGTTTTGCCCTTGGCATTTTAATTATGATGTGTCTTGGTGTGGTCCTCTTTGGATTCCTCTTTACGGGGTTATGTGCACTTCCTCGACTTGTAAGTCTATTTCTTTCACCAGGTAGGGAACGTTTTCTGTCATTATTTCTTCTGATAGGTTTTCAATATCTTGCTCTCTCTCTTCTTCTGGCACCCCAAAAATTCGGATGTTGGTACGCTTAAAGTTGTCCCAGAGGCTTCTTACACTATCTTCATATTTTTGGATTCTTTTTTCTTTTGGTTTTTCTGGTTGGGTGTTTTTTGTTTTCTCATATTTCAGATCTTTGGTTTGATTCTTGGGGTACGTTGATCTACAGTTGAGTTTCTGTATATTCTTTATTTTAGACAGTGTATGCTTAATTTCTGACTGGTCCTTTTCCATTTTTTTGGCATTATCATTAAGGTCCTTGAAGGTCTCACTTAGCTCCTCAGAGGTCTCATCAAGTTTCTCGGTGGTTTTTAGAAGATTCTTGAGTAACCTTATAAATGTGGTTCTGAACTCTATGTCGTCCAGTAGTTTGCTTTCCTCCATTTCTTTCATTTGTGACATGTTTCTTTGTCTTCGCATTTTGTTGCTTCCCTGTGTTGATGGAGTGGCTTTGTGTGGTAGGTGACCTATAGGGGCCAGTAGCTCAGCCTCCCCAATCACCTGATGTGGACGCTTTTGGTACACCCCTTTGTGGGCTGAGTGCAAAGTCTTGGTGTAGTTAAGCCTTGATTGCTGTTGGTACACTGGGAGGAATTGACCTCCAGGCCAATTAGCTGTGAGGACCCGCTGTGTCTACAATGGAAGAACTGCTGTGCTGGAGACACGCTTATGGTGCAGGACTTGTTTCAGTGGGGCTTTGGTGCTCACTGAGTCTGCCTCTTGAATGTGTCGCTTATGGATGTGAGGAGTTGAAATCTGGTGTCTCACACTGACCACTAGGTACACTGGCTTCTGGATCTCCAATGGGGTGCAGGTCTGCTACTGTCTGAGGCCACCCAGCAGGAGCTACAGTGAGAACTACAGTTTTCTCCTCTTTGCTTGGGGTTTGGAGGTTTTGGAGCTGTCTGACCCGGGCTGCAAGTTTGCTAGGTTAAGCTGCGATAGGGCAGGCCATTCATATACTAAAGGTGCTGCTTGGAGCTTGGGTGGGTTCGTAGGTTGTGCGGGGCGGGGTCTCAGGGAGTCACTAGGCTAGGGCGTGGCAAACAGCAATGGCTGCCAGTGAGCCAGCTCTGTGTCTCTGACTGTGTCCCCGCGTCCGGCGCCCCAGCACAGTAAACAATTATTCCTGCGCCCAGCCCTGCAAGCAAGCCTCCCTCACTTTCCGACCAGATGGCAGACAGTCCAGCTTCTCCCCGTAGGAGTTTGGGTCCCCCGTGTCTCCCCAGAAACTGGAGTTCGGAGTAATCGGGAGCTTGTCTCCCTTCGGGTTGAAAAAAGCAGCGGCTCCCAGTCGCCTGTCGCCAGCCCGATTCACGCAACTCCGTACCTCAGCTTTTCAGCACTTGTGCACCTCTCAGTGCTGTTTTCTCTTTCCTTCTAGTTGTAGAACTTCCACTCAGCCAGCTTTCCCGTGGTTCTGGGTGTAGACGTTTTGTCTTTTAGTTGTAGTTTTGAAATCGTTGTGCGAGGCAGCAGTTTAGGTGTTTACCTACGCCGCCATCTTGGATCTTCTCTACCATAGGTTTTTGTTTTGTGGTTATCATAACTCTCACACATATCAGCCTATATGTATTTCTGTCTATTTTTAAAAGTGTATTTTTATTGATTTCAGAGAGGAAGGGTGAGGGAGATAGAAAAAGAAACATCAATGATGAGAGAGAATCATTGATCGGCTGCTTTCTGCTTGCCTTCCTATTGAGGATCGAGCCTGCAACCCAGACACGTGTCTTAAGTGGGGATGGACCCATGACCTCCTGGTTCATAGGTCAATGCTCAAACACTGAGCCACAACTGCCAAGTTATACCTGTCTATTTTAAGTAGATAACAATTAAGTTTAAGCACTATTAAGCCACTTTCCCCCCCCCCCATGTTTTATGTTTTTGATGTTTCATATTCTTTTGTGCATTTCTTAACTATAGTGTCCATGGGAGGAGGTGAGTTTAGGACCTTTCTATGTCACCATCTTGAGCTATTCTCCTCTAAGTGATTTTTGAAATGGGAATTCAAATCACAACTCCTAGGACTTACAACTTTACTATAATGATGATAATTCTTAAAATAGAACAAACGTGTTGATAAGGGCGTGGGAAATTGTAAACCTCGTACTTGGCTAGTGTGAATGTAAAATGGTACAAGCACAGTGGAAAACTTTTTTTTTTCCTCCCAAAGTTAAACATAAAATTAGCATGTGAATGAGCAATTCTACTTTTGGGAACAAAACCAAAATAAATTAAATGGTTGTTCAAAAATTACTTGTTCACAAATGTTCATAGTAGCATTAATCACAAGAGTCAAAAGGTGGAAACATCACAAATGTCCATCAGTCAGTAAATGGTGAAAATGAAGGTGGTATGTACATATAATAAAATGTTATTTCTCATGAGAAAGGAAGGACTGATCCACGCTACAACATGGATGAATCTCAGGAACTTTGAGATAAGTGAAAGAAGCCAGACACACAGCATATATTGCACCTTTCCATCCATATGAAAAATCCAAAGTAAGTAAAGACATCAAGACTGAAAGCAGATGAATGGTTTCTAGGGTCTGGGAGGAGGGTGGAAAGGGCAATGATTGCTCAATGATTGCAGCGGGTGTAGGAGGTGTTGAAGATGTTCTGGTGATGGTTACACAGCATCTTGAATTCACTGAATGCCACTGAACTTACATTGGTTAAATGGTAAACTGTGTTATGTGAATTTTAACACACATACAAAAACGAAGAGTAAGAACATTTGAATGGGTGCCTGTGTCCAGAGAGCAGAAGGAATTGTCCACACCACTGGTGCTCACCACTGTGATCTGTCTCATTATTTCTGTTGCTGAAATGTTACTTTCCACGAGTATCTTTACTTTAGAGTGTGATTCTGATTCCAGTCTGCTTGTGCAGAGTGGAGGCAAGCAGGTTAAACTGAATCTACAATAATTTTTTTAAAATTCTATCACTGACAGTATTACAAAGTCCTGTGGCATGGCCTTAATGCTGGGCCACAGGTCAAGGGGGCAGCAATGCCACCAGCCCTCTGTACCAAGCTGTTGCCAAGGGGATTCACCAGCTACCTTTCCCCCCCGCTCAACCCAGCCCCCGCATCACCCCAGGCCTTCCCCTCACTATGGTCTGTGCCCATGGGTTATGCATAAATTCATATAAATCCCTGCGTTATGCCCAGTCGGCATGGCTCAGTGGTTGAGCGTGGACCTATATGAACCAGGAGGTTAGGGTTTGATTCCCGTCAGGGCACATGCCTCGGTTGTGGGCAGCCAATCAATGATTCTCTCATCACTGAAGTTTCTATCTTTCTCTCCCTCCCCCTTCCTCTCTGAAATCAATAAAGATATATTTTTAAAAATTCCTGGGTTAATCTCTTCCTGTCCCCCCTGAGATCTGTCAGTCTGTTCCATGCATCAATGCCTCTGGACCTTCTTTGTTTGTCAGTTTACTTTGTTCATTAGATTCCACATATGAGCAAGATCATGTGACATCTGTGTAGAGATTTTACTGCCTCAAAGTTGCTGCCAAACTGAAAGCTGCAACTGCCCTGCAAGAGTGTCTCCACATCCTCAGCCTTGAATTCATCAAATTAGCAAATGGTTTAGTGATTGCTTCTCTGGCAAACTATGCTCCTGCATCAAGAGTTGGTTTGTTCATTAAAACAGGCAGTGGTGCCGAAACCAGTTTGGCTCAGTAGATAGAGCATCAGCCTGCGGACTGAAAGGTCCCAGGTTCAATTCCGGCCAAGGGCACATACCTTGGGTTGCAGGCACATCCCCAGTGGGAGGTGTGCAGGAGGCAGCTTATCGATGTTTCTCTCTCATCGATGTTTCTAACTCTCTATCCCTCTCCCTTCCTCTCTGTAAAATATCAATAAAATATATTTAAAAACAAACAAACAAACGAACAAAAAAACACACAAAAAAAGAGAACAAAAAAACACACAAAAAAAGAGAGGCAGTGGGTCCCAGGTCTCTGAGAACTCAGGAACCTCCCATTGTCTTCCTCTTGCATCCGGTCTGACTACAGAAGGAGCAGCGTCTTTCAGGATAAACCACGGAATTGTAGCAGTCGGTGGTAAACTCAAGGTGACTTCAACAGGGAAACTGTGGCGTGCCTTGTGGGGGATGACATCAATATTCTAATGGAGTTCCTGCTCAGTGTCCCCACAGCACCTGAGTGTCATTGGTAGGAGGTAACGGCCCTTCAGTCTCAGCTAAGGATGGACACAGCTGTGGCTTTTCAGAACCCACAGGCTCATATCATGGAAAATTTGCATGCCGCAGCTCACCGAAATGCCTTGGCTAGTTCCTTGCATTGTTTGGATTATGGGATTGGAAACATGACGCCAAAGGAGTTGAATTACTATGTTCAGAACCATTTTTCAAGTATAGGAATGGCTTTGTTTGGACTTGGTGTGAGTCATCTGTCAGAAGCAAGTTGCTGAAAGGTTTCTGAACATGAGGGGTGGGCTTGGTTTATCTGCAAATGCAAGACACCATGGAGGTGAACTTAGAGAACAGAATGGAGACGGTCTCCTCGGTGCTGCTTTTGTAGCTGAAAGTGCTGTCACAGGAAGTGCAGAGGCAAATGCACTTAGTGTCCTCCGACATGGCCTTGGCGCTGGGCCACAGGTCAAGGGGGCAGCAATGCCACCAGCCCTCTGTACCAAGCTGTTGCCAAGGGGATTCTCCAGCCACCTGACCTTTCCCCTTTTAATGCCAGTTACTTGGATTCTGGACTCTTTCGGATTTACACTATCTCCCAGGCGGCAGCTGCTGGAGATGTTATCAAGGCTGCTTACAACCAAGCGAAAACAATTGCTCAAGGAAACCTTTCCAATACCGATGTCCAAGCTGCCAAGGACAAGCTGACAGCTGGGGACCTAATGTCAGAGGAGCTGCCTGAGGGTTTCCTGGTTGAAGTCTGGCCTGGGCTCTCCTTGCTGGTTCATACATGTAACCAACCGCAGCCCCTCTGATTTCCCAGGCAGCTGATGCTGATGCCGCAAATGCTGGGAAGAAGTTAGTTTCTGGCCAGAAGGCAAGGGCAAGGGCAGCGGTGGAAACGTGGGGGATGCACCTTTTGTTGATGATCTGTAATACGGAAACTCGTCCCAAGAAAGAGCTGGACGCTTTCTCAACCCAGAGCAGCGAACACATGGAACTCACAAGTCTATAATGTACCATTTATCTTTCTTTCCAATGAGGAGAAATATCTTTAAAAGTATTAAGGCACTGCACCAGTTCATTTTGCTCAGTTAGATAAGGCATCAGCCTGCGGACTGAAGGGTCCTGGATTCAATTCCAGTCAAGGGCATATGCCTGGGTTGTAGGCTCGATCCCCAGTAGTGTGCATGCAGGAGGCAGCCGATCAATGATTCTCTCTCATCATTGATATTTCTATATCTCTCTCCCTTTCTCTTCCTCTCTGAAATCCATATATATATATATATATATATATATGGCTAATATGCAAAGTGTCTCCTTGCGACGCAGAACATGGCAGGCATCAGTGATGTGGCACTGGCAGCAGGCAGCAGTGGAGGTGCTGCCAGTGGCGGCAGGAGTGGGTGGAGGAGGGGGGGCGCCGCCTGGCTCCTGTGTGCTGAGGGAGCGAGGGAAGGAGGAGGGGTGGGAGGCTGGAAGGCAGAAAATCTGATTGGCCCTGATCGCTGGCCAGGCCTAGGGACTCTACCTGTGCATGAATTTCATGCACCGGGACTCTAGTAAAAATATATATTTTTAAAAACAACAAGGTATAAATGCAGGTGATTGTCTCCAGCTGACCTAAAGTCCATAAACATTCTAAGTGTTAAAAAGACAGAGAGTGAGAGTAGGGAGACAGAGAAGGACCATCGTGCATGATCCCTGGAGCACATGGATGAGGAGGGGCACAGACACTGAAGTGGAGGAACAGAAAGTGGGGGAAGGCGGGGAGGCCTGCAGCTGTGGGACACACGGGCTGAGCCATCGGAGACACTTTGGGTTGTAACAGGAGCCATAAAAAGTTGAAGGCAATGAGGACCATGCAAGGTGTACAGGGAACATGGACACAATAGGAAGGGGGTCTCTGAGGGAGCTGTTGGTGGGAGTGCACAGGACTGTGTGCTAAGGCTTCTCTGATGCCTTCAGAAGGGCCCCCACAGGGTGCAAACCCCAGACTCGCACCCCAGAGCCTCAATGCTGTTGAGTTCCTGGCTGACAGTGTTCACAAATCTCAGGAGCAGCTGTTTTCTCATCAACACAGCCTCCCAGACCCCTGCCCTGCCCTGATCTCCCTCCCTCTCCTTGCCTTTTAGTGACTCAGCTATGTGATCAGGAGTGTGGGCTGGGCTGCATCTATTCAGACACAACCCCAACCGTTCCCTAGAGAATGTTTCCTTTCTCATCCTGCAGGCACCCCAGATTTGGGCAGCGGCCATTGGCCTGGGTCCCAGGCTGCCTGGAGCTGTCCCAGGAAATGAGTGGGTTCAGTCTGAAATGGGTGCACTTATTGTCTGTCTCCCCACTCTCACTCTCTGTCTATCTGGGCCTGGGCTCCAGGTGGAAGGAGTCTGGGAGAGCGAGTGCTGCAAGTTCCCTTGGGCAGAGACCAGGGAGGCAGGAACTTTCCAAACTAGGGAAGAAGGTGTAGATGGCACGTCAGCCTACAGGAGTGGCAGGTCACGCTTCCCAGGCCCGAAAGAGAACCTTGTCCTTGCTGGAATGGGGCTAGGGTGTCCCTGAGGATGAATTCCTGCAGGAGCTGGGGCAGGGGCTCCCAGTCCTCAATGCATGGGGTGACCTGAGCTCACAGAACTCAGTGTCCCTCAGGGGAGCCATTCATTCTCATCTGCTGTGTTCACATCCTGACCCCAGTGTTACTCTGTCTTTTAGGGGAACTCCCACATCCATCCATCTTCCTCTGAACATGATGCTAAGGTCAAAGCCTTGGAGAATCTACTGAAGGTGGTGGAATTTCTCTCACAGAACTTTATGGACCAGTAATACTGATAATGACATAGACCACACCACCAAACTAAGATTTCTATCCCCCGCTCTCTCCCCTCGCTCTTGGCCTTTGGCCTCTCATTGTGGCTTTTGAATAGCCTACCCACCCCTGCCTCACCTGGTCAGAAACAAAGCCTGGGCCATATAAGGTACGAAGTGGACGTGTGCTCCTCTATACATGACACCAATGAAGACACAGAGAAGGAGACCAGCAAGAGGACTCTGGGGCAGTGAGAAGGGGGGATCTTCCAGGGCCTTTCCCCTGGTTCTGTTTCATGAGCCACCACAGCTTCCTCCCTACATTTTTCCTCCTTTCCCCAACCTTGTCCAACCTGGAATTTCCAAGTGTGAAAATCATCACTTTCACCTGAATAAGCTGAGCTGTGGTTTAGTGAGCAGCTCCTGGTCAGGGCTCTGAGGTCAGGGAGCTGAGAGCACCCTCCCACCCACAAACCCCAAGGATGTAAGAGGTTAGCAATGTGCGAAAGACAGTGGGGAAAGTAGTAGAGTCATAGGATGTGATGGAAAAACTGGTGGATTCATCCTGGAAGAGTGGAGTGGCTCTGAGGCGTGTCCTGCTTGCTGAGGAGACCCTGGTGCTGGGCACGAGTGGGAGGCATTTCGGGAAAGTATCATGGGTGGTGGGGGGGGAGGTCCTTCTTCTCCTGGCTCTCAGAGGATTCCATGGTGCCAGAGACGATGTCTGGGTCCTCCTAAGCCAAGGGCCCAGCGTGTCTCCACAGGCCTGGCCAGGAGACAGGAGCCTGGATGACATCACCCGCCCTTATCAGAGATAAAAGCACCTGCGGGAACTGCAGACCTTCTGATTCCGCTGCAGCCAACCCAGAGCCATGACTCCCCGATGCTACATCCTGGGTAAGGAGGACCCCACCCCAATTCCCTCGGAGCCCAGCTGCAGTCTCAGCCACCACCCCATCCCTACCTCAACCTACTTCTCCTCCTTAGCACCAGGCCTTACCCGATCCATCTCCCCAATATCATGTCCATCCACATCTAGGATTCGGTTTTGAAACTCAGGCCCAATGCCACCCATACCCCACTTTCCCACTCCAACCCCCAGTCTTCTAGACTTTCCTGTGGGTCATCTCCATAGCAACCCCAGTCAGCTCAGCCCCCTGAGTGCACCTGGGCCTCCTGCTCTCAATGCCTGCCCAGGAAACACCCACATCCCCCAGAAGCTTAAACCCATTTCTCCCAAGAATCCTGCCAGCACCCCTCACATTTCACAGGTCCATAATCCCAAGACTCCTGAACACAGGTGACCAGATCCCACTCTGGATGCTCCTATCCTTTCCCTGAGTCTCAGTCAGAACAGAGACCACCCCCCCCCCCAACACCTTCCCCTGCCCCAGGGGGACCCAAGCCTGTCCCTTCAGCCGCACCTTATCCAGCTCCTCCCCCACAGCTGTCTTGGCCGCTCTCTGCATCATCAGCCTCCTCTGTTCACAAGGAGCCCCAGGTGAGTGCAAGAGAAACAGAAACACTCTGGTGGCGGGTGGCTTCCAGAGGGCCCCCGCATGGGCCCTGCCTGCCCTGCCATCTGGGCCACACCAGCTCTGTCTCCTCCAGTGTCCCCCACGGGTGCTCACCTGATGCTGTGCCACTCACACTCCAGATGTGGGGACAAGTTCTACGACCCCCAGCAGCACTGTTGCTATGACGATGCTGTGGTGCCCTTGAGCAGGACCCGGAAGTGTGGGAACTGCACCTTCAGGGTCTGCTTTGAGCAGTGCTGTGCCTGGTCACTCAAACCCCAGGAGACCTTCGTGGTAAAAGTTAGAGGCCAGGACTGTTCCTTGGGCCCATCCTTGGACGACAGGGTTTGTTCCAGGTAAGGTCCTGTCCCCTTCACAGGTATGGGGCTTGTTGGGGACTGGGGAGGGTGTGGAAACCCGGACTGTGCATGACACAACCTCCCTGCCCTGTTCTGGCTGTCCCCTACCCCTGTCCACCTGCTCTAGTCAATCTCTGCCTTTTGCTCCTTTTGGTTTTATTTCCCTCTCATCCTCCTTGCTGTCCTTCTGTGTCTCTCTTTTCCACTCCCCTGTCCATAACCATCTGTCCCTGCATTTCTGGCCTTCTCTCTCCGCAGTGTCAGCTTACCGAGGACGGGTGACCAGATGACTGCGGACTCTGCTTCCTCAGGGAGCCTGGAGACGGACCCCTGGTGCTGACGGAGCCGGGACTGCAGGGGATATCTGGGGACAGGAGGTGCTCAGAGTCTATGTGCCCGTCCTGTGCTTGCTCCTCTCGCACTCTAACTCTGTCCTAAGTGGTGACGGTCCCTTTCTATGATTCTGGACAATCGTGAGAGATTGTTTTGCTGATGGAGGTCCCGAGGTCCCCAACCCCCACAGCTCATATCATGAGGCAGAACCCCATTACCTTCGGCTCCTTTCCACCTGGCGCCAAACACACGGCACTTAATAAACTTTGCAATTTTACCTGTTCTGTCCCGGCTCATGAACGGTTGGGAAGGGTCCTAAGTGGTGGACATGGGTCCTTTCTCTGGCTCCCAGGGGTCACAGGAATGTCCACGTTTCCCATGTAAGAACAACTGTCAGGTGTTCCCCAGGATCTGCGGGTTTCACGGAATAACAGTTGCATCCCAGTCACCGGGATCCAGTTCTTGTTTCCATCCCACCAGGGAGTAGGACAGGGAGGGGGACGCGGCCACAGGGAGGGAGGGGCTTTGGCGCTGCATCTGTCCCCCACCACCTGCCTAGCCCAGTGGAGGGAGGTGAGGCCAGTACGCCCCCTGGCGGGAGGCGGGCGCAGGGCGGGCAGGCGCTATGAGTCAGAACCAGGGAGGAGCCCCCAGCGCTGGGGAAGGAAAAGGTGCCTCTCCTGCACCCCAACCCCAGGGCTGGGCTCTCCACGTGTCCCCACCAGCCAGTGGGCTGTGGTGTGGGAGGCTGGAACTCTCACAGGAAGAACTGACTTGCCTCCAAAAGAAGGTCTGGGCGTCATCCAAAGAGGTGTGAGCATTTCCAATTGGCTTTCACCCAAACCGCGGGTGGACACTCCTCCCCGAGCTCCTGGGCTCACCCAGCCACAAACACGGGCGGGAACCGCGGTCACAGGCGTCGGGCTCTGTGTTGTCTGAGGTCGAACTTCCCTAAAAAACAGGGCTTCAGGGAGGAGAGGCGTCCAGGACACGTGGTGAGGAGCACAGTGAACCAGGCCACGCCCCTCAGCCTGTAGGGTGGTGATTGGGCCTGGAAGGGCATATCCAGGACCTTGGACAGAGGTTGCAAATGCCTAGTCCTCTCCAGATTCTAACTTCTGAAAGAAATGAAGACTATTTTCCGTGTACTAATTTTATTTGTAAACAATCATATGCAAATTGGACAGGAAAGGCAGGGACTTTTGGGTCAGTGAGTGGGGTCTCCCCAAACCGGGCTCAGAGGAACCTGCCCCTCCCGCCCCCACTTTCTGTTTCCGGCCTTTGGGAAATCTGGTGTCCTGGGTAAGGCCCAGGCTGAGGTGCTTGAGCTGAAATGGCCTTTGGTTGAAGCTTCAGACATCTCCAAGCTGTTAGATCCCCCACTGCCACCACTGACTGGGGGGCTCTGAGGGTCAACCCTTCCCCATCCGAGGAGGCCAGAGCCTCAGGGACTGGCCACTCTGACCTTTCTTTCTACTCTGTGTGACTAAGTCCAGACCTGTCCCTTCCCAGAATCCTCCACAGGGAAATAAATAAAATAAAAAGCGAAGCTTCTCCCTGCTGGAGGCTAAGTCCAAATAAATGCGAAAAGTCCTCAAAAGGCTGATGGGCTTTGATATTCAGCAGGGCTGACTATCACCATTATATTACCCTTTCTTTGGCTTTGTCTAGGGAAACCTGTAGCAACGCACCGCTAATGACTGCTAGCATGGCAAGGCGTCTTTACCATCCCCCATCTCTGGACTGTTTCTCCTCTGTCTCCTCAGCGTGCTGCTTGGGGACACTGCTATCTGTGGCTGGAGTAGTCTGGCCAGTTCCTCTCTCAGATCCATTGTTGCAGGAATCCGCACGGGCTTGGAGGAGTCTTCTGGAAATATACAAGCATATTCTCAACCAAAGGTTAATAAAGGAACCTTTCTATAAAGCAGACCCGGGATCTTTTCATTTGGCCCAAACCATTTTCCTTTGGCTTAGTCTGACACCGTGTGTGTCTTGCCATCAGCATTGCAAGTGAAGAAAAAATTTAAAGTAAAAAATTTAAGTAATTAAGGCTTGATGTAATTTACTTACAGGAGATTACTCCATCTCCCCATGCTCGGCCAAGTTTTCCTCCCTCAAATGCACACTATGATAGTGTCAGTGTGACCTTCCAGAAGGTTCCGTGCCTGGAAGCGCATGTCTGCATGGACATGATGGGGGCAGCAGGTGCTGGGGGAGGAGGAACTCTGCAGCTGGAGTGCCCAGGGCAGACCCTGCCTCTCCTATGACGTGTGTGATTCTGGGAGTAACGATTGCCTCTGTGTCTCAGTTTCATCCTTTGTAAAATGATGATGAAAACCAGATCAAATGAATCAAAATTGTAAAGGATTTACAAAATGTGCCTGGAATATATGAAAGGTGTCCGTGTTTGGTGAAAAATAAACCTTTTGTTCTCTGTTTTAGTTTATGTGCATAAATAACTCATTATTTTGCCTTTTAACATAAAAAAAATAGTTTAACCCTAGCTGGTTTGGCTCATTGGGTAGAGCGTTGGCCTGTGGACTGAAGGGTCCTGCTTTAAATTCAGGTCAAGGGCACATGCCCAGTCTGTGGGCTTGATCCCCACAAGCCCCAGTAGGGGGCGTGCAGGAGGAAGCCAATCAATCATTCTATCTCATCATTGATATTTCTATCTCTCTTCCCTCTCCCTTCCTCTCTGAAATCAATAGAAATATATGTTTTAAAAAAGTAGTTTAGAAATATTTCCATGGGAGGACTTTCTAATGGCAGAAAATTAGTGCAGTGTCTGAATGTATCAAGATATTTAATCCAATGTCCTTTTCAAAATATATGCCAAAGACTAATTTCATGGAAAATGTTCATAACATAATGTCAAAGGAAAAAGAGCCAAGATACCTCATTTCATAGAGCCCAGTCCCCCCTCCCCCACACACTGATTTTAGATATAGGAAGGAGGGAGGGAGGGACAGTGGCAGGGAGGAAAGGTGGAAAGGAGGGAGGGAGAAGAGAAAGATTTGTTGTGCCACATATTAATGCATTCATTGGTTGATTCTTGTATGTTCCCTGATCTGGGATCAAACCCGAAATCTTAGTGCATTGAGAGGACACTGTAACCAACTGAACCACTCGGCCAGGGCAGCCCAGTTTTAAAAAATTTGTGCTCCTGGTAACTTGTGTTTTTTTTGTTTGTTTGTTTGTTTTGTTTGTTTGTTTGTTTTTTAGGGACAGCAAATATGACAGGCTGCCTGACTCCACACTTGGATGACATCCATGTAGCTAATAAATCTACACACGTGTTGTTGTTTTTCCCAGTGCTTAGTTTTAATCTTTTATCATTAACTAGAGGCCTGGTGCATGAAAATTGTGCACTCAGAGGCGGGGGGAGGTCTCTCAGCCCGGCCTGCACCCTCTTGCAGTCCGGGAGCCCTCAGGAGATGTCTGACTGATGGCTTATGGCCCGCTCAGTCGGACATCCTTAGCACTGCCACAGAGGAGGGAGAGGCTCCCGCCACCACTGCTGCGCTCGCAAGCTGTGAGCCCAGCTCAAGGCTTCTGGCTGAGTGGCGCTCCCCTGTGGGAGCACACTGACCACCAGGGGGCAGCTCCTGCATTGAGTGTCTGCCCCTGGTGGTCAGTGTGTGTCATAGCAACTGGTTGTTTCGCCGTTTGGTTGATTTCGCATATAACCCTTTTATTATATAGGATATATTTTTTAAATAAATCTTTATTGTTCAGATTATTACAGTTGTTCCTCTTTTAACCCCCATAGCTCCCCTCCACCCAGTTCCCACCCCACTCCATGCCATTACCCTCGCCCCCCCCCATCCTTGTCCATAGGTGTACGATTTTTGTCCATTCTTTTCCCGCACCCCCACACCCCCTTCCCCCGAGAATTGTCAGTCCACTCCCTTTCTATGCCCCTGATTCTATTATATTCACCAGTTTATTCTGTTCATCAGATTTTTTATTCACTTGATTTTTAGATTCACTTGTTGATAGATATGTATTTGTTGTTCATAATTTTTAACTTTACCTTTTTCTTCTTCTTCCTCTTTTTAAAGAATACCTTTCAGCATTTCATATAATACTGGTTTGGCGATGATGAACTCCTTTAGCTTTTTCTTATCTGTGAAGCTCTTTATCTGACTTTCAATTCTGAATGATAGCTTTGCTGGGTAGAGTAATCTTGGTTGTAGGTTCTTGCTATTCATCACTTTGAATATTTTTGCCACTCCCATCTGGCCTGCATAGTTTCTGTTGAGAAATCAGCTGACAGTCCCATGGGTACTGCCTTGTAGGTAAATAACTGTTTTTCTCTTGCTGCTTTTAATATTCTCTCTTTGTCTTTTGCTCTTGGCATTTTAATTATGATGTGTCTTGATGTGGTCCTCTTTGGATTCCTTTTGTTTGGGGTTCTGTGCACTTCCTGGACTTGTAAGTCTATTTCTTTCACCAGGTAGGGGAAGTTTTCTGTCATTATTTCTTCAAATAGGTTTTCAATATCTTGCTCTCTCTCTTCTTCTGGCACCTCCATAATTGAGATGTTGATACACTTGAAGTTGTCCCAGAGGCTCCTTACACTAGCTTTATATTTTTGGATTCTTTTTGCTTTTCCAGTTGGGTGTTTTTTGCTTCTTTGTATTTCAAATCTTGGACTTGATTCTTGGGACCCTCTATTCTGCTGTTGGATCTCTGTATATTATTCTTTAATTCAGTCAGTGTATGCTTAATTTCTAGTTGGTCCTTTTTCATATCCTTGAGGGTCTCACTAAATTTTTCAGAGGTTTCTAGAAGATTCTTGTAAAACCTTATAACTGTGGTTTTGAACTCTATATTCAGTAGTTTCTTTCCTCCATTTCTTTCATTTGTGATATGTTTCTTTGTCTCTGCATTTTAGCTGCTTCCCTGTGTTGATAGAGAGGCTTTGTGTGCTAGGTGCCCTATAGGGCCCAATGGCTCAGCCTCCCTAATTACCTGAGGTGGACACTTTTGGTGAACCCCTTTGTGGGCTGTGTACACAATCTTGTTGTAGTTAAGCCTTGATTGCTGTTGGTATCACTGGGAGGAATCGACCTCCCGGCCAATTGGCTGTGAAGACCAGTTGTGTCTACAATGGAAAAATGCTGTGCTGGAGACACCCTTATGGGGCAGGACTTGCTTCAGTGGGGCTTTGGTGCTCACTGAATCTGCCCCCAAGTGTGTTCCTTATGGATCTGAAGAGTTGTAATCTGTTATGGTCTCACTCTGACCCCTGGGTACACTGCCTCTTGAATCTCCAAGGAGGTGCAAAGTCAGCCACTGCCTGAGGCCACCAAGGAGGAGCTACAGAGAGATCTGCAGATTCCTCCTCTTTGTTTGGGGTTTGGAGGTGCCCTGATGAGGCCCAGCTGTGAAGCAATGCAGGCTGCTGTCAAGCCTTAGGCCTTCTTTTAGAAGCTCTGGGGCTCTCTGACCCAGCTGCAGTTTGTTAGGTTTTAGATCACAAAAGTCCAGGCCATTCATATGCAAAAGCCTCTGTGCACAGCTTGGGTGGGGTTGTAAATTAGGTGGGGCAGGGCCTAAGGCAGGGGTGGGCAAACTTTTTGACTCGAGGGCCACAATGGGTTCTTAAACTGGACCGGAGGGCCGGAACAAAAGCATGGATTGAGTGTTTGTGTGAACTAATATAAATTCAAAGTAAAGGAGCGGAGGGGAGAGCAAGAGAACCGGATAGAACAGCCGGATCTGGCCCGTGGGCCGTAGTTTGCCCCCAGCTGGCCTAAGGGAATCACTGGGGCAGAGCAAACAGCAATGGTTGCCCATCAGCCCTACCCCGAAGAGGTCCCTGGGTCTGTGTGTCCCACGGCTCCATGCAGGAACAATGATGGCTGCCAGCACCTTGGCAAGAAAGCCGCCCTCGCATTCCTGTCCTGATGCCAGACAGTCCAGTTTCTCCCTGTATGAGTCTGGGCCCCAGAGTCTCGCCTGGAACTGGAATTCAGAGCAGGTAGGAGCTTGTATCTCCCTCCCGACTGAAAAAGACAACAGTGTACTCAGTAGCCAGCCTGTTTTGCATGCCTCTGTACCTCTGCACCTCCTCCCAGACTCAATGTGCTTTTCTCTTTCCTTCTAGTTGTCGAACTTCCACTCAGCCAGCCTTCCCGTGGTTCTGGATGATAACCGTTTTGTCTTTTAGTTTTAGTTTTGTTGTGGTTGTGCGAGGCAGCAAGTTCAAGTGTTTACCTATGCCGCCATCTTGGTTCCTCCACCGTATATAGAATATTTTAAAGTAAAATTCACATAACAGAATTTCTGATTGAATTGTCTTAATCAGTGGATTTTAAATGTCTGTATATTTATAATGTGCACCTACCACCACTAATTCCAAAACATTCCCATCAGCCCAACAACAAAGCCTGAACCCATTAGCAATCATCCCCATGACCCTTTCCCCTGCCCCTTCACATCCACTGATCTGCTTTCTGTCTCTATGGATTTGCCTATTCTGGACATTTCATTTAAATGGGATCATATGCTGGGTGACCTTTTGTGTCTTTCATGTAGTATAAGGTTCTCAAGGTTCATCCATGTTGTCACATGTATCAGTGTTCCACTTCTTTTAGTCACAGTAATATTCCATCGTATGGACACACCACATCTTGTTCATTCATTGTGGTGCAAGTGCCTGGCATTAGTGTTCTGACTGTAATGTTAATGATCATCATTGCAAATGTCATCCAAATCACAGACAGTCATCTACAAGGAACAACTTGCCAGATGTAGGATGCAGCTACCAGCAAAACAAGCAGACAAGGAACCAGGCGGCTCACACCATGAGGATCCCCTTTAGAAAGTCCTGGGTAACCTAGATAACTGACAGCTTGGTGACGTGTGCCTTCCTTCCTGCGCTCTAATTCCTGCTCCTATTACATTAAATTCCCCAATAAACAGTGAACCCTCCAAACACTAGACACCCCACCCCTGGACCCTAATAAAGGCAGACCCGCAGGTCCACCCTCCTCCCCTCTCTCCACTCACTGTGTGGCCCTCTGGCCTGCCGTGTGCCCTCCAGCATCTGCGAGTACTAAATCCTGTTCTTAAGATTCTCTAATGGCTTGTCCGGAGGTGTGTCCTGCAATCATAATAACTCTGAGGCCTGGTCCAGCCACAACATGACTGCAGTCCAGGAAATGCCTGCAGGTCTCGCCACAAGGACAAATGGCCCAGGCCAGGGCCCCAGGTATTTCTACAGCGGAGACCCACACTTCCCCATTCACCAGCTTATAGACATTTGGGTCCGTTCCAACTTGAGGCTTTTGAGGATAATTGTGCTATGAGTACACACTTGTACCCGTGGGTGTGAAGAGGTTTGTGGTTTTGATTCACTTTCCCTAATGACTCAGCATGTCGATCATCTCTGCATGGGTTCAGTGTCTGTTTCTATGTCATCTTTGGGGAAAAGTCTTCAAATCCTTTGCCCACTTTTTCATTGGTCGTTTGGCTTTTTATTGTTGACTGGTAAGAGTTCTTACTAAATTCTGGACACAACTCCCTTATCAGGCATATGACTTGCAAATATTTTCTTTCACACTGGGAGTTGTCTTCTCACTTTCTTTTTTTTATACATAAATATTTTTATTGATTTCAGACAGGAAGGGAGAAGGACAGAGAGATAGAAACATCGATGAGAGACACACATTGATCAGCTGCCTCCTGCAGGCCCCCTACTGTGGGTCAAGCTGCAACCTGGGCATGTGCCCTGAATGAGATTCAAACCTGGAACCTCTTGGTCCAGGGAAAGACGTTCTGTGCACTAAGCTACACCACTGGGCTGGTGCTTTTTGAAGTGAAAGCTTTAACTTTGATGGGTTCCAATGTATCTGTGTGTCTGTGGCTCCTCCTCCCTGTCCAGGCAGCACTACTCCACTCTCCATGCTCACTGACAGGCCTAAGAGGATGTGGGGGACACACCCAAGGCCATCACCTACCTGTCCTCTCCAGGATCACCATCACCTCCTACTTGTATTTCTTTATGTCCATCTGGGAGGAGGGAGTTGAAATCTCTTTGGACAGAGCTGGGTCTGTGTTCAGTTTATAGTGAAGTGGACATCATCTGAAATGTGTATAATGTGCCACCTCCCCTTGGATGGGACACCATGCCTGCCCAGGGTCCCCACCACACCTGGTATCTAATTGTCGTGGCCCCATCCACAGGGAAGGGATGGCTCATGCCCTTGAAGATTTCTGTATGCTTTTGCTGCATAGACTCTAATTTTTAAATTTTTGAAGTGAGCCTGCACATCCACCTGCCAGGGAACTTGTCAGCCTCCTTCTAAAAGCAAGGAAGGGTCTGGCGTGCCCATCCAGGTCGTGGTCCCCCATCACCTGTTGCAGGTAGCAGGGATCGGGCCAGAAACCCTGAAGTTGGACTGGGGGCTCCCTGTTGGCTGTGCAGGGAGCAGGCTGCCTGTGCAGGGTGGCTTGTGGCACTGGAGTCCCAGCCCCTCCTGCTCAGTGACATCCTGCTCACCGGACTCTTTCCCCCTCAGCTGGTACTCCACCCAACTCCTGCTTCCCCGGAGAGCCTTCTGGGGACCAAGGAGATCCGCCTCCTGCTGCCAGGAGGGAGGCTCAGCCTGTTTGGTCCTGGACAAAAGGGGAAGCCAGTGAGGAGGCTGATGGCAGGAAGAATGCCAATTTCCTGGTCCAGCGAGTGTACCTGGGCTGCTGGCTGGATCCCCTCCCAGGTGGGTGGGGGTGCAGGAAGCAACCAATGGATGGGTCTCTCTCACATCCATGTCTCTCTTTCTCCCTCTCACCCCCTCCTTGGGGTGAGGATTAAGAAAGAAAAATAAAATGTCCGTTGTCTCTTAAATAGGTGTTAGGACATTCAGGCCACGTTTAAATACTTCTCACCAAGAAAACTCCAGGCCCACTGGCATCATCGGTGAACTCTTACAAAGGGTTAAGAATAACACTGAGACGGGCAGGCTGCTCCCCCAAGGCCCTCCCTCCCCTCAGGACAAACAGCCAACCAGGGACTGCACTGAAGGAGCCTGCCCTCTACAAGGTCATCATGCAACAAACACTGTCCTTTTGGTGACCGTCCCTCATTTAAATACTGAAACACACACCCATGGGTGGGGATTTAACATGCTAATAGGACGTGCTGGGCAAGAAGAAGCATGTAGTTACACACAAGCACCCACAGCGCCTGCTCTACATCCTTGGCGGGCACTGTTCCCGCCCAAGCCTCTTCACAATTCTCCCCAGGCGCTGACAGGAAGCAGCCTGTCTCCTCTCCCTTTGCGGTGCTGGCTTCCTGGGCAAGAGCTTAAATAAACCGTTGTCTGTATCGGTTTTGGGTGACAGCCCCCCCACCTTGATTTCTATCCTGAAAGATTGCCAGAACCCAGGGCACCCATAACCAAACAGCAATCTTATACAAACTGTAGCAGAACATGGAACATGTTTCCTAAGGCCAGCATTAACCTGATGTCCCAACACCACCACCCCCTCCCGCCAACCCCCACATTCCTCACCCCCATCTGGCAGCCCCTCAGACACCCACTTCCATCCATGGACCCACAGACACTCACCATCACCCTCCATGGCTCCCATGTTCTGATTCCCCAAGGGTCTCTCTTTCCCGAGACACCAGCCCTTCACTGGGACCCCAGACACTCTCCTTTCCCCTCCGTGGCCACCATGTTAGCTGACAATTCTTTCAGAATCCAAAGTGAATGAGGATGCTGGGAACCTTGGTCTTTCAAAACGCAAGCCAGCTCCTCTGGGGAGGCTGGAAGCAGGCTTGGCACCCAGCCTGGGTGTGTGCCAGGAAGAGGGCGAGGTGGAACAGGGAGCCAGGGTGAGAGAGCAGCATGTTCCCTGGGGCAAGATTGGAGCTGGAGTTGCTGAGCATGGAGCCTGGTCTCCCAGAACAGCTCGGGGCCAGGGCAGGAGGTCAGGGAGCTCTGATGGTTGGAGGGCAGTGGCGGGTCCTGAGAGGTGTGGACACTGAGAGACTCTAATCAGAAGCCTGAGGCTTTGGGGTCAGAAGGCCCAGGTTTGAACCCTACCTCTGTCTCTTCCCAAGGTGTCAAGAAATAACATGACTGGTATTTTTGCATAGACATCTTGCTGCAAGCATTTTGGCTGCCAATATTTTTGCTCCATAACTGATTGGCCTTGAGGCAATTTTGCTGTAAAAAATCACACAAAAAAAGAGGGACATTAAAAAGGGCAAAAATTTAAGAGACTTTATTAGGAAATGAAATGAATTGGCCCTGACCAGTTTGGCTCAATGGATAGAGCGTCGGCCTGAGAACTGAAGGGTCCTAGGTTCGATTGTGGTCAAGAGCACAGATTCCTCCCCGGCCAGGGACCTGGTTGCAGATTCCTCCCCAGCCAGGGTCCTGGTCAGGGCACGTGCAGGAGGCAACCAATTGATGTGTTTCTCTCACATCGATGTTTCTGTCTTTCCCTCTCTCTTCCACTCTCCCTAAAAAGCAATGGAAAAATATTTTCGAGTGAGTATAAAGAAAAAGTATTTGAATACACTTTAAATGTGTATAGATTCCCATCAATACTGCCCCAAAACTGATATTATTTTGTGGATTGTACCCAAGCATTTGTCTTGGTTCTATGGGAAATGTGGGTTCAACTCTGCACCGTCAAAGAGGACATGGGCCCTAGCTGTTCGGCTGGAAGCATGGTGGTCCCTCCTTTGGAAAGCTGCTGTTTGAACTACTCTGCTATTCTTAGACAGTCTCTTATTCTGTAGGTCAACTCTGTTAATTTCAGATAGTCTCTTATTCTGTAGAATATAACTTTGTTTTTTAGCTTAAATAATAGAAAAGATAAACTTAACTGTCTGACCTTGCCAGCTAGCCATCTAACATAAGGGGCTGATATGCTGATATCAATGCCAGGTGTCTGCATAGGTATGTACTCAAGGTTACAGGTGTCTGTATAGATATGATATGTACTCAAGGTTGTAAGTTGTCTGTATAGATATGACAGATGTTTGTTAGATATGATATATACTCAAGGTTACAAGCTGTCTACAAAGATAACTTACACAAAGACCTAGAAGGATATAAAAAGGGAATACTCCTTCCTGTGTTTGTTCAGAATTTGACAGAGGTAATGTGCTCTGAACCTGCCCACAATAAAGATGACTCCTAACTAATTGGCTCATTAAGGTGTCTTGTCTAGCTTGCTGATTTGTGATACAACAGGTTCAGTGGATAGAGCCCCAGTCTGTGGACTGAAGGGTCTCGGATTTGATTCCTGTCAAGGGCATGCACCATGGTTGTAGGCTCAATCCCGTGTGGGAGAGGCAACCAATCTATGAGTCACTCTGACATTGATGTTTCCCTCACTGTCTCTTCCCCTCCCTTCCAATCTCTCTAAAAATCAATGGAAAAATATCCTCGGGTGAGTATTAACAAAAACAACAACAATAAAAAGGAGGACGTGGGCTTCTCCTCCTTCTCGTGTTGTGTGTTTCCAAATAAGAACATTTGAGATTTTGTTCCCTGGCACATGTAGTCAGTTTGTCTCAAATAAAATCTTATAAAAAATAGGAATCCCTGGCTCATTTCTCCCAGTGGTTAGAGCATGGGCACCCAGAGGAAGGGTCTGTGGTTCAATTCCAGGTCAGAGCACATATCTCGCCTGCAGGCTTGATACGCGCCCCCGACCCCGAGGGCCCATGCTGCAGGCAACCAATCCATGTGTAACTCTCACAGCTGTGTTTATCTCTTCCCCACTCCCCTGCCGCAGTCTCTCTAAAAAAAAATGTATGGAAAAAATATTCTTGAGTGAGGATTAAAAGAAGAAGAATAGGAAATGAACTTTTGGGAGACAAGTAATAGCCACCTGGAAGAAATACTAACTATTTAAAGCCACCACCCCCAGGCCTACTCGTCACTATAGACCATTATGAGGGTGAGCTCAGATTTATACAGGGATGTAAACACGGGAGTGACAGCAGGAACTTCATCAATGGAGACATGAAACCAAGGAAACAAACACCCCTTACAGAGCCCCTTCCACTCCCTGGAATCAAGAGGAAGACTCCCTGTTGGATGTTTGATTGACAGCTTTCAGGGGCCATGCCCCCCACCCCCCTTCAGCCCCACATCTGGGTCAGCCCTTAGGAAGTCCTCTGGGCTGCGTCCCCTCACCCCAAGGGAAGTTCAAACCATAAAAAGCAAGACCTGCCCAACTCCCAGCCAAAATAGAAGCCCTGGCTGACCACTGCTTCCCCCTGCTTCACTCCAGAGGAAACCCCGAGCCCTTCTCATGGGGAGTCCTATGATATAATAAACTTCATTGTGAATAAATTAGTGCTGTGTCATTCATCCTGATATTCATATAAATTCCTGCCTGAGGGGTTGTCCTGCATCCAGCCAGGGTCACTAGGCACCCAAATCCACCACCACCAACAACGAAAGTGCTATAGCAGCTTCCTCCCCACTGCCCGTTCTCAGTGGTCCCTGTCTGGGGCCAGTCCGCTATCTATTGGATTTAAAGCTCTCTGATGTCAGGGACCAGCACTGCCTTGGCCACAGCCAAGGGCCCAGTGGTTGGGGACACTGTATCTTCCAAAGACCAGAGGACACTCGGGGTCCCGTGGGAAATAAGAGATACTGAAACCCCTTTGGTTTTATTCCCTCTGCCCAGCTCCCTCTATGGAAGGAAGACCCTGGCGCGAGGCCCCTGTGCAGTTACAGGCACGGTCTGGGCTGGACTCACACCCCCCGCACCAGCCAGGGGTCTCCCTCAGTCCCAGGCCCCGCCCCTCCGGAAAGGGGAGCCCCCCGCTGTGAGGCTCTGCTGGACACACCCCAGGGGAGACGGTCCCCCAGCTCCCAGGTGCTGCTGGCAGGCCTGTGCTTCCGGAAGGTGAGTCAGAGAAGGAAACAGGGGTTTCCAGCTGTCACAGGCTTCCCCGCTGGCTTCCCTGGGGCCCAGCAGCTAAGCAGGCTGAACCTCCTCCTGGCAGCATTGGGGTGTTCTTTCCACCTGGCTGCAGGGGGCCCCTCCCTGGAGACGGGCCAGAATGTGAGGAATTCCATCTCTGCTCCAAGCAGGTCAGGCATGCAGGGGGCTCCCAGGGCGGGGCCTGCCCTGTGCTGCTGGCTGCAGGGAGGTGTCCCGGGCCCGCCCACCTGCGCTCCTCAGGCTTCAGGCTGCCTGCAGTCCCTGCAGCAGGGCTTCCGTGATCCCAGCCTGGAGGGGCTCCCACACCCTTTCCTGCTTAAGGGCTCCTGCCAGCAAACAGAAACCACTCACCCAATGTGTGCACACGGGGCTTTAGGACAGGGGGTGGCGGCTGATCAGTTCTCTGGCAGGAGGAACATGCTCCGGGTGAGACTCCAGATATGCCCGAGAACAACACTGTCAAACGGAAAAGACTGACATTTTTTATTTTAAAAAATTTGGAGTGGCCCGGCCGGTGGGCCTCAGTGGTTGAGTGTCCACCTCTGAACCAGGAGGTCATGGTTTGATTCCTGGTCAGGATACATCACCGGTTTCGGGCTCCATCCAGCATGCAGGGGCAGCCAGTCAATGATTCTCTGTCATCATTGATAGTTCTATCTCTCTCTCCCTCTCCCTTCCTCTTTGAAATCAAGAAAAAAAATGTATATTAAAAAAAACTGGACCATATCCAGCAAAACCATAGAGAAGCACAGAAGGAAATGAGTCATTCCACCTGCCACGTGGGGCCCAGCAGCTAAACAGGCTGAGCCTCCCTCCTGGCAGCATTGGGGTGTTCTTTCCACCTGGCTTCAGGGAGCCCCTCCCTGGGGACAGGCAAGAATGTGAGGAATTTCATCTCTGCTCCAAGCACATCAGGTATGCAGGGTGGGGGAGCCTGTGACAGGTGGAAACCCCGAGTTTCCTTCTCTGATTCACCTGCCACAATTACCTACCAGGTGAGGTGGGGGATGCCCCAGGTGGGGCACTGGGGTGAATGGGTGTCCCCACCTTGGGCAAGTGTCTTGGCAGTGGCCACATTATGCATAGGTTCAGCTGATTGATGCCCACTCTCAGCATAACCTGAACTCAGCCCCAGGTGTGTTTAAAGAGAGACCCACTCCCTCCTCCTAAAGGGACCTGGGGAATACAACTGGGATGTCACAGTGATACACAAGAACACAGGTGGACGATGCCTTAAATGTTTTCCCCCAAATCCTCACAAGGCTGTAGATGAACTGGGAAAGTGGAGTGATGCTGCCTGAACAAGGAGGAGCCAAAGAATAGCCCGGAGGATCATGGGAGAGGAGGGGCGGGGCTTCACACCTCCCTACCCCCCAGGTTACTCCCACTTTGTCAGGCTGACTCCGCCCAATAGAAACTTGCTCTCTTGGCTTGACAGTCTATTTTAAAATGTCAATCACTGTAAGGCGAGAACAGATAGTTGGTTTTAGAAATTTACAGAGGCCCTGGCCGGTTTGTCTCAGTGGTTAGAGCGTCGGCCCTGGGACTGAAGGATCGCAGGTTGGATTCTTGGTCAAGGGCACCTGGGACTCCCTGGCAGGCTCCATTGCCAGGCCCCAGGAGGGGGCCTGTGGAGGCAACCAGTGGATGTTTCTCTTTCCTCTCTCCCGGGCCCTTCCACGATCTCTAGAAAAATCAATAGAACAAATATCCTCTGGTGAGGATTAAAGGGAAAAAAGCACAAGATATTAACATTACAAACAGTGATTCATTATCTAGTTCCAAAGCTATAATGGAATTATTGAGTCAATCTTGTTTTTGGAATCAATCTTTCATAACGGTTGCCAAAGATAATTTGTTTTATTTTAAATGATTATATTTGACATATAACACTGTGTAAATATAAAGTGTAGACCTGTTACTTGATACTTTTGTATGTTGAATATGATTGCTGTTGTAGCGATATTTATCACATTACATAACTATAATTTCTTTTATACTTTGTATTTGTAGAGTTGACGTTCTGCTCCATAGCCACAATATTCCTTCCCCCGCTCCCTTTTCATTATCAAAATTGACAATGCCACCTATGCATTTGGGGGGTTGCTCTGGTCCCCCCAAGTTGACACAAGGATTCTTTTCATGCTGGCTTTATTCTCTTCTCAAAATGTCCCAGTTCAAGAACGTCTTCACTCTTTGTATCAACAGCATATGCCAGACTCCGCTGGTCCTTTTGCTTACCCAGACCTGGAATCAGCCATTTCCCCAAGAAGTCGGGTCCTCCCGGTGGGGGTGAGGGGTCTTTAGAGACAGAAGGGCTCCCAGTGCCCGTCCACTGCCCCCGAGATCCTCCCTCACCCACCCGTGTTTCTGACTTCATTCTCCTACAGAGGAAACCACGGCGCTTTGCAACTCGTCAATGTACAGTATCGTTTGCTCAGTCCTACACATGAAATATTAAGATTTTAGTCTGAATAGAATCTGATTCATAAACCTTTTTCACATAGGCCTTTATAAGGCATTTTTACCAACCTGCTTAAACTCATTCCCTATATTTTCTTCTAATAATTTTGTTACTTTTTTATATTTACCCTTCTATCCCAGATCACGTTGTGGGTTTATGAATGCTGTGAAGTTGGCACCTAACTATTTTTCTTCAAATTGATGGCCAGGAGTCGGATACTATTTTAAAATATTCCATTGAGCTCTGGCCTGGGATCTAAGTTGGTTAGAGCATCGTCCCATTATGCCAAGGTTGTGGGTTTGATGTCGGGTCAGGGCACATACAAGAAGCAACCAATGAACATATGAATGAATCGATATTTCTCTCTCTCTCACTCTCTCTCTCTTTCTCATCTTCCTTCTTCTCTCTCTAAAATTAATAATTAAAAATTTTAAAATTATTCCATTTATTCTCATTGATTTGAAATTGTATCTTCCCCACACAATAAATGTACAGATACAAATGGACCAGCTTTTCATTTTGCTTCAGCTTGTTGCAGAAGACCAAAGACAAACCAAGCGATGCCTTAAAGAAAAGGATGGACACTGTTTAATGCATCGGCGGCCTCAGGGAACAGCCTTCCAAATCTGAGTGAAGGAACATGCAGGGGGCTTTCCTTTATATCTCCCTGTGGTCTTTGTCCTGCAAATATGGATTATGCTTCCGGTCCTTTTCGCGGGCCTTGCAAGAAGGCCCCCAGGTGTTGGGGGTCTCCAGGCCATATCTGATGGTCTGGCCTGGCGCCAGCTTTAATAACCCTCCCTCGGGGGCATTGCAGTGTCCATAGCCCCATGGCCTCTGTAACGTGTTCTGCAAGACCAGTATCTGGGAAGGAGACAGTGACTTAATTATAGGTAATCAAGAATGGACACTGTGCCCTAATCGGTTTGGCTCAGTGGATAGAGCATCGGCCTGCGGACTTAAGGGTCCCAGGTTCGATTCCGGTCAAGGGCATGTACCTTGGTTGTGAGCACATCCCCAGTAGGGAGTGTGCAGGAGGCAGCTGATCGATGTTTCTCTCTCATCAATGTTTCTAACTCTCTATCCCTCTCCCTTCCTCTCTGTAAAAAATCAATAAAAAAATATATTTTAAGAATGTCCACTGAGCTTGCTGGCATGGATTCAGATCACTAGCCTCCAAATATCAGGGTTACATTGGAATTAGCCCTTTTTAGCCTTCTCAAGCTCACCTGATTTGCATCCATGCATCTGTCACATGACCACATTGCTTTTATTTTAATTTTTAAATCTTTATTGTTGAGAGTATTACAAATGTCCCCCCTTTTGTCCACATTGCTTTTCATGAACATCAATGTACACAGTGCTTTGATTTAATATTATTAACATCACAAGTAATTCTTCACTATTTTCCCAACCCTACCTATTCTGCCTGTCTTTGAAAATAATTTTTTCCAGAAATTCACATTCTGATTTTCAAATTGTATGAACAACTGATTGGAATGACAGTATATATATTTTTATATATTGCAGTGTTTTGAAAAATAAGTTCTCCCCATCCGGGAAGATGACATTCCTCAGGGGAGTATTATGTGTTTACAAGAAAGATAAGGTAACAATTGTCTCTCTCTCTCTCTCTCTCTTTTTTTTTTTTTTTTTTTTTTTTTTAAAGATAACATCACTGCTGCACAACCCTGAGCTATCCTGGAAAATCTTGGTTCTTCAACCCGGTTAGATCACCTGGCCATCTGACCATAGTGACAAAGACTCCAGACCAGATCATCAGGAACTGAATTAATCAGACTAAGAAAAACCACTGAAGCTGGCACAGAACTAACCCATCAGCTTCCCCCGTGACCCCCAACCCCTAGAATGTAATCGCTGCCTTTCAAAGCCCTTGATGAAAAACCATCGGGAGGCCTGGATGGGTAGCTCAGTTGCTAGAGCATTGTCCGGTTAATCCAAGGTAGTCTTTATCTAGGGTCACAGCACATGCAAGAATCAACCAATGAATGTGTTTCTCTCTCTCTCTCCTTTCCATTCTTTCTCTAAAAATCAATTTTTAAAATATAGATATAAAAAAAAAACCATCTGGGAGTTGGGATTTTGAGCTCCCAGATCTCTTGGCCTGGCACTCTGCCAATAAATGGCTTTCATTCTCCACTGCAAAACTTGGTGTTCAGCCCCACAATGTCAGGCCTGTGGACTGAGGGGTCCCTGGTTCAATTCCAGTCAAGGGCACATGCCTGGGTTTCGGGCTCATTCCCCAGTGGGGAGCATGCAGGGGGCGGCCAGTTGATTCTTTCTCATCATTGATGTTTCTATCTTCCTCTCTGAAATCAATAAAAAAATATATTAAAGCCCTGACCAGTTTGGCTCAGTGGATAGAGCATCAGCCTGCGGACTCAAGGTTCCCAGGTTCAATACCAGTCAAGGGCATGTACCTTGGTTGCGGGCACATCCCCAGTAGGAGGTGTGCAGGAGGCAGCTGATAGATGTTTCTCTCTCATTGATGTTCCTAACTCTCTATCCCTCTCCCTTCCTCTCTGTAAAAAATTCAATAAAAAAAAAAAATATATATATATATTAAAAAAAACTTGGTGCTCAGTGTTTGGCTTCGCTGTAGTGCACGGAGTGAGTAGACTCTTTGGTTTTGGAACAATTAGGAAACAAACAAGCCGGAGGTTGATAGTGGGGGAGGTTGTACAAGTGTGGGGGCAAGAGACACATATGAACTCTGCACTTTCTGCTCAGTTCTTCTGAGAGGATGCAGTGAGAATGCTGAGTCACTTATGTGCTTTTCCTAGAAGGGATGCAAATCTTTTTTTTTAATTTCTTTATTGATTAAGGTATTACATATGTGTCCTTATCCTCCCATTGCTCCCCCACCCCCACCCCCCACTCATGCCCTCATCCCCCTGTTGTCTGTGTCCATTGGTTAGGCTTATAGGCATGCAAACAAGTCCTTTGGTTGATCTCTCCCCTTACCCCCACCCTCCCCTACCTTCCCCCTGAGGTTTGGGGGTCTGATCGATGCTTCTCTGTTTCTGGATCTGTTTTTGTTCATCAGTTTATGTTGTGCATTATATTCCATAAATGAGTGAGATCATATGATATTTATCTTCCTTTGACTGGCTTATTTCACTTAGCATAATGCTCTCCAGTTCCATCCATGCTGTTGCAAATGGTAAGAATTCCTTCTTTTTTACAGCAGTGTAGTATTCCATTGTGTAGATGTACCACAGTTTTCTAATCCGCTCATCTGCTGATGGGCACTTAGCCTGTTTCCAAATCTTAGCCATGGTGAATTGTGCTGCTATGAACATAGGGGTGCATAGATCCTTTCTGATTGGTGTTTCTAGTTTTTTTGGATATATTCCTAGAAGTGGGATTACTGGGTCAAATGGGAGCTCCATTTTTAGTTTTTTGAGGAAACTCCATACTGTTCTCCACAGTGGCTGCATCAGTCTGCATTCCCACCAGCAGTGCACGAGGGTTCCTTTTTCTCCACATCCTTGCCAGCACTTGTCGTTTGCTGATTTCTTGATGATAGCCATTCTGACAGGTGTGAGATGGTAGGCATTGTCGTTTCGATTTGCATCTCTTGGATAATTAGTAACTTTGAGCATGTTTTCATATGTATCTTGACCTTCCTTCTCTCTTCTTTCAAACATTATCTATTTAGGTCCATTGCCCATTTTTGATTGGGTTAAGGGATGCAAATCCTGAAGCTCATCCTGAGAAAACAGCAGACAAACCTAAACTAGAAAATAATTGGCCTATAATCTAAAAAGTGTGGGGACCATGCAAGTGAAAGTTAGACATGACAATGAAATGCAACGTGTGCGTCTGAATGTGGCACTTTCGTTCTAAAGGCAGCTTTGGGAGCATTTGGTGAAACCTGGGTGAGCTGTGAGGATGAGATGGTAGTGACGTGTTGTTAATTTCCCGATCTTGGATCTGGTTGTGTAGGGAGGTGCCCTTGTTTGCACCAACCAACCTATGCAAAGGTGAGGTGATGAGGCATTCTGTTGGCCACTTACTTTCAAATGGTTTAGGAAACAAGTGAGGTGATAATATTCATCTCAAAGGATAGGTGTGAGGATTAAATTACAGGATGTGAAATCTTATAACAGTTCTTGGTACATAACCCTTCAATAAATCGAAGATGTTATGATATGATATCAAGACACTAAAAACATGTGACCAATGTGATCTTTGTATGTAGCTGGTTCTTCACAAGAAACACACCCATTTTCAGCTGTGAAAGTCTGTGTATAACATCGCATCCATTCTAATTTGTACCAGCAGAGGGCGCATCAGCCTTGCAGTGGTCGGCAAACACATCAGTCAACAGATCCAAATATCAACAGTTGAAATTTCTTTTGAGAGCCAAAAACCGACTTCTGCTCATGGGCCACGAAGTTTCAATCGCACTGTACGTGTGCGCCCACACGTGGTATTTTGTGGAAGAGCCACACTCAAGGAGCCAAAGAGCCGCAGTTTGCCGACCACTGGTTAGCGCTTGACTGGTTGTAATTTAAATACATAGACCAGTGGTTCTCAAATGTTTTAGTATCAAACTCCTTATGCTCTTAAAAATTATTGAGGACCCCCAACGTGTTTTGGGTTATGTGTGTGATTTACAGTAAGGCGTCCTGGTAAACCAGCTCTCTGAGGGGAAAGTAACCCCATGCTATCGTATTTCCGTGCGGTTAATACTCCCACCATGGCCCATCTCAAGCTACCAAAGATTTAACTGGCTCACATGCCTAAGAATTGAACATTTGGCTCTCTGTGTCCAGTAGGGGCTGGCACCGGTGCACCATGGGATAGCTATTCATCTTTACCTTAAACAAATTCAAACCGAGACATTTTTTAGAGATTTATGTATCTGTTTAAAAATAGCAACAATAAATCCATTCCATGTTAATATCAGAGCAATGACTTCATCACATGTCACGTGGCCTCTGGAACACTTCACCTCACACTGGGGGGAAGAGTGAGGAGCAGAGCCTCTCACTATTATCATGAGACTAGTGTTGACCGTGGAACCTCACGAAAGGACGTCAGTGACCCCCAAGGGTCGGGGACCATACTTTGAGAACCACTGGCTTTGACTTTCTGTTCTGAAGTCTCTTGAATCCAATATCCTCCTTTAAAAAATGTAACGTTTTACAATATTTCCTTTATTATTATGAAATGAGATTCATACACAGCATAACTTACCATATAATCTCTAATCTCAAAGTCATTGCAAGAGAAAAATACAGCCTACAGCCCTTGACAAGATATGAGTGTGTGCGCACTGGGGACGAGTGGGACTTTGGGAAGGTGACCCGTGGGTGGCACAGATGATATCAGGCCCAGCTGGGCTCAGGGCGACTCCTGGAATCAAGCACATTCATGTTTCTGCAGTGAAACATGAGCCCTTCACACCAAAGCGGGATGCATGCAGACACCACACGAGTCTGTGTCAGGCCAGGCTTGGCCATCAAGCACGTGAGACGGCAGTCTCTCCTTTGCAGCTGCTTGGACCTTGGGTTGTGGTATTGTGGACGGTGAGCCTGGAGTTTATGAGACACGAGAGGTGCTCCCTTAGGTCGATGCTCACGGACACAACAGAGCCAGGTGTTCCTGCTTCTGATGGATGATAAGTTTAGGTTTAAGATGAATAAGACAATATTCAGAGACAAAATGGCGGTGGAATAGACAGACGTGTCCTGAGACTTGTCCCAGAGCAAATAGAGGGAGCAGCTGAAACGAGTGGAATCCAGCCCGAATTGGCGAAGGAGGCACAGCTGGTGAGACAGTTTGCAGCCGGGAAGGGCAGAGATCCCCCCGATAAAGGTAAAATCAAAGATCTAGGCCAGCCGTGGGCAAACTACGGCCCGCGGGCCGGATCCGGCCCGTTCGGCTGTTCTATCAGGCCCGTGGAGCCGAAGGAGTGGAGGGTTCTCTTGCTCTCCCCTCCACTCCTTTACTTTGAATTTATATTAGTTCACACAAACACTCCATCCATGCTTTTGTTCCGGCCCTCCGGTCCAGTTTAAGAACCCATTGTGGCCCTCGAGTCAAAAAGTAGAATCTGCTGGACCTCTGTGCCCAGAAGGTCAGGGAGAAACTACACAGGCGGAGCTGTTTCCCTGAGGACAGGCAAAGCGTCTGACTGAAGAAAAAAAAAAAAAAGAGTCTACAGGACTGCAGGAGGTAGGGGATTTTAGACCTTGGAGTCTGGATTTGGGATCTGAGCTCAAAGGCAGCCCTGAAGAGCTGTCGGACCGCGCAGTGCCTGCAAGAGAGGAACTTGCAGAGACGTGGTCCCTCCTCACGCTGGGGCCTGCGCCTTTCTCCACTGAACCTACTTTGTAGGACCTTTAGGATACAGACACTTACCTGTGGCTGAGGTGCAGAAGAAGGGTGGGGTTGTGGAATCTGGGGAGAGTAGGCAGTGGACGGTCCAGGAGAGGTGGAAGCGAGTCTGGTGCTGAGTCATAGCTAAGCCCCGGTCGCCATTTTCTCCTGAGAGATAGCCCCTCCCTCCAGTCTCCAGGCAACCAATATAGCCACACCCAGATCTCACACTGAATAACACCATAGAATCTGAATACTCCCTGAGGCCATAGGATCTGCCCTAAAGAGAAATCTTTAGAAGTTAGGCACCTCAGTTACACAGCTACACTGCCAGGGCCCTTCAGAGTGCTTCAGTGCGCCTCACTGGCAAACTTACCACGGGTGTTCCTGTGAGCCGCCACTGGGAGTAAGCGCCTATCCACCACAGGTGCAGCAGTGAAAGCTGAGTCTGCCCACCCCATAACTACAGAACTCTGGGCATCACAGTCACACCTTTCCAGAGTACAGGCCCCCTGAGCCACATCACCCCAACAGACAGTTCCTTGGTGCCACTGTGAGTCCCCATTGGGCACGCGTGATTTCTACTAAGGGTGCAAGACAGCAAAAATTGGGACGGTCCCCTCCACGGCTGCTGACTTCTAGACACCGCAGTTGTGCCTCTCAAGCTCGCAGGCCTACATCAAGAGAACCCAAATAATTCAAGTAGGGAGCTACACTAGATTACCAAGCCCAGGAGAACTGAGAGATTACACCAGTAGCACCATCACCAAAAGAACCTGGGTAGCAAAGCAATTGGATCTACAATTAAAACATTACAGGAAAACATGGGGAGACAAAAAAGCAACTCCCAAAGGAAAGAAAAAGAGGAATCACCAGAAAGGGAGTTAAATGAAACTGAGGCTAGCAGCTTAACAGAGAAAGAATTCAGAGTAATGGTTATAAGGATGTTTAAACGGATGGATGACAAATACACACAACTCAATGAGAACTATAAGGAGCTGAATGAGAATGTCACCAACATGAAAAGAAACCAAGAGGAGATGAAGAATGACATAGCTGCAATAAAGAACACATTGGAAGGCTTAAACAGTAGACTAGAAGAGGCTGAGGACCGCATCAGCGAATTAGAAGACAAGATAGGAAAAAACACACAAACACAGCAGCAACTGGAAAGAAGACTTAAAAAGCAAGAGGAGAGCCTAAGGGAGCTTTGGGACAACACAAAACGAAACAATATTAGAATAATAGGGATACCAGAAGGAGAGGAAGAGAAGCAAGGAATAGAAAACCTGTTTGAAGAAATAATGACAGAAAACTTCCCTGATATTGGCAAGAAAAAAACTATGCAAGTCCAAGAAGTACATAGAGTCCCAAACAGGTTGAACCCCAAAAGACCGACACCAAGACACATCATAATTAAATTGGTGAACACTAACGACAAAGTAAGAATCTTTTATTTTTTTATTTTTTTTTATTGATTTTTTTACAGAGAGGAAGGGAGAGGGTTAGAGAGTTAGAAACATCGATGAGAGAGAAACATTGATCAGCTGCCTCCTGCACACCTCCCACTGGGGATGTGCCCGCAACCAAGGTACATGCCCTTGACCGGAATCGAACCCGGGACCCTTCAGTCCGCAGGCCGACGCTCTATCCACTGAGCCAAACCAGTTAGGGCGACAAAGTAAGAATCTTAAAGGCTGCCAGAGAGAGACAGAAAGTTACCGACAATATTCAGTCAAATGTCCGTTTTTCTTTATAGCTGACATTTTGAAGTGAGGGCTAAATGAGAGTATTCATGTGACTGTGTAGATTATGAGAGAAGCAAAAGAGGGACCAGCTAGACAGTGAGGGCTGTGCACACATCTCCAAGACCTGCTGTGGCCGCTGAGACTCACTCACTGAGCTCTGAGAGAGGTGAGTGCAGGAGAGTTGAGGTTCAGGGCTCTGGGAAGGACCCCTGGCCGCCCTGCTGTGAGTGAGAGATTCTCCTGTAGGGGGCGCCAGAGCGCTGAGGGCCTGAGCAGGGGACTTGGGCCACAGTACCCATCAGTACCCATCAAACCGCTGTCCAGGGCAGTTATCTGCACCAACACCAACACATACCTCAGCAACCGCACAGGTGACCATGACACGCATGAGAATATTGCATGTGTGTGACCGCAGACATTCGCATGTTTTATTGATGACAGGTGCCCTTATTTACAGAACCCAGATATGCACCTGTGTCACCACTCTTAGTGCATGCACCAACATGCAACATCAACAGCATGCTAATATCAACACGGCCTGCCTAAACTAAGACATACATCTTGATACTATGTGTATTGTCAGAATCCACATGGGTTGATACTGACTTGTGTGTTAATGGCAGCCTGTTGTCTGACACCTATGTGTGTGACAGTGACATGCAGAAAACATGTATGCATGTGGACATGTGGGTAGTGAAAGTGCCTGTCTGAGCCTTGTCGGTCCACCCTCTAGGCTGGAGCCCCTTGATGGGTAGGGACAGTTCTGATGAAGTTGTATTTTCCCTCCATTGGGCAGAGAGGAGATGCATCATAAATGCTTGAATGAATGAGCAAGTGAATAAATGCATGAATGAATGAGTGAGTGACAAAGGTTATAACAAGAGGCAAAGGAGGATATTTTACATACAATAGCCAAGATACAGAAGCAATTAAGTGTCCATTGATAGGCTTGGATCAAAAAGATGTGGTACATATATACAATGGAATATTGCTCAACCATAAAAAGAATGAAATCTTACCATTTGCAACAGCATGGATGGACCTAGAGGGTATTATGCTAAGTAAAACAAGTCAGATAGAACAGACAAATACTATATTATTTCATGTATATGTGGAATCTCAAAAATAAAATAAATAAACAGTCAAAACAGAAACAAACTCATAGATACAGAGAGTTAACTGATGGTTGCCAGCGGGGATGGGTGTAGGGAGGATGGGTAAAAAGGTGTAGGGATGAAGAAGTACACAGTGGCAGTTACAAAATAGTCATGGGGATGTACGGTACAGCACAGGGGATGTAGTCAATAATGTTGCAATAAATATGTGTGGTGCCTGGTGGATAATAGACTTACCAGGGGGATCACTTTGTAAGGTACATAAACTTCTAAACACTGAACACCTGAAACAAATATAATATTGAATGTCGACTGTAATCTTTTTCAAATTTAAAAATTAAAAATGGAGGAGTCAGTCGGGAAGAAAATGATAATGCTTTCAACATTAAAGAGTTTTTTTTTAAAACAATGAATAAATGAGCAAGTAAATGAATGAGTGAATGGCAATCAGTATTTCAAACTCACCAGGTGCCAGGTGCTCTGCTAAGCACGCACATGCCCGATCTAATTAAATCCATACTTCAGTCTCTGTGACATAGGGCCCATCATGACACCCCCTGTACAGATGAGGAAAATGAGTCATTGAGACACTAGGTAACTTTCCCACAGCCATTCAACATGTAAATGTCAAAGCCTTGATTTGAGCCAGGTCTCTCATACTTCAAAATGAGCATTCTCTCTCTCTTTTTTTTTTCAATCCTCATGCAGGATATGTTCTTATTGACGAGAGAGAGAGAGAGAGAGAGAGAGAGAGAGAGAGAGAGAGAGAGAGAGAGAGAGAGAAACATTGATGTGTGAGAGAAACATCGATGGGTTGCTTCTTGTATGCAACCAGGGATCGAACCTGAAACCTGGCTATGAGCCCTGACCAGGAATCAAAACCCTGACCTTTCGGTACACAGGAGGATAATCCAACCAACTGAGCCACACCAGCCGGGGTCAAAATGAGCATTCTTAACCTCTTAACCTCTGGCTGCCCTAAGTCCTGATTGTGAAGGGACAATGCCCTCCCCCCATTCCTGGGACACATGCCATCCGTCCAGGGCAGGCACTCAGCAAGTTAGAAGAGCAGAAGGCAGCCTTTTATCATCAATTCAAAGAAGAGGGAAGAGGTAGAGATGGTCCCAATGAGGCGAGAAGTTCTGTGCAACGTGGCAACTCCTGCCCCTGAGCCCTGGGGAGGTTCCATGAGGACACACCTCTAGGGAAGAGGAGTAGGGGGTCCTTTTCCCTCTCCATCATCATGGATCCACAGCCCTCATATTAGTGAGGATGTAGAGATAGTGAATCCTCATTCACAGCTGTTGCAGCTGCTGTAAAAATAGTTTAGCATTTCCTCAGAAAGCTAATAATTACCAAACAATCTAACAATCCCACTCCTAGGCATCTACAAAACAAGTGTTGCAATAAGTACTTTTCCACAAATGTTCATAGCACCGCCGTTCACAATAACCCAAAGATGGACACAACCCAAATATCTAACAAATGATGAATGATAACAAAATGTAGTGTAATATCCAATGGAGGAATGTTCAGCCATAGAAAAAAATGCAGTACTGGTCACTGCTACAAGGTGGGCTATTGCATGAACCTTGCAAGCATGATGCTGAGTGTAAGAAGACAAGCATGAAAGGTCACACATTGCATGATCTCATTTATATAAAATATCCAAAATGGGTCGGTCCATAGAGACAAAAAGTAGAATGGTGGTTGCCAGAGGCTGGAGACATCGGGGATGGGGAGTGACTGGGGTTTTCCTTTGGGATGATGAAAATGTTTTGGAACTAAATACAGGTGGTGGGTGCCCACCATCATGAATGCACTAAATGTCACGGAATTATACATTTTAAAAGGCTAATTTTAGGTTATGAATTTCACCTCCATAAAAAAGAAAAATAGTGAGCTATCCCCAAAATTCAGCTCCTCAGTCACACGCAGCACATGTCAAGTGTTCAGTAGCCGCACCTGCCAGAGGCTACTACATTGGACAGAACAGATAGAGCGCATTTTAATCACCATAGAACGCTCCATTGGACGGCACTGGTTAGCCTTCCCTACAGTCTGCATCTGGCTGATGGTTTTTTCATGGTGTTGTTTAACCTGTTACTGTGTTCACAGTCTTTTGTGTAAACTAGTAGTTACACCTGGAAGCTTAATCAGATTCAGGTGCAATGATTTTGGTAAAATTATTTCATAGGCGTTGTGTCCTTCTCCCAGGGGGCACATCCAGCGTGGTTGTGTCTTTTTGTGTGTGTGAGAGATGCCAACAGCACCTTTCCCATCTCATTGGTCAAAGGAAGTCACATGGCCAAGCCCAACACCAATGGGCCAGAGAATGTGTTTGACTCAGAGGGCCTCTAAAGTCAGGTGATAAAGTCATGGATGTATAGTTCTATAACATGGAGGGGGTGGAGATTTGGAAACAATAATTCAACATACTACAGAGAACAGTATCTTTTATCAAATGCATTTTTGATAGGGAAGGTAAGTAACTTGCCCAAATTCACACCACTGACAAGTGATGGAGCCATGATTTGAGGCCCAGCAGGCTGCCTGCAGAGCCCTGGATGGAAACTGCTCCCCTCCAGGGAGATAATGGAGCTCACCCAATGGGGCTGTCCTGCTGTCCCAGTAAGATCAGGAATGTAAGGGGCTTAGGCTAGTCCTTGGCACAGGACCCATGCGTGCTGCTCAGGAATCAGCTGTTTATTAGAGAGAATCACTGATCTGCTGCCTCCTAGATGCCCCCCACTGGGGAGCAAGTACACAATAGGGCATGTGCCCTTGACCAGAATCGAACCCAGGACCCTTCAGTCTGCAGGCCAATGCTCTATCCAGTGAGCCAAACCAGATAGGGCTAAATCTAGTTCATTATTAACCTAAGTCTCACTACTGTCTCCCTGGACAGAGAATATTTTGTGAGAGAGTTGTTGGCAGAACCTCAATCCTACTAAAAAAAAAAAAAAAAAAAAAAAAAAAGCTTTTATTGATTTGAGAGAGAGGAAGGGAGATAGAGAAAGAGAGAGACAGAGGTGGGGACTTGGAGGGAGGCGGGGACTGGGAGTGCCCAGCATCGGGTGCTAAAGGCTATGGAACGCGTTGGGTATAATGTGGGTTACAAAGTAGCATTCAGATAACCAGAGTTGTTTTATTGCTTTTTAAAAAAATAAAGAAATATATGTACAGTTGTGTGTGCAAGTGTAGGAAATAATTTTGAACTATAGATCTCAACAAGTTCATGTACTTTTAAGTTGTGAAACATGATCTCTTTCCACATTTACTGGTGTTCATATACGGACTTTAGTACATTAGATGAGTTTTACAATAAAACTTTATTTCAAGAAACAACATATTTTTCACACAATATCATTTAAAACATTTAACATTAGAACTGTTATGTCAAATAGGGATTGGAGATTTTATTACCAGTGTAATTTTGAATATATCTGTTTTTTCCCGCTGTCATTTGATTGCTCTCTTTTTCCGTAAAATATGGGATTTTTACATATTTTGGTCAAAAAAGTCTTTTTCTTTTCTAATATTATTTAAAGTTTTATGCTTAATCTTTGTATTTGGGGGAGGGGATGGGAGAGTACCAGATGACTTTATTTGAAGGAATGGTACAAATGAAAACATAAGTGGATGATTTAGTACTAATCTTTGTGTGTTTTTATTCTTACATTTTTTCCATTTTGGAACAGCGGAGCGTTTCCGTTATTTGACGTATGTAGAAAAGGCTCTTTGTAAGCCCAAGGAGCCCAAAATAAAATGAAAAGCAGAACTCCTCTCCCATCCTTAGCTATTCTAACATTGAATGCACTATAATTTCTGGTGTGACCTTCCAGAATTTTCTGTTTATAAAAGCATGTCTGCATGAACATGATGGAAGCAGGAAGTACAAGAGAGCGGGCATTCTGTCCCTGGAGGTGAGGCCCTGACCTTGCCCCTTCCTATGTGACCTTGGGTGCGTGGTGCCCTCTGTGCCTCAGTTTCCTCCATGTAAAATGGTGATGAAAACCAGACCAAATGAGCCCTAGCTGGTTTAGCTCCGTGGATAGAGCATCAGTTTGTGGACTGAAGGGTCCTGGGTTTGATTCTGGTCAAGGGCACATCCTGAGTTGTGGGCTTGATCCCCAGTGTGTGTGTGTGTGTGTGTGTGTGTGTGTGTGTGTGTGTGTGTGTAGGGGGGCATGCAGGAGGCAGCCCATCAATAATTCTCTCTCATTATTGATGTTTCTATCTCTCTCTCCTTCTCTCTCTCTGAAATCAATAAAAAATATATTTAAAAAACCCAGACCAAATGAATCTTTATTTTTAAAGGAATATAAATAATGCCTGAAATATGTTGAAATACGAGCAGTGTAAACTTTTTGTTGTTTGTTTTACCTTCCATATATAAATACCTCACACTTTTCCTTTTTTAACATAATAGTTTGAAATATTTTTGTGTGAGAAGCCATAAAATCATCTCAGACTTTCTAATGGCAGAGTACTATTATAAGAATTACTTAGACAGCATTTTTATCTTATAATAGACTAGAGGCCCAGTGCATGAAATTTGTACATGGGGGCAGGGGCCTTCAGCCCAGCCTGCACCCTCTCCAATCCGGCCCCTCAGGGGATGTCTGACTGCTGGTTGGATTGGGCCTAAACTGGCAGTTGGACATCCCTCTCACAATCCAGGACTGCTGGCTCCTAACCACTTGCCTGCCTGCTGGCCTGATGCCCCTAACTGCCCTCCCCTGCTGGCCTGATCACCCCTAACTTCCCTTTCCTGCTGGCCTGATTGCCCCTAACTGCCCTTCCCTGCTGGCCTGATTGCCCCTAATTGCCCTTCCCTACCAGCCTAATCACCCCTAACTGCCCTCTACTGCCAGCCTGATCATCCCTAATTGCTCTCCCCTGCCGACCTGATAGCCCCTAACCGCCTCTGCCTCAGCCCCCACCACTATGGCTTTGTATGGAAGGTCATCCAGAAGATGTCTGGTCTAATTAGCATATTACCCTTTTATTAGTATAGATGCCAAAGGTATTTTAATGACATGGAAAATGTACACAATATTAAAGAAAACAAACTAGGGTAGAAAAATGTGCATGTACCATGCACCTGGTTTTTAAGAATGTGCACATGTGCTCACGTTGGTTCAGTTTTCCTGTAGGGCCCCTGAGTGTTATGGACTTGAAACCCAATGGTAGTGCCTAATATATCGGGCACTGCATGGTTTGGTTTTGTTTCAATGCTCAGATTATTTTAGTTTTATTTTTCTATTACTGTAACAGTCACATAATGTACAATCCACCCTTTCAACTTTTTAAAAAAGTTTACAACCCAATGTTTTTTTAAGTATATTTACAATGTTTTGCAATGGTCACTACCATCTAATTCCAGAAATTTTCCATCATTGTTGGAAGCTACCCATTGTCTTCACTATCAGAAAAGTATAAACAAGGAGCCTGGAACACTGGTGAACCTTGAGCTCTGGCAAGGGCCAAAGCTATGCACTGATTGTTTAGTTGAGACAATGGTGGCTCAAGCAATTTCCTGACAAAAGAGTCTCAACGTAAATCTTTACTAATACTTACTAACCTTTAAGATAGTCTGTCTGTTACCAGAATTGCCTGCCTGACTAAGGGCAATATGTGTATCCAAAATTGAATAAAAGGTTGGCAGGGCCTGGGCATCAGCAAAGTCCTTCCCTAGCATTGGACTCTCCTCCTGGCCCCCAACTTCCGAATTATTATTTCTTTTTTTTTTTTAAATATATTTTATTGATTTTTTACAGAGAGGAAGGGAGAGGGATAGAGAGTTAGAAACATCGATGGGAGAGAAAAATCTATCAGCTGCCTCCTGCACACCTCCTACTGGGGATGTGCCCGCAACCAAGGTACGTGCCCTTGACTGGAATTGAACCTGGGACCCTTGAGTCCACAGGCCGACGCTCTATCCACTGAGCCAAACCGGTTAGGGCACCAAATTATTATTTCTTGTCTCATCTCTTCATTTGCCTGTGGCCCTTATCCAGATCCCAACCCTAAGCCACACAGGAAGTGGCATCTCACACATCATTCCCAAAAGAAATCCCATGACTAAGAGCAGTCACTGCCAGTTCTCCCTTTCACAATCCTCTGGCAACCGTTCATCTTCTTTCTGTCTCTAAGGGTTTGTCTTTTCTGGATATAAACTGAGTAGAATCATACAATTTTCTCTTTTGTGTTATAAGAATAAAATATTTTGGTTTTACTTAATTGTTCTGGCCATGAGGCATTGTTATGTAACCCATTGAGGGCATAAAGTAGTAATGATGATCTTGTCAAAGATAGTTGTATCTTCCTTTCGTTGGTGTTCAACAAGCTCTTTTTACCAGAACATTCACTCTAAGGACATGAAGTTTCCCTTGATGACCGCCTCTCTCTTCCATTGGAAAATCCTGGAATCCAGCTCTTAGGTGGAGTTCTAGACACTTAGCTGTTCTTTGGCTCCTCTCCTCCAATTTGCACTACAGATGACCCTTGAATAATGTGGGATTTAAGGGTGCTGACCTTCCTGTAATTGAAAATTCACACACAACTTTTGACTCCCCCAAAACTTCAGTATCTAGGAGAGGTTGGTTCCAGGACTCCCCCAGTGGATACCAAAACCCATGCATGATCAAGTCCCTTATATAAAACTAGAGACCTGGTGCACAAAAATTTGTGTACTGTGGGGGGTCGGGAGGAGGTCCCTCAGCCTGGCCTGTGCCCTCTCACAGTCTGAGAGCCCTCAGGGGATGTCCTACAGATGGCTTAGGCCCACTCCCCACAGCCTAAGCTGCAGTCTGGCCTCCCTCTGCAGGAGGTGACCAGCTGATCGGGAAGGTGCTGTCCCCATCAGCTCGTCACTGCAGTGGCTGCATTGTAGCCACAGGAGCTTTGTTTGGAAGGACGTCCAGAAGGAGGTGCGGAAGGATGTTCAGCTGTCTGGTCTAATTAGCATATTATGCTTTTATTATTAGAGATGGCATAGAAAAATGCACAGTATTGTCCCACAACCCAGGCAGATTCCCAGCAGTGGATGGAAAACACTATTTTCAATCCACAGATCTTTGAATCTCCAGATGGGGATCCTAGGGATATGAGGAATGACTGTATTTATTGAAAAAAATCAATGCATAAGTGGACCCCCATAGTTTAACCCGCTTTGTTCAAGGGTCAACTGTTCTCTCTGTTTCTCCCCTCTATGCCCCCTCTCAGGCTTGTTTAGTCCGGGTTTACTGATATCCAGGGACCAAGTCAGCTTCTGTCTCATCGGGTGGCGAGTCTCTGACCATCAGCACTGGTCTCTGTGTCTCTGGTGCTGTGTTCACCACATTGGGCATTTCTCCCAGGGCCTCCCACACTGGTCCTGCTAATTACCTTCAGGCCAGGTGCAACTTCTATGGGTATAACTTCTTCAATCTTCTGTCCTTTAAAACTCATTGAGGTCCTGCCAACAACCTGTATTAATAGTGTCGTCTCTCCCAACATACACTATGTCCAAGTGATGGTAGTGGTACTTAGGTTAATAAAGACCCACATTTACCAAATGACTCAAGAGCATTTCTTGTGAGATCTCCAATGTCACATCTGCCTGTGCTCCTCACCGTATCTGTTCACTCCCAATTGTGTTTCTATGTTCCTCTGGGAAGAGGAAGCTGAACTGGGTGATGGAGAGAGTGCAGGTCCCCTGGTCCTGTGCACAATGTGGCCACTTTAGAGAAGTGTCCCCCAAGAAAAGTAACAGTCATCCCAGCATCCAGATGCAGAATATCTACCAAAGTCTAGTATCTAATTGGAAATTCTCCATTCACATTTGCAGGCAAGATTACCCTTGTGTTTGGGATACTTCTGTATTATCTGTGCTGAACAGTTTCCACTTACATTTCTCACTAAAAAAATGTGAAGTTCCTAGTTCAGAGCTGTTCTTACAGGTCATTCGTGGGGTCCTGGCATGGAGCCAGCAATGCAGCGCTGGCCTGGCATCGGTCAGATCTCATTCTTTCTATTTAGAGTGGTGTGAGTGCTTTCTGTTTCCTGCTGTTCCTGCTACTGCTGCAGGGCATTGGAAGTGGGAAGCCATCCGGCCTGGGCATCAGGGTGTTGCCTGTAAGGAACGGCCCTTGCATGTAGCAGAGACCAGCCTTCCAGCTTGAAGTCCACAGGTGGAGCCAAGGGCACTATTCCACCCAGTCAGACACTGGAGGAGGGGCCCTCTGACACTGAGGGGTCTGCCCCTCCTCCTCAGCCACATCCCACATACTTGACATTCTTTATGAAAACAGGAACTTCCACCAAATTTCTGCCTGTTCCCTGGAAGGAGTGCCCCAAGGCCAGATGGAAATAACACCCTCTGCACCCAGGAGGAAACTCAGCCTCTTTACACCTGCTGGTAAAGGGAAGCCTGTGACATTACAAAATGCAGCATTTTGTCTGTTTCACATTTCATATTCACGGCTCTCCCAGCACCACAGGGAGCTGTGGGAATGTCCTCTGGGGGTGGTTCCAGGGGTGCCTGAAATCAGGGCCCACGTGCCCTTTCCAGAGGGGCTGAGCCTGGGAGAGGTGACTCGCTAAGAAAATAGATATTACATCACTGTGTCTGTGACCTGCAGTGAGGCCTCATGCCAGGATCTTCCTGAGAAAATTGAGCCGAGAGAATTGAGCCAATGGGGTTTCCAGTAGACTCCTGCTCACCATGGGACCCTGAGCATCCTCTGCAGTGGGAACAACTGGGAACATGGTGGTGACCGAGGCCGCCCTGGTCCCCATCCCCATGGAGCTCTACTAATAGGTCCAGTAGAGACGCCAGACTCATCCCAGAAGGGGCAGCAGAGATGGGGGATGTAGAGGCAGCTTGTTGGGGACTGTTTATTTGGGCTTCGAGTTTTCTACTGCACAGGTGCCTGCCCTGGATGACAGAACGACACACGGGCACCACTGAAGATGAAGTAATGCTTATCTTTGATCCAAAGAACAGCAACAACATTACCCTGAGGGGAAGGGCTCAGGTTCGCTCCTGTGTGAAACGGGTATGAACAGGCATGAAGTGTGGAGGTTGACTTTGACTTTTTTTTCCCCCTGGAGCCTGGGCCAGGGTCAGGTTCCTGCATGTGGGCTGGGGTGGAGGGTTTGTCCTTTGTTCCGCCACCAAAGGTAGCAAAATCAGCTCACATGTGCAGTGGGAGTGTGCTGGGGCTCAAAGCTGTCAGTCTCACGAAAAAATCAGATCTTCCTCTTATACAGGGAGATGAAAGGCGCTACTTGTAAGTAGCCTATTTAACCCTTTGAGGAAGCGTAAGGATTTCAACCCAGGACTGACTGACCTGAAACCCTCATCGCTGTTGCTTCAGGGGCTCAAAGTGTCCATGGACTGGCCCTCAATGCCCATTTCACCAGCACAGCCTCCGAGACCCCCTGCCCTGCCCTGATCCCTCCATTTTTCCACCCAAGTCCTGACTCAGCTGCTACAAAGATCAGGATCCAAGCCCAGAAGGTCGGGCTGGGCTGAGAGAGTCCAACCCCAACTCTTCTCCAGGGAACCTGTTTCTCTCTGGGTCTGGATGGTATCTGGGCCAACCTTAGCACGCTTTTGGAAGAGACACCTAGAGGGTGCGGAGCCTACCTTAGATTCCAACAGGAAGCACCTGGGACTGAAGACGTGAGAGTTGAAACCTTTTCTTTCTTTCTTTATTTTTTTTTTGGGGGGGGGGGGCAGTTAAGTCCGGAAAGGAAACTGCAAGTCTGAGCCTTTCCATTCTCATGTTTACTAAGTATCTGTACATGACTCACTGGGAAAAATAGATGCTACATCATTTTGTCATTTATAGACAGTTCAAAAACAGATAGAATTACCCAGGAATGCTTAATATTCTATTTTCAATAAACTATTTTAATTTTTAAAGTGTCTGTTTTGACAAACTCATTGGTTTTACAGCATGAAAGAGTGTCATGACTCACAGTTTGGGGAATATTACTTTACCCTGCAGGTCGAACTGGGGGGAGCGGGGGTGGTCGGTGGGAGAGCAGGGAGAGGAGTGTGCTGCTCACCCCTTGGGAGAGCACAGACATTTAGACTCTGGTATTTCTGCTTTCAGATGCCTCCTCCTGGGTCTCCTGCCTCCAGTCCACTCCCTCACAGGAGACAGACACTGGGGTCTTCCACAGACTCAGATCTCACCACTTTCATCCCCTGTTTAGACTCAGCTGTGGCTCCCAATGCACTCGGATTAAGTCCAGAATCCTCATCAAGGCCACAGGGTGACTGACCCTGCGCTGCCCTCTGCTCTCCCAGGGCAGAATCCCACTGAAATAGTCACAGTTCTTGCTCACTCTTAAAATCACAGCTCAGATGTCCCTCCTCCAGGAAGCCACCCTTGATGCCCTTGGTCCCCCTTCCCAGCCCTTCAGACTCTGGGTCATTATTGTTTGGGGTGGTCTGTGTCCACCAATGGACCTAAGAACCAGAAGGACAGGGCCTGGGACTAAGTCACCTCTGGGTCCTCAGCATCAACTAGCAAAGGGCTGATGACACAGCAGGTGCTCAGGGAATATTGAATGAATAAATTAATAAGTGAATGGATGAAGGAGTGGATGACTGAATGAAAGCACTGTGTCCAGGGTGTATCTAACTCAACATGTCTGTCCTGACATACCGACTTTCTGGGAACTGGTGCCTGAAGTTCAAACCTCTCCTCCTCCAGGCAGCCTCCCTGTCCCCCCTGTAATGCTTTTGTTCAGCTGAAGCCTGGATCTCATAGACTGGGGAGGCCTAAGAGCCTCTCTGTGCAGAATAGCCTCTCTCCCAGCCTCATCTCCTCTGCTTCTCCATCCTACACACATAGGACCCAACCCTGCCTGGTTAAGCCTGTTGGACCAGCACACAGATCCTTACTGATATTACTGATTTGGCCGCATCTATTAGCAGAAATATAGTGCATCATCACGCAGCTTACACAGTTTCAAAAGGAAGATAGGCAATAAAGTGCACCGTCATCCTCCCTCAGGGGAGCGGCTCCCTCCCTCCTGATCCCCTGTGGCTCTCTCAGGGGACACACTCTACCCTCCCCCACGGAGCAAGCATATTCAGCACAAGGAAGATGGATTCGTGTGGAGGAGACAGTGGGAACCTCTCACTGGTCCTGTTGCCATCACTCTTACAGGGTCAAGATCTACGGGAGAGTGTTTGGACTTTTTCTTCCAGAATGTCCGTGATACCAATAAGTATGACAATGCCATGTGTTACATCAATCACTTCTAAGTCATCAGTTGCTTACCAAGTGTCCTCACAACTTCTCCCATTCTCTCATTCAGAGTTTCCTCTCCTCTTCCTGCCTCTCCCCTCCTCTCTCTCCCTCTCCATGAACCAAGTAAAAACAGTGACCTTTGCAGGGCAGCCTCAGCATGAATCTCAGAGCCTGCAACTGTGCTTGAGATGTACAAGCTGCGTGTCCTTGAATAAATGACAACTAAAAAAACAAAACAGAAGTAGACTTAGCAGCCTTCTGGCATTTGAGTTCTGTCTTCTCATTTTGCCCACTGATTCAAATTAGAATTTCCAAACCTATAGTCACTGACTATCAGCTTCCACTCTGCCCAAGCAGGCAGGAGTCAGAATCACACTATACAGTGAAGATACTCAGGGAAAGCAGCATTCCAGGAACAGAAACAATGAATTGGTGGTGTGGACAGTTTCTTCTGCTCTCTGGACACAGGCTCCCCATCCAAATGTGTCTTCCACCGGAATAACACCCACTGTGGTCAGGTGAGCAGTGACTACCCCCTGGTCCTTGGGTTGGGAGTGTGAGGTAGGACAGGTTGTTGATGAGCTCGTTCTGGAGAGTTTGAAATTTGCAAAAGAACTTGGGGAAAGTAGAGGACTTGTGGGGTTGGGTGGAGAAGGCATGTTTTGCTATTTCCAGTTGGGAAAGTGGGGATGGCTCCAAGGTGTATCCGATGCCCTCCTTTCTGCTCAAGTGGCTTTATTCCTGGGGGGTGAGAGGGCATTAAGGCTTTATGGAAGTACTTTTTGCCATTTTGTTCATTGTTTTCTGGTTGCTTTGTAGTTCCTCTCTCTTTCTTCTTCTCTTGCCTCGTTTCCTCTAGTATAATCAGTGTTTAGCGTTTTATTTAGATTTCATTTTCATTATCTTTTGTGTATCTACCACAGGTTTTTGTTTTGTGGTTATCATGAGGCTCACACATATCAGCTTATCTGTATACCCGTCTATTTTAAAAAGTGTATTTTTATTGCTTTCAGAGAGGAAGGGTGAAGGAGATAGAAATAGAAACATCAATGATGAGAGAGAGTCATTGATCAGCTGCCTCCTGCTTGCCTCCTACTGAGTTTTGAGCCCGCAACCCAGGCACCTTCCCTGACTGGGGATGAACCCGTGATCTCCTGGTTCATAGGTCAATGCTCAAACACTGAGCCACAACTGCCGGGTTATACCTGTCTATTTTAGGTAGATAGCAATTAAGTTTAAGCACATTCTAAAGCCACTTTTTACTCCCCCCGCCCCGCATGCTCTATGTTTTTGATGTTTCATATTCTTGTGTGCATTTCTTAACTATAGTGTCCATGGGAAGAGGTGAGTTTAGGACCTTTCTATGTCACCATCTTAAGCCATTCTCCTCGAAGTGATTTTTGAAATGGGAATTCAAATCAGAACTCTTAGTACTTACAACTTTACTATAATGATGATAATTCTTAAAACAGAACAAACGTGTTGATAAGGGCGTGGGAAATTGTAAACCTCGTACTTGGCCAGTGTGAATGTAAAATGGTACAAGCACAGTGGGAAACTGTTTTTTTCCTCCCAAAGTTAAACATAAAATTAGCATGGGAATGAGCAATTCTACTTTTGGGAACAGAACCAAAGTAAATTAAACGGTTGTTCAAAAATGACTTGTTCACAAATGTTCATAGAAGCATTTATCACAAGAGTCAAAAGATGGAAACATCACAAATGTCCATCAATCAGTAAATGGTGAAAATAAAGGTGGTATGTACATATAATAAAATGTTATTTCTCATGAGAAATGAAGGACTGATCCACGCTACAACATGGATGAATCTCGGGAACTTTGAGGTAAGTGAAAGAAGCCAGAGACACAGCATATATTGTACCTTTCCATCCATATGAAATATCCAAAATAAGTAAAGACATCAAGACTGAAAGCAGATTAATGGTTTCTAGGGACTGGGAGGAGGGTGGAAAGGGGGATGATGGCTCAATGGGTGTGGGGGGGTGTAGGGGTGTTGAAGATACTCTGGTGATGGTTACACAGCATCTTGAATGCACTGAATGCCACTGAACTTACATTGGTTAAACGGTAAACTGTGTTATGTGAATTTTACCACACATATGAAAATGAAGAGAAAGAACATTTGAATGGGTGCCTGTGTCCAGAGAGCAGAAGGAGCTGTCCACAGCATTATTTCTGTTGCTGGAATGTTACTTTCCACGAGTATCTTCACTTTAGAGTGTGATTCTGATTCCAGCCTGCTTGTGCAGAGCGGAGGCTGAGCAGGTTAAACTGAATCTACAATAATTTTTTTTAAATTCTATCTCTGACCGTTTTACAAAGCCCGGTGGCATGGCCTCAATGCTGGGCCACAGGTCAAGGGAGCAGCAATGCCACCAGCCCTCTGTACCAAGGTGTTGCCAAGGGGATTCTCCAGCCACTTGACCTTGCCCCTTTTAATGCCAGTTACTCGGATTCTGGACTCTTTCGGATTTACACTATCTCCCAGGCGGCAGCTGCTGGAGATGTTATCAAATGTGCTTACAACCAAGCGAAAACAATTGCTCAAGGAAACCTTTCCAATACCAATATCCAAGCTGCCAAGGACAAGCTGACAGCTGGGGACCTAATGTCAGAGGAGCCGCCTGAGGGTTTCCTGGTTGAAGTCTGGCCTGGGCTCTCCTTGCTGGTTCATACATGTAACCAACCGCAGCCCCTCTGATTTCCCAGGCAGCTGATGCTGATGCCGCAAATGCTGGGAAGAAGTTAGTTTCTGGCCAGAAGGCAAGGGCAAGGGCAGCGGTGGAAACGTGGGGCATGCACCTTTTGTTGGTGATCTGTAATACTGAAACTCGTCCCAAGAAAGAGCTGGACGCTTTCTCAACCCAGAGCAGCGAACACGTGGAACTCACAAGTCTATAATGTACCATTTATCTTTCTTTTCAATGAGAAATATCTTAAAAAGTATTAAGGCACTGCACCAGTTCATTTTGCTCAGTTAGATAAGGCATCAGCCTGCGGACTGAAGGGTCCTGGATTCAATTCCAGTCAAGGGCATATGCCTGGGTTGTAGGCTCAATCCCCAGTAGTGTGCATGCAGGAGGCAGCCGATCAATGATTCTCTCTCATCATTGATATTTCTATCTCTCTCTCCCTTTCTCTTTCTCTCTGAAATCCATATATATATATATATATATATATATATATATATATATATATATATATGGCTAATATGCAAAGTGTCTCCTTGCGACGCGGAACATGGCAGGCATCAGTGATGTGGCACTGGCAGCAGGCAGCAGTGGAGGTGCTGCCAGTGGCGGCAGGAGTGGGTGGGAGGAGGGGGGGCGCCGCCTGGCTCCTGTGTGCTGAGGGAGCGAGGGAAGGAGGAGGCGGAGAGGCTGGAAGGCAGAAAATCTGATTTGCCCTGATCGCTGGCCAGGCCTAGGGACTCTACCTGTGCATGAATTTCATACACCGGGACTCTAGTAAAAATATATATTTTTAAAAACAACAAGATATAAATGCAGGTGATTGTCTCCAGCTGACCTAAAGTCCATAAACATTCTAAGTGTTAAAAAGACAGAGAGTGAGAGTAGGGAGACAGACAAGGACCATCGTGCATGATCCCTGGAGCACATGGATGAGGAGGGGCACAGACACTGAAGTGGAGGAACAGAAAGTGGGGGAAGGCGGGGAGGCCTGCAGCTGTGGGACACATGGGCTGAGCCATCGGAGACACTTTGGGTTGTAACAGGAGCCATAAAAAGTTGAAGGCAATGAGGACCATGCAAGGTGTACAGGGAACATGGACACAATAGGAAGGGGGTCTCTGAGGGAGCTGTTGGTGGGAGTGCACAGGACTGTGTGCTAAGGCTTCTCTGATGCCTTCAGAAGGGCCCCCGCAGGGTGCAAACCCCAGACTCGCACCCCAGAGCCTCAATGCTGTTGAGTTCCTGGCTGACAGTGTTCACAAATCTCAGGAGCAGCTGTTTTCTCATCAACACAGCCTCCCAGACCCCTGCCCTGCCCTGATCTCCCTCCCTCTCCTTGCCTTTTAGTGACTCAGCTATGTGATCAGGAGTGTGGGCTGGGCTGCATCTATTCAGACACAACCCCAACCGTTCCCTAGAGAATGTTTCCTTTCTCATCCTGCAGGCACCCCAGATTTGGGCAGCGGCCATTGGCCTGGGTCCCAGGCTGCCTGGAGCTGTCCCAGGAAATGAGTGGGTTCAGTCTGAAATGGGTGCACTTATTGTCTGTCTCCCCACTCTCACTCTCTGTCTATCTGGGCCTGGGCTCCAGGTGGAAGGAGTCTGGGAGAGCGAGTGCTGCAAGTTCCCTTGGGCAGAGACCAGGGAGGCAGGAACTTTCCAAACTCGGGAAGAAGGTGTAGATGGCACGTCAGCCTACAGGAGTGGCAGGTCACGCTTCCCAGGCCCGAAAGAGAACCTTGTCCTTGCTGGAATGGGGCTAGGGTGTCCCTGAGGATGAATTCCTGCAGGAGCTGGGGCAGGGGCTCCCAGTCCTCAATGCATGGGGTGACCTGAGCTCACAGAACTCAGTGTCCCTCAGGGGAGCCATTCATTCTCACTTGCTGTGTTCACATCCTGACCCCAGTGTTACTCTTTCTTTTAGGGGAACTCCCACATCCATCCATCTTCCTCTGAACATGATGCTAAGGTCAAAGCCTTGGAGAATCTACTGAAGGTGGTGGAATTTCTCTCACAGAACTTTATGGACCAGTAATACTGATAATGACATAGAGCACACCACCAAACTAAGATTTCTATCCCCTCCCCTCCCTCTTGCCCTTTGGCCTCTCATTGTGGCTTTTGAATAGCCTACCCACCCCTGCCTCACCTGGTCAGAAACAAAGCCTGGGCCATATAAGGTGCCAAGTGGACCCCTGCTCCTCTATAAATGACACCAATGAAGACACAGAGAAGGAGACCAGCAAGAGGACTCTGGGGCAGTGAGAAGCAGGGATCTTCCAGGGCCTTTCCCCTGGTTCTGTTTCATGAGCCACCACAGCTTCCTCCCTACATTTTTCCTCCTTTCCCCAACCTTGTTCACCCTGGAATGTCCAAGTGTAAAAACTCACACTTTCACCTGAATAAGCTGAGCTGCAGTTTAGTGAGCAGCTTCTGGTCAGGGCTCTGAGGTCAGGGAGCTGAGAGCACCCTCCCACCCACAAACCCCAAGGATGTAAGAGGTTAGCAATGTGCGAAAGACAGTGGGGAAAGTAGAAGAGTCATAGGATGTGATGGAAAAACTGGTGGATTCATCCTGGAAGAGTGGGGGTGGCTCTGAGGCGTGTACTGCTTGCTGAGGAGGCCCTGGTGCTGGGCACGAGTAGGAGGAATTTGGGGAAAGTATCATGGGGGGGTGGGGAGGTCCTTCTTCTCCTGGCTCTCAGAGGATTCCATGGTGCCAGAGATGATGTCTGGATCCTCCTGACCCAAGGGCCCAGCGTGTCTCTGCAGGCCTGGCCAGGAGGCAGGAGCCTGGATGACATCACCCGCCTGTATCAGAGATAAAAGCACCTGCGGGAACTGCAGACCTTCTTCTGATTCCGCTGCAGCCAACCCAGAGCCATGACTCCCCGAAGCTACATCCTGGGTAAGGAGGACCCCACCCCAATTCCCTCGGAGCCCAGCTGCAGTCTCAGCCACCACCCCATCCCTACCTCAACCTACTTCTCCTCCTTAGCGCCAGGCCTTACCCGATCCATCTCCCCAATATCATGTCCATCCACATCTCGGATTCGGTTCTGAAACTCAGGCCCAATGCCACCCATACCCCACTTTTTCACTCCAACCCCAGTCTTCTAGACTTTCATTGGGTCATCTCCATAGCAACCCCAGTCAGCTCAGCCCCCTGAGTGAAACTGAGCCTCCTGTTCTCAACTCCTGCCCATCGAACACCCACAACCCCTTGAATCCTAAACCTATTTCTCCCAAGAACCCTGCCAGCACCCCTCACATTCCACGGTTCATAATCCCAAGACGCCTCAACATAGGTGACCAGAACCCACCTGGGATCCTCCTATTCTTTCCCTGAGCCTCAGTCAGAACAGAGACCCCCACCCCCAAGACCTTCCCCTGCCCCAGGCAGGGCTCCCTGAGGTGGACCCAAGGCTGCCCCTTCAGTCGCACCTCATCCAGCTCCTCCCCCACAGCTGTCTTGGCCTCTCTCTGCATCATCAGCCTCCTCTGTTCACAAGGAGCCCCAGGTGAGTGCAAGAGAAAGAGGGACAATCGGGTAGCGGGTGGCTTCCAGAGGGCCCCCGCATGGGCCCTTCCTGCCCTGCCATCTGGGCCACACCAGCTCTGTCTCCTCCAGTGTCCCCCACGGGTGCTCACCTGATGCTGTGCCACTCACACTCCAGATGTGGGGACAAGCTCTACGACCCCCAGCAGCACTGTTGCTATGACGATGCTGTGGTGCCCTTGAGCAGGACCCGGAAGTGTGGGAACTGCACCTTCAGGGTCTGCTTTGAGCAGTGCTGTCCCTGGTCATTCAGACCCCAGGAGACCTTCGTGGTAAAAGTGAGAGGCCAGGGCTGTTCCTTGGGCCCATCCTTGGACGACAGGGTTTGTTCCAGGTAAGGTCCTGTCCCCTTCACAGGTATGGGGCTTGTTGGGGACTGGGGAGGGTGTGGAAACCCGGACTGTGCATGACACAACCTCCCTGCCCTGTTCTGGCTGTCCCCTACCCCTGTCCACCTGCTCTAGTCAATCTCTCCCTTTTTCTCCTTTCGGTTTTATTTCCCTCTCATTCTCCTTGCTGTCCTTCTGTGTCTCTCTTTTCCACTCCCCTGTCCATAACCATCTGTCCCTGCATTTCTGGCCTTCTCTCTCCGCAGTGTAGCTTACCGAGGACGGGTGACCAGATGACTGCGGACTCTGCTTCCTCAGGGAGCCTGGAGACGGACCCCTGGTGCTGACGGAGCCGGGACTGCAGGGGATATCTGGGGACAGGAGGTGCTCAGAGTCTATGTGCCCGTCCTGTGCTTGCTCCTCTCGCACTCTAACTCTGTCCTAAGTGGTGACGGTCCCTTTCTATGATTCTGGACAATCGTGAGAGATTGTTTTGCTGATGGAGGTCCCGAGGTCCCCAACCCCCACAGCTAATATCATGAGGCAGAACCCCATTACCTTCGGCTCTTTTCCACCTGGTGCCAAACACACGGCACTTAATAAACTTTGCAATTTTACCTGTTCTGTCCCGGCTCATGAACGGTTGGGAAGGGTCCTAAGTGGTGGACATGGGTCCTTTCTCTGGCTCCCAGGGGTCACAAGGAATGTCCACGTTTCCCATGTAAGAACAACTGTCAGGTGTTCCCCAGGATCTGCGGGTTTCACGGAATAACAGTTGCATCCGGGTCACCGGGATCCAGTTCTTGTTTCCATCCCACCAGGGGGTAGGACAGGGAGGGGGACGCGGCCCGAGGGAGGGAGGGGCTTTGGCGCTGCATCTGTCCCCCACCACCTGCCTAGCCCAGTGGAGGGAGGTGAGGCCAGCACGCCCCCTGGCGGGAGGCCGGCGCAGGGCAGGGAGGCGCTATGAGTCAGAACCAGGGAGGAGCCCCCAGCGCTGGGGAAGGAAAAGGTGCCTCTCCTGCACCCCAACCCCAGGGCTGGGCTCTCCACGTGTCCCCACCAGCCAGTGGGCTGTGGTGTGGGAGGCTGGAACTCTCACAGGAAGAACTGACTTGCCTCCAAAAGACGGTCTGGGCGTCATCCAAAGAGGTATGAGCATTTGCAATTGGCTTTCACCCAAACCGCGGGTGGACACTCCTCCCCGAGCTCCTGGGCTCACCCAGCCACAAACACGGGCGGGAACCGCGGTCACAGGGGTCGGGCTCTGTGATGTCTGAGGTCGAACTTCCCTAAAAAGACAGGGGTTCGGGGAGGAGCGGCATCCAGGACACGCGGTGAGGACCAGGCCACGCCCCTCAGCCTGTAGGGTGGTGATTGGGCCTGGACGGGGCATATCCAGGACCCTGGACAGAGGTTGCAAATGCCTAGTCCTCTCCAGATTCTAACTTCTGAAAGAAATGAAGACTATTTTCCGTGTACTAATTTTATTTGTAAACAGGGACTTCTGGGTCAGTGAGTGGGGTCTCCCCAAACCGGGCTCAGAGGAACCTGCCCCTCCCTCCATGATGGTGTAAATATAAGCAGCTGGGGAATGAACAACATGCAAAGCAAAGCTCCTCCCCATCCTCAGCCTTGTCTCCCTCTCCTCTAAGACACACTAAGAACAGTGTCAGTGTGACCTTCCAGAAGGTTCTGTGCCTGGAGGAGCATGTCTGCAGGGACATGATGGGGCAGCCGGTGCTGGGGGAGCAGCATCTCTGCAGCTGGAGTGCCCAGGGCAGACCCTGCCCCTGCTCTCACGTGTGTGATTCTGGGAGTGATGAGTGCCTCAGTTTCTTCATTTGTAAAATGATGATGGAAACTAGATCAAATGAATGGATATTTGTAAAGGATTCCAAAACATGCCTGGAGTATATGAAATGTGTCCTTGCTTGTTAAAAAATAAACCTCTTATTCTCTGTTTTAGCTTACATGTATACATAACTTCCATTATTTTGCCATTTTAACACAAAAAAAAATAGTTTAGAAATATTTTCATGGGAGGACCCATACATTCATCTCAAACTTTCTAATGGCAGAAAATTAGTGCAGTGTCTGAATGTCTCAAGATTTTTAATCCACTGTCTTTTTTAAAATATATGTCAAAGGCTCTAAGGGCATGGAAAATGCTCACAACATAATATTAAAGGAAAAACAGCTAAGATGCATCATTGCATAGAGTCCAGGTGGTTTTTTTCCACTGATTTTCTAGAAAGAAAGGAGGGAGGAAGCGGGGGAGAAGAAAAATATTTGTTGTCCTACTTATTTATGCATGATTGGTTCATTCTAATATGTACCCTGATCCGGGATCAAACCCAAAACCTTGGTGGATCGGGAGCACGCTGTAACCAACTGAACAACCCAGCCAGGGTAGCCCACTTTTCCAAAATTCGCGCACATGTTCTCCTAGTAACTCGGTTTTGTTTGTTTGTTTGTTTGTTTTTTAGGGCCAGCAAATAGGAGAGGCTGTCATGTAGCTAATAAAACAACAGTTGTTTTTCTGGTGCTTGGTTTTAATCTTTTATCATTACTATTTTAAAGTAAAATTCACATAACAGAATTTCTGATGGAACTATTTTAATCAGTGTATTTTAAATGTCTATATATTTATAATGTTGTACAACCACCACCACTAATCTAAAGAACAGGATTTATTCCAAAACATGCCCATCAGCCCAACAACAAAACCCGAACCCATTAGCAGTCACCCCCATGACCCTTTCTCCTGCCTCTTCAGATCCGCTGATCTGCTTTCTGTCTCTATGGATTTGCCTATTCTGGACGTTTCATTTAAATGGGATCATATGCTGGGTGACCATTTGTGTCTTTCATGTAGTGTAAGGTTCTCAAGGTTCATCCATGTTGTCACATGTATCAGTGTTCCACTTCTTTTAGTCACAGTAATATTTCATCGTATGGACACACCACATCTTGTTCATTCATTGTGGTGCAAGTGCCTGGCATTAGTGTTCTGACTGTAATGTTAATGATCGTCATTGCAAATGTCATCCAAATCACAGACAGTCATCCACAAGGAACAACTTGCCAGATGTAGGATGCAGCTACCAGCAAAACAGGCAGATAAGGAACCAGGCGGCTCGCACCATGAGGATCCCCTTTAGAAAGTCCTGGGTAACCTAGATAACTGACAGCTTGGTGACCCGTGTGCCTCCCCTCCTGCGCTCTAATTCCTGCTCCTATTGCTTTAAATTCCCCAATAAACAGTGAACCCTCCAAACACTAGACACCCCACCCCTGGGCCCTAATAAAGGCAGACCCGCAGGTCCACCCTCCTCCGCTCTCTCCACTCACTGTGTGGTCCTTGGCCTGCCGTGTGCCCTCCAGCATCTGTGAGTACTAAATCCTGTTCTTAAGATTCTCTAATGGCTTGTGCTGAGGTGTGTCCTGCAATCACAATAACTCTGAGGCCTGGTCCAGCCACAATGACTGCAGTCCAGGAAATGCCTGCAGGTCTCGCCACAAGGACAAATGGCCCAGGCCAGGGCCCCAGGCATTCCTACCCTGTAGCATCCACAGCGGAGACCCACACTTCCCCATTCACCAGCTTATAGACATTTGGGTCCGTTCCAACTTGAGGCTTTTGAGGATAATTGTGCTATGAGTACACACTTGTACCCGTGGGTGTGAAGAGGTTTGTGGTTTTGATTCACTTTCCCTAATGACTCAGCATGTCGATCATCTCTTCATGGGTTCAGTGTCTGTTTCTATGTCATCTTTGGGGATAAGTCTTCAAATCCTTTGCCCACTTTTTCATTGGTCGTTTGGCTTTTTATTGTTGACTGGTAAGAGTTCTTACTAAATTCTGGATACAACTCCCTTATCAGGCATATGACTTGCAAATATTTTCTTTCACACTGGGAGTTGTCTTCTCACTTTCTTTTTTTACACATAAATATTTTTATTGATTTCAGACAGGAAGGGAGAAGGACAGAGAGAAAGAAACACCGATGAGAGACACACATTGATCAGCTGCCTCCTGCACGCCCCCTACTGTGGGTCAAGCCTGCAACCTGGGCATGTGCCCCGAATGAGATTCAAACCTGGAACCTCTTGGTCCAGGGAAAGACGTTCCGTGCACTAAGCTACACCACTGGGCTGGTGCTTTTTGAAGTGAAAGCTGTAACTTTGATGGGTTCCAATGTATCTGTGTGTCTGTGGCTCCTCCTCCCTGTCCAGGCAGCACTACTCCACTCTCCACGCTCACCAACAGGCCTGAGAGGATGTGGGGGACACACTCAAGGCCATCATCTACCTGTCCTTTCCAGGATCACCGTCACCTCCTACTTGTATTTCTTTATGTCCCTCTGGGAGGAGGGAGTTGAAACATCTTTTGGACAGAGCTGGGTCTGTGTTCAGTTTATAGTGAGGGTGGACATCATCTGAAATGTGCATAATGTGCCACCTCCCCTTGGATGGGACACCATGCCACCCCAGGGTCCCCACCACACCTGGTATCTAATTGTGGTGGCCCATCCACAGGGGAAGGGATGGCTCATGCCCTTGGGGACTTCTCTATGCTTGTGCTGCATAGACTCTAATTTTTAAATTTTGAAGTTCCCAGTTGCGCAGTGTTGCTGTGGGAACCTCTGGAGCCCCAGCATGAGCCTGCACATCCACCTGCCAGGGGACTGGTCAGCCTCCTTCTAAAAGCAAGGAAGGGTCTGGCGTGCCCATCCAGGTCGTGGTCCCCCATCACCTGTTGCAGGTAGCAGGGATCGGGCCAGAAACCCTGAAGTTGGACTGGGGGCTCCCTGTTGGCTGTGCAGGGAGCAGGCTGCCTGTGCAGGCTGGCATGTGGCACTGGAGTCCCAGCCCCTCCTGCTCAGTGACATCCTGCTCACCGGCCTCTTTCCCCCTCAGCTGGTACTCCACCCAACTCCTGCTTCCCCCGGAGAGCCTTCTGGGGACCAAGGAGATAACCACCTCCTGCTGCCAGGAGGGAGGCTCAGCCTGTTTGGTCCTGGACAAAAGGGGAAGCCAGTGAGGAGGCTGATGGCAGGAAGAATGCCAATTTCCTGGTCCAGCGCGTGTACCTGCGCTGCTGGCTCGATCCCCTCCCAGGGGGGTGGGAGTGCAGGAAGCAACCAATGGATGGGTCTCTCTCACATCCGTGTCTCTCTCTCTCCCTCTCACCCTCCCCTTGGGGTGAGGATTAAGAAAGAAAAATAAAATGTCCATTGTCTCTTAAATAGGTATTAGGACATTCAGGCCACGTTTAAATACTTCTCACCAAGAAAACTCCAGGCCCACTGGCATCATCGGTGAACTCTTCCAAAGGGTAAGAATAACACTGAGACAGGCAGGCTTCTCCCCCAAGGCCCTCCCTCCCCTCAGGACAAGCAGCCAACCAGGGACTGCACTGAAGGAGCCTGCCCTCTACAAGGTCATCCTGCAACAAACACTGTCCTTTTGGTGCCCGTCCCTCATTTAAATACTGAAACACACCCCCCTGGGTGGGGATTTAACATGCTAATAGGCCGTGCCTGGCAAGAAGAAGCATGTAGTTACACACAAGCACCCACAGCGCCTGCTCTACATCCTTGGCGGGCACTGTTCCCGCCCAAGCCTCTTCACAATTCTCCCCAGGCGCTGACGGGAAGCAGCCTGTCTCCTCTCCCTTTGTGGTGCTGGCTTCCTGGGCAGGAGCTTAAATAAACCTTTGTCTGTATCGGTTTTGGGTGACCTCCCTTGATTTCTGTCCTGGAAGATTGCCAGAACCCAGGGCACCCATAACCAAACAGCAATCTTATACAAACTGTAGCAGAACATGGAACATGTTTCCTAAGGCCAGCATTAACCTAATGCCTCCCAACACCACCCCAACCCCCACATTCCTCACCCCCATCCGGCAGCCCCTCGGACACCCACTTCCATCCATGGATGCACAGATACTCACCATCACCCTCCATGGCTCCCATGTCCTGCTTCCCCAAGGGTCTCTCTTTCCTGAGACACCGCCTCTTTAATGGGACCCCATACACTCTCCAGCCCCCCACCGTGGCCACCATGTTAGCTAACAATTCTTTAAGAATCCAAAGTGAATGAAGATGCTGAAAACATTGGTCTTTCAAAACGCAAGCCAGCTCCTCTGGGGAGGCTGGAAGCAGGCTTGGCACCCAGCCTGGGTGTGTGCCAGGAAGAGGGCGAGGTGGAGCAGGGAGCCAGGGTGAGAGAGCAGCCTGTTCCCTGGGGCAAGATTGGAGCTGGAGTTGCTGAGCATGGAGCCTGGTCTCCCAGAACAGCTGAGTCAGACTCAGGGCCAGGGCAGGAGGTCAGGGGAGCTCTGATGTTTGGAGGGCAGTGGCTGGTCCCGAGAGGTGTGGACACTGAGAGCCTCTAATCAGAAGCCTGAGGCTTTGGGGTCAGAGGGCCCAGGTTTGAACCCTACCTCTGTCTCTTCCCAAGGTGTCAAGAAATAACGTGCCTGCTATTTTTGCATAGACATCTTGCTGCAAGCATTTTTGCTGCCAATATTTTTGCCCCATAACTGATTGGCCTTGAGGCAATTTTGTTGTAAAAAATCACACACAAAATAAGAGGGACATTAAAAAGGGCAAAAATTTAAAAGACTTTATTAGGAAATAAAAATGATTTGGCCCTGACCGGTTTGGCTCAATGGATAGAGCGTCGGCCTGAGAACTGAAGGGTCCTAGGTTCGATTGTGGTCAAGAGCACAGATTCCTCCCCGGCCAGGGTCCTGGTCAGGGCACGTGCAGGAGGCAACCAATTGATGTGTTTCTCTCACATCGATGTTTCTGTCTTTCCCTCTCTCTTCCCCTCTCCCTAAAAATCAATGGAAACATATTTTCGAGTGAGTATAAAGAAAAAGTATTTGAATACACTTTAAATGTGTATAGATTCCCATCAATACTGCCCAAAAACTGATATTATTTTGTGGATTGTACCCAAGCATTTGTCTTGGTTCTATGGGAAATGTGGGTTCAACTCTGCACCGTCAGAGAGGACATGGGCCCTAGCTGTTCGGCTGGAAGCATGGTGGTCCCTCCTTTGGAAAGCTGCTGTTTGAACTACTCTGTTATTCTTAGACAGTCTCTTATTCTGTAGGTCAACTCTGTTAATTTTAGATAGTCTCTTATTCTGTAGAATATAACTTTGTTTTTCAGCTTGAATAATAGAAAAGATAAACTTAAATGTCTGATCTTGCCAGCTAGCCATCTAACATAAGGGGCTGATATGCTGATATCAATGCCAGGTGTCTGCATAGGTATGTACTCAAGGTTACAGGTGTCTGTATAGATATGATATGTACTCAAGGTTATAAGTTGTCTGTATAGATATGACAGGTGTTTGTTAGATATGATATGTACTCAAGGTTACAAGCTGTCTACAAAGATAACTTACACAAAGACCTAGAAGGATATAAAAAGGGAATACTCCTTCCTGTGTTTGTTCAGAATTGGACAGAGGTAATGTGCTCTGAACCTGCCCGCAATAAAGTTGACTCCTAACTAATTGGCTCATTAAGGCGTCTTGTCTAGCTCGCTGATTTGTTATACAACAGGCTCAGTGGATAGAGCCCCAGTCTGTGGACTGAAGGGTCTCGGATTTGATTCCTGTCAAGGGCATGCACTATGGTTGTAGGCTCAATCCCGTGTGGAAGAGGCAACCAATCTATGAGTCATTCTCACATTGATGTTTCCCTCACTGTCTCTTCCCCTCCCTTCCAATCTCTCTAAAAATCAATGGAAAAATATCCTCGGGTGAGTATTAACAAAAACAAGAACAATAAAAAGGAGGACGTGGGCTTCTCCTCCTCGTGTTGTGTGTTTCCAAATAAGAAAATTTGAGATTTTGTTCCCTGGCACATGTAGTCAGTTTGTCTCAAATAAAATCTTATTAAAAATAGGAAGCCCTGGCTCATTTCTCACAGTGGTTAGAGCATGGGCACCCAGAGGAAGGGTCTGGGGTTCGTTTCCAGGTCAGAGCACCTATCTCGCCTGCAGGCTTGATACACGCCCCCGCCCGGGGAGGGCGCGTGCTGCAGGCAACCAATCCATGTGTAACTCTCACACCTGTGTTTATCTCTTCCCCCCTCCCCTGCCGCAGTCTCTCTAAAAAAAAATGTATGGAAAAAAAATTCTTGAGTGAGGATTAAAAGAAGAGGAAATGAACTTTTGGGAGACAAGTAATAGCCACCTGGAAGAAATACTAACTATTTAAAGCCACCACCCCCAGGCCTACTCGTCACTATAGACCATTATGAGGGTGAGCTCAGATTTATACAGGGATGTAAACACGGGAGTGACAGCAGGAACTTCATCAATGGAGACATGAATCCAAGGAAACAAACACCCCTTACAGAGCCCCTTCCGTTCCCTGGAATCAAGAGGAAGACTCCCTGTTGGATGTTTGATTGACAGCTTTCAGGGGCCATGCCCCCTCCTTCAGCCCCACATCTGGGTCAGCCCTTAGGAAGTCCTCTGGGCTGCGTCCCCTCACCCCAAGGGAAGTTCAAACCATAAAAAGCAAGACCTGCCCAACTCCCAGCCAAAATAGAAGCCCTGGCTGACCACCGCTTCCCCCTACTTCACTCCAGAGGAATCCTGAGCCCTTCTCCTGGGGAGTCCTATTGTTGTCTCCTGTGAGCATAATAAACCTCATTGTGAATAAATTAGTGCTGTGTCATTCCTCCTGATATTCATATAAATTCCTGCCTGAGGGGTTGTCCTGCATCCAGCCAGGGTCACTAGGCACCCAAATCCACCACCACCACCAACAACAAAAGTGCTATAGCAGCTTCCTCCCCACTGCCCAGTCTCAGTGGTCCCTGTCTGGGGCCAGTCGGCTATCTCTATTGGATTTAAAGCTCTGTTGTTCTGGGACGCAAACATTGCACAGCCCCTCCGTTGCCAGGAGACAGGATGCCTTAAGACAGAGGGAGGTGCAGTAGGTCACCGAACAATGGGTCGGTTGGAGTTTGGAGGGAGGTGGTGGTTCACGCTCCGGCCAAGAGTGCCCAGGCGTTGCACCTGTGCCCTGAGTTTCTTAGAAACGGCTGAAATAGCTTTTGTAACCTTTGGGTTGTCAGTGTAACTCCCTCTTGTGGTTTCCGAGTATAAATTTGCTGTGACACTTGTGGTCTGCACTGCAGTTCGGCCTTTACTGTAGTCACTGGCCAGCTTAATAAAGGCTCGTACATTTTGATCTCTGTCTCTGGTGGTCGTCTCTTGCGGGTCGCCCCATAACACTGTGATGTTAGGGACCAGCACTGCCATGGCCACAGCCAAGGGCCCAGTTGTCGGGGACACTGTATCTTCCAAAGACCAGAGGACACTCGGGGTCTCGTGGGAAATAAGAGATACTGAAACCCCTTTGGTTTTATTCCCTCTGCCCAGCTCCCTCTATGGAAGGAAGACCCTGGCGCGAGGCCCCTTGCAGTTACAGGCACGGTCTGGGCTGGACTCACACACCCCGCACCAGCCAGGGGTCTCCCTCAGTCCCAGGCCCCGCCCCTCCGGAAAGGGGAGCTGCCCGCTGTGAGGCTCTGCTGGACACACCCCAGGGGAGACGGTCCCCCAGCTCCCAGGTGCTGCTGGCAGGCCTGTGCTTCCGGAAGGTGAGTCAGAGAAGGAAACAGGGGTTTCCAGCTGTCACAGGCTTCCCGGCTGGCTTCCCTGGGGCCCAGCAGCTAAGCAGGCTGAACCTCCTCCTGGCAGCATTGGGGTGTTCTTTCCACCTGGCTGCAGGGGGTTCCTCCCTGGGGACAGGCCAGAATGTGAGGAATTCCATCTCTGCTCCAAGCACGTCAGGCATGCAGGGGGCTCCCAGGGCGGGGCCTGCCCTGTGCTGCTGGCTGCAGGGAGGTGCCCCAGGCCCCGCCCACCTGCGCTCCTCAGGTTTCAGGCTGCCTGCAGTCCCTGCAGCAGGGCTTCTGGGATCCCCGCCTGGAGGGGCTCCCACACCCTTTCCTGCTTAAAGGGCTCCTGCCAGCAAACAGAAACCACTCACCCAATGTGTGCACACGGGGCTTTAGGACAGGGGGTGGCGGCTGATCAGTTCTCTGGCAGGAGGAACATGCTCCGGGTGAGACTCCAGATATGCCCGAGAACAACACTGTCAAACGGAAAAGATTGACATTTTTTATTTTAAAAAATTTAGACTGGCCCGGCCGGTGTGCCTCAGTGGTTGAGTGTCCACCTCTGAACCTGGAGGTCATGGTTTGATTCCTGGTCAGGATACATCACCGGTTTCGGGCTCCATCCAGCATGCAGGGGCAGCCAATCAATGATTCTCTGTCATCACTGATGTTTCTATATCTCTCTCTTCCTCTCCCTTCCTCTTTGAAATCAGTACAAAAATATATATTAAAAAAAAAACAACTGGACCATATCCAGCAAAACCATAGAGAAGCACAGAAGGAAATGAGTCATTCCACCTGCCTCGTGTGGCCCAGCAGCTAAACAGGCTGAGCCTCCCTCCTGGCAGCATTGGGGTGTTCTTTCCACCTGGCTTCAGGGAGCCCCTTCCTGGAGGCAGACAAGAATGTGAGGAATTTCATCTCTGCTCCAAGCACGTCAGGTATGCAGGGTGGGGAAGCCTGTGACAGGTGGAAACCCCGAGTTTCCTTCTCTGATTCACCTGCCACAATTACCTACCAGGTGAGGTGGGGGATGCCCCAGGTGGGGGCACTGGGGTGAATGGGTGTCCCGACCTTGGGCAAGTGTCTTGGCAGTGGCCACATTATGCATAGGTTCAGCTGATTGATGCCCACTCTCACCTGAACTCAGTCCAGGTCTTGGTAAAGAGAGATCCCAACTCCCTGACTTATGAAAATATAACTGGGATGTGACAGTGATACAAAGAACACAGGTGGATGGTGACCTTAAACGTTTCCCCCCAAATCCTCTCAAGCCTGTAGGTGAGCTGGGAAAGTGGAGTGATGCTGCCTGAACAAGATGAGTAGCCAAAGAATAAGCAGGCATGTAGAAAGCCACCTAACAGCTGGATCCCAGGACCAGCACTGGGGACAGAGGTCATCACAAGAACTTCCCTCCTTAGAGTGAATTGGAGGAAAATACAGAGCAAACTGAAGACTCAGGAACATACAATACAACTATCCTAGACAAGGTAATTTATGTCCCAAATTAATTTACCTAGTAACACCTTGACCATAACAGAAAACGAGAACTGGGAATAGTTTATTACATTCTTACCACACAAAAGGCTATTTAAATGATGTCATGTGACATATTTCATGAAATAATACTATTTTTCCAAGTTCCTGGATCAGGTGATTTAATACTGTTAAAATGTAAATAACTACAAATTGATCTACAGATTCAACATAATCCCTATCAAAAGCCAGCTTTCTATTGTGCAGAAACTGTCTACCTGATACTAATTCATCAGGAAATGTAGGGGGCCCAAAATAGCTAACACAAGCTTCAAAAAGAAGAAAACGTTGCAGAACTTAAATGTCCCCATTTCAAATCTCATTGTTAAGCTACCATAGGTGAGAGCAGTGTGGACTGGCATAATGATGACTGTTGGAAGCTGCCCATTGCCTTCACTAGCAGAGAGGTGTGGACAAGGAACCTGGAAGGCTGGTCAACCTTGAGGCTCTGGCAAGGGTCAGAGCCATACACCCACTGTTTAGTTGAGACAATGGTAGCTGAAGCAACTTCCACCTTTTAGTCTTATGTAAATCCTTACTGATAAGATAGTTTGCCTGTTACTGGAAATTGCCTGCCTAAAGGCTATAGGTGGATCCCAAACCTGAATAAAAGGGATGGCAGGGCCAGAGCAAAGCAGAGTCCTCTCTTGGGCTTCCACCTGGCCCCCAATTTCCAAATTATTTTCTTGTCTAGTCTCTTTCATTTGCGTGTGGCCTCCTCCAGAGCCGGAACCCTGAACCTGAACCCTGAACCACACGGGACATGGGGGGTACACTCGCAGATGACAGCAACATAATGGAATTGAGATTCCACAAATAGACCCTCACATGAATAAGCAATTGACTTTTGATAAAGGTGCCAAGATAATCCAATGAGAAAGGATTGTATGTCAACAAATACTGCTGGGACAACTGACATGCACATGCAAAAGAACCAAATCAGACTTGTTCCTCCCACCATAGAAAAACAGTGCTTCAGAATGGATTAAAGAACTAAATGAAAAGGCTAAAACTATAAAGTTCTTCACAAAAGCTAGGAATAAATCCTTGGGACCTAGGGTAAAGCAGTGGTTCCTTAGAGGACACCAAAAAGCAGAAGATAAAAAAGTAAAAATAGATCAATTAGATTTCATCAAAATAAAAATCTTCAAAGGACATCATCAAAAAAGTGAAAAGACAACTCACTCTAAGGGAAAAGATATATGCAAATCACATGGGCCATAAAATAATTTTATTCAGAATATAATAAGGATTTTTATAAGTCAACAGTCAAAAGTAAGGTAGGTAAGCTCAGGTGGCACAGTTGGGCTGGAGTGTCGTCCCATACAACAAAAGGATGCAGGTTCCATCCCTGCTGGGGCATGTACAGGAGACAAGGGATGTTTTTCTCCCTTCACCCTTCCCACTCTATAAAGCCAATGAAAACATATCGTTGGTGAGGATTTGTAAAAAAGAAGAGAGACTGGTGTTACTCAGTGGTAGAGTGTTGACCTGGAGGTCAAGGTTCAATTCCTGGTCAACACATGGGTTATGGGCGCTAGCCCCTGTAGTGGTGGTGGTGGTGGAGGTTGGGGGGCATGCAGACATGGCCAATAAATAATTCTCTCTTATCATTGACATTTCTACTTCTCTCTCCCTCTCCCTTCCTCTCTGAAATAAATTTTAAAAAATCATGAAGAATGCAAACATATTTCTTTAATCAAATTTAGAAATGCCCAATAAGAACATGAAGTGCTTACTACTCATAGTTCCCTGGGAGTAAATCACTCTGCACACCCAGTTTCTAAACAGTATGTGACTTTACATTTCTACAGTTAAACGCTTTTGCCAAATATTTTGAGAAAATTTAAAAGCATCTTTGAAATATTTTCACTGAAAAAGATTCACTGATAAAAGTAAACACATGAAGCAAATAATTGGAAGCAAAATGCAATGTTTCCCCCCATGAAACGCCCTTTGACATTTTTGAGGTCTATACTTCCAAGTATTTTCTGTGTCCACTGTTAGAAGTGTACATATAATCTGATTTAAAAAATAAAAAACCAAACCCCAGTCTGATGACCCCTAAATGGTACTCAAATCGCCCTGACCGTAGGCCCTGGGCCATGTCTGCCCTCTGCATCACCAAACCCGTGTCCCCGCCTGGACCCCCAATGGCCCTGTCACCCACTTTAATGTCGCCTATTTTGGGATGTTTTCACTGTACACTTTCACTCCAAAGAGTCATGGAAACCCTTCCTGAGGTGCTAAAATCTCCGAATTAGAGCGCAGGGGGTGGGACCAGGTTGAGGGAGGACATTGGTGTCCATGGGCTGATTCCAAGGGCTGGGAAGTAAAGACGCCCAGAGCCTGGGGGATCTGGACCACCCAGCTTGGATGGAAGGTTGCTCAGGAGAAGGAAGCACAGGACCCAGGACAGAGGCCCTCAGCCTCCGAATCTTCTACAGGTGGATGAGTCACTGAAACTTGGGCTTCCCTGGAGAGGAAGTCTGAGCAACACCTGCCACCCATTGCCACAACCTGTGCATGCGCACAACAGGGGAGGGTGCCCACCCACCAAACCCCAGATCAGAACAGTGTCATTCAGGTGGGAAAGTGCCCACATACACACCCTCGCTCATTTACCCTGTGGTTCTGGCCAGGTCCCCACCCACCAAGGGCCAACCACCAGCAGCAGTACTGAAAGGGAAAGAATTTTGTTTACTTTATCTTATCTGGGCAAATCCTGAACTTCTTAACTCCAGAGATTAAAAAGCAACAATAGAAAATGGAGCTTCAGGAAAAAAAGCAAACCCTAACTGAAAGAGTAAAGTTTTTTTACAGCTGTCCGTTTTATCTTAAATCTCCAAGGTCTTCCCCCTTCGCCAGTGATGGGAACGAGACCCTTAAACCTGTCCCAGGAAACAGCACCAAGCTAAGAGCAGACAGAGCAAATAGTGCTCTGACAGATAAGAAAAGCAGGACATGAGATTACCGGATGGGACTGTTGACTGAAAACTTAGGCCCTGTCATTAAACATGTTATTAATGAGCCCTGTTGGAATTTCCTGGCGACTTTGTCCTCTCTTCCCCCCTTACATGTGTAACCCCCCGATGTATGGTTTTTGCCTATATATACTTGTAAGACTTTCTGCTCGGGGTTCGACTCCTCGCTCTTGTGAGTTACGAGTTGAGCCCCAGCGCGCTGGAATAAAGCCTCTTGCTGTTTGCATCAAGTGACGCCTCCTGCGGATGATTGGGGTTGCCGTCGATCCGTGAGATAGAGTAAGGGTCTCCCTCTGGGGGTCTTACAGTACTTCCTCGTGAAGGATATGAAATCCCTGGACATGGAGCCCATTTTGCCTCCATTCCCACAGGCACAGTACTGAGCTGTGAGTAGGACTGCATCTGGGAGGAGCATCCGGGAGACACTCAGAGCCTCTGTGCACCTGGGGCCTCCCTACATCTGCACCTGTAATTCATTTACGCCAGCCTCTCACCTGTGGCTTCCTGTTAAACACATGCGCATGCGCACACAGGGCCCGGGCATCAGGAACAATGGGAGCCCTGCCCTTTAGAGAATCCCTAGTTGTGCTGGATTGACTCTGAAAGCAATCGGGAAAGGACCACAGAACTCTGAGCCGAGGCCAGGTTGAATGAAAGTTCCATCTTGTTTCGCTTTGATGGAGGCCAACAGGAGAGTCTGTCTGAACACCTCTCAGGATGAGGGACACTTGCTGAGGGGGCCCTGGACGCATGTCCCCCAAATCCTCATGGCACTCAACCCTGAGTGACCACAGTTCATCAGCGGCTCTGACTGAGGTAGGAGCTGAAGGCCAGGACTTTCCCAAATTCACAGTCAACACCCTCCCTGTGTTCACAGACCCAGACCCACACTCCAGCCGGGCCATGGGCCACCAAGCCGGGATCGTCCCTGTCCCCTCCACCTGGTTGTACTGAGGAGGAGGAGCTCCTGACCTGGCTGTACCAGCTAGGGCCCGACGAGCTCACACAAGTAGGCCATAGTGAGCATGGTCTAATGCTGTGTGACCAAGCAAAGGTTTCTAAACACTAAAATGATCATAAACACCAGAACCACGGGATTGGTTCTAATTCCAGGGTGAATATGATGAGAAGGTAAAGGGCCCAATGATACAGACGTTTGGGGGAGGATCAGGGTCAGTGGTGGAGGGAGGGATAAGGTAAGGGGTCCAAGGGAAGGAACCGGGATGGGACTCAGGCGGTGTAACCACAGAGAGTGGAAGGACTAACACGGGGACACAGAGTGGATGAGTGATCAATGGGGGAAAGGACTAAAGAGGGAGGGAGAGAGATGGGGGCCTTGGGAAGTGGAAGAGCGTGAGGATGGGAAGAAAGAAGCAAAATGAGGAGAGGGATGGTGGAACGTGAGAAACGAGAGGAAAGGGGTTGAAATTGAGAAAGGGGAACTCTCAGAGATTGAGAGCTTGTGCTCAGTGAGGGCGTGGGACAGAAAGAAGGCTGGGAGAGGAGATGCAGACACCCAGGGAAAGAAGGAGAAACAAGGAGGCCAGAGAGAGGGGCCCATGGAGGAGGGCTCAGGCCTTGAGCCCCTTGCGTGGAATAGATGGAAAATGCCTGGCCTCAGGCAGAGGGTCAGAGGCAGTGATGGGTGACAGCGGAGAGGCCAAGGCAGGGGGAGGGCAGACCCAGAAGGGCCAGCACCCTGCCGGGAAAAACCAAATGAGGAGGGGAAGGTGGTTGGACAGGGTGAGACGCTGGGAGGATGAGAGGTTGTGTGAAGGCAGGCCCAGGCAGATGTCAACAGTCACCTCGTTTTCCCCCAGAAGGTCACATATGAGAGAGGGACACCACTACCAGCAGGGACACCACTACCCTGGGGAGACACGTGGTCACCGCCGTCTCCAGCGTTGCCCACAAGGTCGCAGACAGGCCGGAGGGTCTCGCTGGCGTGGTGGCCGGCAGCAGGGTCTGAGGCAGGCAGGAGGGTCCCGCTGGTGTGGTGGCTGGCAGCAGGGTCTGAGGCAGGCAGGAGGGTCCCGCTGCACAGCTGAGTGGTGACCATTGCCAGGGCGGTGCTGTCTGCCACTGGAGGGGTGTCTTCTGTGAGCCAGTGAGTGACAATAGCAAGCGGGAGGGCAACGGTGTGAGTGAGGGAGGGAGCGAGGACGGTCTCTCCCGCTGTAGGATGTGTGAACATCACCAGAGCCAGGCAGAAATGAACACCTCCCTGAACCCTGCTGGTCCCGCCCTTGGCAGACACATGCTGCAGTCAAAGGCCCATAACGGAGAGGAGCTGCGAGGCCCTGGGTGTGTCCGGGTGGGAAAGGAAGTGAGTTGGGGACTGGAGAACACCTGGGAGGCCCTGTGGTGTAAACGGGGGAGTAAACCTCCGAGGTCTGCGAGCTCCTGGGGGATTCCAGTGTGTGATGGGCTGACTCCCGCATAAATCTGGGGACGGTGGGAGAATAACTGTGTGACTGCGGAGAGTCCCCGAGGACAATGGGTGAAGACCTGGGAGGCCTTGGGGAGGAAGCTGGTGAGGTCTGTGAGTGACTCCGTGTTTCCTCTGTGTGATTGGCTGACTCCTGCAGAAACCTGGGGATGGTGGGAGAGTAGCTTGGTGCCTCCGGAGAGTCCCTGAGGCCTGGGGGTGAAGGACTAGGCGATGGCAGGACAAACATATGATAGATGGTGTGTGAGCGGGGTGAACGGGAATACTTGCTAGAAGTGGGCGTAGAGCTTAGTGACTCAGGTGACCACCGATTCCGATCTGGAGAGAGGAATGTGGAGCGGTGTGGTGGAGAGGATGGTGGCGATGCAGCTGCAGTCACCATGGGGGAGGATGGAAAGGGGCCTCGGGTCCCAGTTGAGGAGCAGACCGTTTGGCCTGGGTTCCTTGGGGAGGAGACTGGGAAGCTCAGGGAGGTTGACATGGAGTTTGGGAACGCAGGGCCTGGGGACCGTTCCGGGGAGGAGCCAGACATGACCCACTCTCTTCAGCTGCCCTCCTGGTTGAGAAACCTGCCGCTCCCGGCACTCTCTGCCCCCTCTTTCGGCTACAGCAATGGCGGGAGTGCTGTGCGTCCCTGCGTGCCTCTGTGTGCGTGCGTGGCGTCCAAAAAAAAAAAACAAACCACACAACACACCAAAAACGTGGAAGTCAACAAAGCAGACAGACAGGCAGTCAGACTTTCAAGTGCCAAGTGCTCTGACCTTCTGGAAATTTGCTTGCAGCCTCGGCTCAGATGAAGCGCTCCACACACTGCAGTCCTCTGAGAGGATGTGAGCCCAGAGAGGCGGGCCTGGGTTTAAATACCAGTGGGCACGGCCTGGGGGGAGCCGTGGTGGATCATGGGATAGGAGGCGGGGTTTCAAACTTCCCCACCCTCAGGTTATTCCAGGCTGACTCCGCCCATTAGAAAATTGCTCTCTTGACTTGACAGTCTATTTTAGAACGTCAAACACTGTAAGGGAGAACGTAGCTATTTGGTTTTAGAAATTGACAGAGGCCCTGGCCGGGTTGTGTCAGTGGTTGACTGTCCACCCATGAACTAAGAAGTCACCGGGTCAATTCTGTCTCATACACAGGTTGCAGGCTCATCGCCAGAAGGGGTTGTCCAGGAGGCAGCTGATCAATGATTCTCTTTCACCTTTGATGTTTCTATCTTTCTCTCCCTCTCCCTCTCTCTGAACTCCATTAAAACATTTTGTTGAAACAAAGAAAGAATGGAAACATACAAAGATTAAAAATGAAACTTTATTTACATCTATTACCTATGATTAGGAAGAAGAAAATCAAATAAAGAGATCCTTAAACCACATATTTGTTTCTATCGTGGATGCACGAAAAGAAAATCAAATGACAGCCAGGGAAAACCCTCTACAGAGTAAATTACTCTGTTCACCGAGTTTCCATTCAGCAGGTGACTTTACATTTGTACGGCTAAAGGCTTTTGCCAAATATTTTGTGAGAAAATTTGAAATCGTCTTTAAAATGTTTTCACTGGGACACATTCTAGTGTGTGAAAGTACACACATGAAGCAAATAATTGGAAGCCAAAGCCAATGTGTTCCCCACTGAAAAGTGGTGTGACATGTTTGAGGTCTACTCTTGCAAGTATTCTCTGTGTCTGCTCTTAGAAGTGTACATATAATCTGACTTTAAAAAACAGAAACAAAAACCCCAGTGTGATGACCCCCGAATGCTACTGAAACCCGCCTGAGCCAAGCCCTAAGCCATGCCCGCCCTCTGCATCAGCAAATCCGTGCCCGCCCCACCCCCACCCCCACCCACACCCCCCACGGCCCTGTCACCCACTTTCATGTCGCCTCCTTTAGGGCGTTTCCACTGCCGCTTCCACCCCCAATAGACGGGGAATCCCTTCCCAACCGAGGTCCTGGACTCCCGGAATTACAGCACATGGGGAGGGACCCAGGGTCACAGAGGCCCAACTTCCTAAGGAGGGACCAGGTTGAGGGCGGACATTTGTGTTCACCCAGGGTCCCAAGGGCTGGGAGGAAAAGACACCCCAGGGCCTCGAGGGTCCTGAACCCACCTCCCTCTCCAACACCGCTCACCCCATCCCTATCTTGGATGGAGAGTTGGGCCTTGGGCAGAAAACGGGACGCCCAGCACCTTGGACAGAGGCCCTCAGGGCCCCAGAATCTTCTCCAGGTGGATGAGCCCCTGAAACCTGGGGATTCAAGGGAGAGGAAGCCTCAGGGCCACCTGCCACCCATTGCTGCGACCCGCGCATGCGCACAACAGGGGACTCTGCCCGCCCCTCCCACTCCCAGATCAGAACAGTGTGGTTCAAGTAGGAAAGTGCCCACTTACACACCCTTGCGCATTCACCCTGTGGTTCCGGCCAAGTCCCCGCCAACCGCAGTCCAACCACCTGCAGCAGCGCTTTGCCCTGAAAGCATGTGGAGTCCCAGGACCAAGGGCCCATTTTGCCTCCATTCCCGCAGCCAAAGTACTGAGCTGTGAGCAGGACTTCATCTAGGAGGAGCATCCGGGAGACACGCGGAGCCTCTACCCCCCTGGGGCCTCCCTTCACCTGCACCTGTAATTCATCCAGGGCAGCATCTCACCTGTGGGTGCCTGCTCAATCACATGCGCATGCACACACAGGGCCCGGGCATGCAGGCAGAGATGGCAGCCGTGCCCTTTAGTGAATCCCTAGTTGTGCCGGATTGACTCTGAAAGCAATCGGGAAAGGACCACAGAACTCTGAGCCGAGGCCAGGTTGAATGAAAGTTCCATCTTGTTGCCCTTTGATGGAGGCCAACAGGAGAGTCTGTCTGAACACCGCTCAGGATGAGGGACACTTGCTGAGGGGGCCCTGGGCCCATGTCCCCCAAATCCTCATGGCACTCAACCCTGAGTGACCACGGTTCATCAGCGGCTCTGACGGAGGTGGGAGCTGAAGGCCAGGAATTTCCCAAGTTCACAGTCAACACCCTCCCTGTGTTCCCAGACCCAGACCCACACTCCAGCCGGGCCGTGTGCCTCCAAGCCAGGATTGTCCCTGTCCCCTCCACCTGGTTGTACTGAGGAAGAGGAGCTCCTGACCCGGCTGTACCAGCTGGGGCCCGACGTGCTCACACAAGCAGGCCGTAGTGAGCATGGTCTAATGCTGTGTGACCAAGCAAAGGTTTCTAAACACTAAAATGATCATACACACCAGAACCACGGGATTGGTTCTAATTCCAGGGTGAATATGATGAGAAGGTAAAGGGCCCAATGATACAGACGTTTGGGGGAGGATCAGGGTCAGTGGTGGAGGGAGGGATAAGGTAAGGGGTCCAAGGGAAGGAACCGGGATGGGACTCAGGCGGTGTAACCACAGAGAGTGGAAGGACTAACACGGGGACACGGAGTGGATGAGTGATCAAGGGGGGAAAGGACTAAAGAGGGAGGGAGAGAGATGGGGGCCTTGGGAAGTGGAAGAGCGTGAGGATGGGAAGAAAGAAGCAAAATGAGGAGAGGGATGGTGGAACGTGAGAAACGAGAGGAAAGGGATTGAAATTGAGAAAGGGGAACTCTCAGAGATTGAGAGCTTGTGCTCAGTGAGGGCGTGGGACAGAAAGAAGGCTGGGAGAGGAGATGCAGACACCCAGGGAAAGAAGGAGAAACAAGGAGGCCAGAGAGAGGGGCCCATGGAGGAGGGCTCAGGCCTTGAGCCCCTTGCGTGGAATAGATGGAAAAAGCCTGGCCTCAGGCAGAGGGTCAGAGGCAGTGATGGATGACAGGGGAGAGGCCAAGGCAGGGAAAGGGCAGACCCAGAAGGGCCAGCACCTGGTCAGGGAAAACCAAATGAGGAGGGGAAGGTGGTTGGACAGGGTGAGACACTGGGAGGCTGAGAGGTTGTGTGAAGGCAGGCCCAGGCAGATGTCAACAGTCACCTCGTTTTCCCCCAGAAGGTCACATATGAGAGAGGGACACCACTACCAGCAGGGACACCACTACCCTGGGGAGACACGTGGTCACCGCCGTCTCCAGCGTTGCCCACAAGGTCGCAGACAGGCCGGAGGGTCTCGCTGGCGTGGTGGCCGGCAGCAGGGTCTGAGGCAGGCAGGAGGGTCCCGCTGGTGTGGTGGCTGGCAGCAGGGTCTGAGGCAGGCAGGAGGGTCCCGCTGCACAGCTGAGTGGTGACCATTGCCAGGGCGGTGCTGTCTGCCACTGGAGGGGTGTCTTCTGTGAGCCAGTGAGTGACAATAGCAAGCGGGAGGGCAACGGTGTGAGTGAGGGAGGGAGCGAGGATGGTCTCTCCCGCTGTAGGATGTGTGAACATCACCAGAGCCAGGCAGAAATGAACACCTCCCTGAACCCTGCTGGTCCTGCCCTTTGCAGACACATGCTGCAGTCAAAGGCCCATAACAGAGAGGAGCTGCGAGGCCCTGGGTGTGTCCGGGTGGGAAAGGAAGTGAGTTGGGGACTGGAGAACACCTGGGAGGCCCTGTGGTGTAAATGGGGGAGTAAACCTCCGAGGAATGCGAGCTGCTGGGGGATTCCAGTGTGTGATGGGCTGACTCCCGCATAAATCTGGGGACGGTGGGAGAATAACTGGGTGACTGCGGGGAGTCCCTGAGGACAATGGGTGAAGACCTGGGAGTCCTTGGGGAGGAAGCTGGTGAGGTTTGTGAGTGACTCCGTGTTTCCTCTGTGTGATTGGCTGACTCCCGCAGAAACCTGGGGATGGTGGGAGAGTAGCTGGGTGCCTCCGGAGAGTCCCTGAGGCCTGGGGGTGAAGGACTAGGCGATGGCAGGACAAACATATGATAGATGGTGTGTGAGCGGGGTGAACGGGAATACCTGCTAGAGGTGGGCGTAGAGCTAAGTGACTCAGGTGACCACCCATTCCGATCTGGAGAGAGGAATGTGGAGCGGTGTGGTGGGGAGGATGGTGGCGATGCAGCTGCAGTCACCATGGGGGAGGATGGAAAGGCGCCTCGGGTCCCAGTTGAGGAGCAGACCGTTTGGCCTGGGTTCCTTAGGGAGGAGACTGGGAAGCTGAGGGAGGTTGACATAAAGTTTGGGAACGCAGGGCCTGGGGACCCTTCTGGGGACGAGGCAGACATGACCCACTCTCTTGAGGTGCCCTCCTGGTGGAGAAACCTGCCGCTCCCGGGACTCTCTGCTCCCTCTTTCGGCTACAGCAATGGCGGGAGTGCTGTGCGTCCCCGCGTGCGTCTGTGTGCGTGCGTGGCGTCCAAAAAAAACCACACAACACACCAAAAACGTGGAAGTCAACAAAGCAGACAGACAGGCAGTCAGACTTCCAAGTGCTAAGTGCTCTTACCTCCTGGGAATTTGCTTGCATCCGCGGATCAGATGAAGCGCTCCACACACTGCAGTCCTCTGAGAGGATGTGAGCCCAGAGAGGCGGGCCTGGGTTTAAATACCAGTGGGCACCGCGGTGGATCATGGGATAGGAGGCGGGGTTTCAAACTTCCCCACCCTCAGGTTATTCCAGGCTGACTCCGCCCAATAGAAAATTGATCTCTTGACCTGACAGTCTATTTTAGAATGTCAAACACTGTAAGGGAGAACGTAGCTATTTGGTTTTAGAAATTGACAGAGGCCCTGGCCGGGTTGTGTCAGTGGTTGACTGTCCACCCATGAACTAAGAGATGTCTGGGTCAATTCTGTCTCAGGCCCAGGTTGCAGGCTCCATCGCCAGTAGGGGTTGTCCAGGAGGCAGCTGATCAATGATTCTCTTTCACCTTGGATGTTTCTACCTTTCTCTCCCTCTCCCTGTCTCTGAACTCAGTTAAAACATTTTGTTCAAACAAAGAAAGAATGGAAACATAGAAAGATTAAAAATGAAACTTTATTTACGTCAATTACCTATGATTAGGAAGAAGAAAATCAAATAAAGAGATCCTTAAACCACATATTTGTTTCTATCGTGGATGCACGAAAAGAAACTCAAATGACAGCCGGGGAAAACCCTCTACAGAGTAAATTACTCTGCTACCTAGTTTCCATGCAGTAGGTGACTTTACATTTGTACGGCTAAAGGCTTTTGCCAAATATTTTGTGAGAAAATTTGAAATCGTCTTTAAAATGTTTTCACTGGGACACATTCTAGTGTGTGAAAGTACACACATGAAGCAAATAATTGGAAGCCAAAGCCAATGTGTTCCCCACTGAAAAGTGGTGTGACATGTCTGAGGTCTACTCTTGCAAGTATTCTCTGTGTCCGCTCTGAGAAGTGTACATATAATCTGACTTTAAAAAACAGAAACAAAAACCCCAGTGTGATGACCCCCGAATGCTACTGAAACCCGCCTGACCCAAGCCCTAAGCCATGCCCGCCCTCTGCATCGGCAAATCCGTGCCCGCCCCACCCCCACCCCCACCCCCACCCACCACGGCCCTGTCACCCACTTTCATGGCGCCTCCTTTAGGCCGTTTTCACTGCCGCTTCCACCCCCAATAGACGGGGAATCCCATCCCGACCGAGGTCCTGGACTCCCGGAATGACAGCACATGGGGAGGGACCCGGGGTCACAGAGGCCCAACTTCCTAAGGAGGAACCAGGTTGAGGGCAGACTTTTGTGTTCACCCAGGGTCCCAAGGGCTGGGAGGAAAAGACGCCCCAGAGCCTCGAGGGTCTGGAACCCACCTCCCTCCCCAACACCGCTCCCCCCATCCCTATCTTGGATGGAGCTTTGGGCCTTGGGCAGAAAACGGGACGCCCAGCACCTTGGACAGAGGCCCTCAGGGCCCCAGAATCTTCTCCAGGTGGATGAGCCCCTGAAACCTGGGGATTCAAGGGAGAGGAAGCCTCAGGGCCACCTGCCACCCATTGCTGCGACCCGCGCATGCGCACAACAGGGGACTGTGCCCGCCCCTCCCACTCCCAGATCAGAACAGTGTGGTTCAGGTGGGAAGGTGCCCACTTACACACCCTCGCGCATTCACCCTGTCGTTCCCGCCAAGTCCCGGCCCACCGCAGTCCAACCACCTGCAGCAGCTCTTTGTCCTGAAAGCATGTGGAGTCCCAGGACCAGGGGCCCATTTTGCCTCCATTCCCGCAGCCAAAGTACTGAGCTGTGAGCAGGACTTCATCTAGGAGGAGCATCCGGGAGACACGCGGGGCCTCTACCCCCCTGAGGCCTCCCTTCACCTGCACCTGTAATTCATCCACGGCAGCATCTCACCAGTGGGTGCCTGCTCAATCACATGCGCATGCACACACAGGGCCCGGGCATGCAGGCAGAGATGGCAGCCGTGCCCTTTAGAGAATCCCTAGTTGTGCTGGATTGACTCTGAAAGCAATCGGGAAAGGACCACAGAACTCTGAGCCGAGGCCAGGTTGAATGAAAGTTCCATCTTGTTGCGCTTTGATGGAGGCCACCAGGAGAGTTTGTCTGAACACCGCTCAGGATGAGGGACACTTGCTGAGGGGGCCCTGGGCCCATGTCCCCCAAATCCTCATGGCACTCAACCCTGAGTGACCACAGTTCATCAGTGGCTCTGACGGAGGTGGGAGCTGAAGGCCAGGACTCTCCCAAATTCACAGTCAACACCCTCCCTGTGTTCACAGACCCAGACCCACACTCCAGCCGGGCCGTGGGCCACCAAGCCGGGATCGTCCCTGCCCCCTCCACCTGGCTGTACTGAGGAAGAGGAGCTCCTGACCTGGCTGTACCAGCTGGGGCCCGACGTGCTCACACAAGCAGGCCATAGTGAGCACGGTCTAATGCTGTGTGACCAAGCAAAGGTTTCTAAACACTAAAATGATCATACACACCAGAACCACGGGATTGGTTCTAATTCCAGGGTGAATATGATGAGAAGGTAAAGGGCCCAATGATACAGACGTTTGGGGGAGGATCAGGGTCAGTGGTGGAGGGAGGGATAAGGTAAGGGGTCCAAGGGAAGGAACCCGGATGGGACTCAGGCGGTGTAACCACAGAGAGTGGAGGGACTAACACGGGGACACGGAGTGGATGAGTGATCAATGGGGGAAAGGACTAAAGAGGGAGGGAGAGAGATGGGGGCCTTGGCAAGTGGAAGAGCGTGAGGATGGGAAGAAAGAAGCAAAATGAGGAGAGGGATGGTGGAATGTGAGAAACGAGAGGAAAGGGGTTGAAATTGAGAAAGGGGAACTCTCAGAGATTGAGAGCTTGTGCTCAGTGAGGGAGTGGGGACAGAAAGAAGGCTGGGACAGGAGATGCAGACACCCAGGGAAAGAAGGAGAAACAAGGAGGCCAGAGAGAGGGGCCCATGGAGGAGGGCTCAGGCCTTGAGCCCCTTGCGTGGAATAGATGGAAAATGCCTGGCCTCAGGCAGAGGGTCAGAGGCAGTGATGGGTGACAGTGGAGAGGCCAAGGCAGGGGGAGGGCAGACCCAGAAGGGCCAGCACCCTGCCGGGGAAAACCAAATGAGGAGGGGAAGGTGGTTGGACAGGGTGAGACGCTGGGAGGATGAGAGGTTGTGTGAAGGCAGGCCCAGGCAGATGTCAACAGTCACCTCGTTTTCCCCCAGAAGGTCATCTATGAGAGAGGGACACCACTACCAGCAGGGACACCACTACCCTGGGGAGACACGTGGTCACCGCCGTCTCCAGCGTTGCCCACAAGGTCGCAGACAGGCCGGAGGGTCTCGCTGGCGTGGTGGCCGGCAGCAGGGTCTGAGGCAGGCAGGAGTGGTCCGCTGGTGTGGTGGCTGGCAGCAGGGTCTGAGGCAGGCAGGAGGGTCCCGCTGCACAGCTGAGTGGTGACCATTGCCAGGGCGGTGCTGTCTGCCACTGGAGGGGTGTCTTCTGTGAGCCAGTGAGTGACAATAGCAAGCGGGAGGGCAACGGTGTGAGTGAGGGAGGGAGCGAGGACGGTCTCTCCCGCTGTAGGATGTGTGGACATCACCAGAGCCAGGCAGAAATGAACACCTCCCTGAACCCTGCTGGTCCCGCCCTTGGCAGACACATGCTGCAGTCAAAGGCCCATAACGGAGAGGAGCTGCGAGGCCCTGGGTGTGTCCGGGTGGGAAAGGAAGTGAGTTGGGGACTGGAGAACACCTGGGAGACCCTGTGGTGTAAACGGGGGAGTAAACCTCCGAGGTCTGCGAGCTCCTGGGGGATTCCAGTGTGTGATGGGCTGACTCCCGCAGAAATCTGGGGACGGTGGGAGAATAACTGGGAGACTGCGGAGAGTCCCCGAGGACAATGGGTGAAGACCTGGGAGGCCTTGGGGAGGAAGCTGGTGAGGTCTGTGAGTGACTCCGTGTTTCCTCTGTGTGATTGGCTGACTCCTGCAGAAACCTGGGGATGGTGGGAGAGTAGCTTGGTGCCTCCGGAGAGTCCCTGAGGCCTGGGGGTGAAGGACTAGGCGATGGCAGGACAAACATATGATAGATGGTGTGTGAGCGGGGTGAACGGGAATACTTGCTAGAAGTGGGCGTAGAGCTTAGTGACTCAGGTGACCACGGATTCCGATCTGGAGAGAGGAATGTGGAGCGGTGTGGTGGAGAGGATGGTGGCGATGCAGCTGCAGTCACCATGGGGGAGGATGGAAAGGGGCCTCGGGTCCCAGTTGAGGAGCAGACCATTTGGCCTGGGTTCCTTGGGGAGGAGACTGGGAAGCTCAGGGAGGTTGACATAAAGTTTGGGAACGCAGGGCCTGGGGACCCTTCCGGGGACGAGCCAGACATGACCCACTCTCTTGAGGTGCCCTCCTGGTGGAGAAACCTGCCGCTCCCGGGACTCTCTGCTCCCTCTTTCGGCTACAGCAATGGCGGGAGTGCTGTGCGTCCCCGCGTGCGTCTGTGTGCGTGCGTGGCGTCCAAAAAAAACCACACAACACACCAAAAACGTGGAAGTCAACAAAGCAGACAGACAGGCAGTCAGACTTCCAAGTGCTAAGTGCTCTTACCTCCTGGGAATTTGCTTGCAGCCGCGGATCAGATGAAGCGCCCCACACACTGCAGTCCTCTGAGAGGATGTGAGCCCAGAGAGGCGGGCCTGGGTTTAAATACCGGTGGGCACCGCCTGGGTGGAGCCGTGGTGGATCATGGGATAGGAGGCGGGGTTTCAAACTTCCCCACCCTCAGGTTATTCCAGGCTGACTCCGCCCAATAGAAAATTGATCTCTTGACCTGACAGTCTATTTTAGAACGTCAAACACTGTAAGGGAGAACGTAGCTATTTGGTTTTAGAAATTGACAGAGGCCCTGGACGGGTTGTGTCAGTGGTTGACTGTCCACCCATGAACGAAGAGGTCACCGGGTCAATTCTGTCTCAGGCCCAGGTTGCAGGCTCCATCGCCAGTACGGGTTGTCCAGGAGGCAGCTGATCAATGATTCTCTTTCACCTTTAATGTTTCTATCTTTCTCTCCCTCTCACTTCCTCTCTCTGAACTCAATTAAAACATTTTGTTCAAACAAAGAAAGAATGGAAACATACAAAGATTAAGAATGAAACTTTATTTACGTCAATTACCTATGATTGGGAAGCAGAAAATCAAATAAAGAGATCCTTAAACCACATATTTGTTTCTATCGTGGATGCACGAAAAGAAACTCAAATGACAGCCGGGGAAAACCCTCTACAGAGTAAATTACTCTGCTCACCTAGTTTCCATTCAGTAGGTGACTTTACGTTTGTACGGCTAAAGGCTTTTGCCAAATATTTAGTGAGAAAATTTGAAATCATCTTTAAAATGTTTTCACTGGAGAAAACTCTAGTGTGTGAAAGTACACACATGAAGCAAATAATTGGAAGCCAGACCCAATGTGTTCCCCGCTGAAAAGTGGTGTGACATTTTTGAGGTCTACTCTTGCAAGTATTTTCTGTGTCTGCTCTTAGAAGTGTACATATAATCTGATTTTAAAAAACAAAAACCCCAGTGTGATGACCCCCGAATGCTACTGAAACGCGCCTGACCCAAGCCCTAAGCCATGCCCGCCCTCTGCATCGGCAAATCCGTGCCCGCCCCACCCCTACCCCCACCCCCACCCACCACGGCCCTGTCACCCACTTTCATGTCGCCTCCTTTAGGCCGTTTCCACTGCCGCTTCCACCCCCAATAGACGGGGAATCCCATCCCGACCGAGGTCCTGGACTCCCCGAGTTAGAGCACATGGGGAGGGACCCGGGTTCACAGAGGCCCAACTTCCTAAGGAGGGACCAGGTTGAGGGAGGACTATGGTGTCCACCGAGAGTCCCAAGGGCTGGGAGGAAAAGACGCCCCATAGCCTGGAGGGTCTGAAACCCACCTCCCTCCCCATCACCCCTCCCCCCATTCCCATCTTGGATGGAGAGTTGGGCCTTCGGCAGAAAACGGGGCGCCCAGCACCCTGGACAGTGGCCCTCAGGGCCCCAGAATCTTCTCCAGGTGCATGAGTCCCTGAAACCTCGGGCTTCCCTGGAGTGAAGCCTCAGGGCCACCTGCCACCCATTGTGGCGACCCGTGCATGCGCACAACAGGGGACTGTGACCGCCCCACCCACTCCCAGATCAGAACAGTGTGGTTCAGGTGGGAAAGCGCCCACTTACGCACCCTCACGCATGCACCCTGTGGTTCTGGCCAAGTCCCCTCCCACCACAGGCAAACCACCTGCAGCAGCGCTTTGTCCTGAAAGGATGTGGAGTCCCACATGTGATAGATGGTGTGTGAGCGGGGTTAACCTGAATACCTGCTAGTAGTGGGCGTAGAGCTAAGTGACTCAGGTGACCATCGATTCTGTTCTGGAGAGAGGAATGTGGAGAGGTGTGGTGGGGGGGATGGTGGTGATGTAGCTGCAGTCACCATGGGGGAGGATGGAAGGTAGCCTGGGGTCCCAAATGAGGAGAAGCCTCTTTAGCCTGGGTTCCTTGGAGAGGACACTGGGAACCTGAGTGAGGTGGACATGGGGTTTGGGAACGCATTGCCTTGGGACCATTCGGTTAAGGAGCCATACATGACCCACTCTCCTCAAGTGCCCACCTGGTTGAGAAACCTGCCGCTCCCGCTCCCGGGACTCTCTGCCCCCTCTTCCAACTACTGCAATGGAGGGAGTTGTGTGTGTGTGTGTGTGTGTGTGTGTGTGTGTGTGTGTGTGTGTTTGTGTGTGTGTGTTCTCCAAAAAAAAGGTGGAAGTCAACAAAGCAGACAGAGTTGCAGTTCCAAAGTGCTCTGTCCTCTGTCCTGGAAATTCGCTTGCAGCCACTGCTCAGACAAAGAGGTCCACACACTGCAGTCCTCTGAGAGGATGTGAGCCCAGAGAGGCGGGCCTGGGTTTAAATACCTGCGGCACCGCCTGGGGGAAGCCGTGATGAATCAAGGGATAGGAGGGGAGGGTTTCACACCTCCCTACCCCCAGGTTATTCCCGCTTTGTCAGGCTGACTCCGCCCAACAGAAAACTGCTCTCTTGACTTGACAGTCTATTCTAAAATGCAAACACTGTAAGGGGAGAACTTAGATATCTTACTTAGCAAATTAATCATGATGCTTAATATAGGTTCATCAATTGTAACAAATGGTCACTTCTCTGGGATTTGGGTGTGGGAGTGGAGGGTGGAGATGTTGGTAACGAGGCCGGCTATGCTTGGGTGGGTACAGCTTTGAAAAAAATCTCTGTACCTTCCTCTCATTTTTCTACTAATCTACAACTGCTCTAAGAAATTAATGTCTTTAAAAATGTTTGAAAGTAAGAGGGGTGATTGAAATAGAGCGAGCAGTGGGTTTACAGTGGATGCTCTGGAAGAGTAAAAACTATATAGATTCCCCAAAAAATGAAAAATAGAGGTATCATAGTAGTCCCAGGGTACTTATCTTAAAGAATTGAAATAATCATCTGAGAGATACTGGCACTGTCATATTGATTGTACCACTATTCACCGTAGCTGAGATGTGGGAACCACCTAACTGTCCATGGAAAAATGAGTGGATCTTGACAAGGTGGTATGTACACACCGTGGAATATTGTTCAGCCATAAAAAGATAGAAAGTCTGCATTGTGCACCGACATGGATGAGTGTTGAGGACATTTTACTAAGTAAATAAGCTAGTCATGGAAAGACAAACACACCTGATCCCATTAACTGAGGTATCTAAAATAGTGAAATTCATGGAATCCAAGAGTGGAATGGTGGTTGCCAGGGGCTTCGGGGAGGGGAAATGGAAGTTACTAATCAATGTGCATAAAGTTTCAGGTAAGCAAGAGGTATACTAAGTTCTAGAGATCTGCTATTCAACACTATACCTGTGGTTAACAATACTGTATTGTACTAAAAAATGTGTTAAGAAGGTAGGTCCCATGGTAAGTGTTCTTACCACAATAAAATACATTTTTTTTTTAAATTTAAAAGAAAGGGAGAATGGGCCCTAGCCAGTTTGGTTCAGTAGATAGAGAGTTGGCCTGCTGACTGAAGGGTCCCAGGTTCGATTCCGGTCAAAGACACATGCCTGGGTTGCAGGCTCAATCCCCAGTGGGGGTTGTGCAGGAGGCAGCCGATCAATTATTCTCTGTCATCATTGATGTTTCTCTCTCTGTCCCTCTCCCTGCTTCTCTGAAATCAATAAAAGTATAGTTTAAAAAATGTCTATCTCCATTTTAAAAATGTAATAATTAAAATAAAAGAAAGAGAGAATGGGAGAGGAGATGCAGACAGAGGGAGAAATGGAGAAATGGGGGAAGGGAGGGACAGAGAGAGAGGCACAGATAGAGAGCTTGGCTTTTTGTCCCTCTTTGCTATTTTTGGGGGGAGAAAAGCTAGGCCACAGCCATGGAACAGAGCAGTGATGGATGGCAAGAAAAGATGCAAGAGCTGGGAGAGGGCAGAGCACGGACAGAGGGAGCAACGTTAAGCGGGAAGATCACATGTGAGGGACTGATGCTTTGCGGCTGTGAGGGACACTGAGAGGATGAGAGGTAGTGTGCAGGGAGAGAAAGGGGACATGAGTCACTGTCTTGTTTCTGGCAATCAGTAACCAAAAGAATCAGTTCAGCAGTGATGCAGGCACACCACCATCCAAACCCCTGTCCTGAGAGGCTTGACCAAACTCTAGCATGGCTTCTATGGCCGAAGGCTGTGTCCTAGGATGACCCCAGCCATCCCACCCCAACCCCCAATAGAATGCCTGTCTGAGAAAGCTCAAGGCCGCCAGGGTGACTTCCTGTTTGTCCCAGACATTTAATGACAGGCCCCTGACCTCCCTTTCTTAGCGCATTTATTTAAAGGAGCTGGTAATACTAGTTGCACAGCCCACCAATGACCTTTCAGCCATCTTATCCCTAGAACGCCCTTTGACTTTCCTGTTCCCGGGAACAAAATATGTGCAAATGTATTTTTGGTTGTTGTTCCTCTTCACCTGAGGATAGTTTTTTTGTTTTTTGTTGTTGTTTTTTGGCATTTTATTTATTTATTTTTTTATTGCTTCCACTTTTTTTTTATTAAGGTATTATATGTGTACATATCTTACCATTGCCCCCCACCCCCACCCTACTCCCAGAGGATAGTTTTTCCATTGATTTTTAAAGAGAGTGGAAGAGACGGAGGGAGTGGGGAGGAAGAGAGAGATGGAGAGCTGGGCGGGGCGGGGGGGGAGAGAAACATCAATCTGTTGCCTCCTGCTGGGTCTGGGGATCAAACCTGCAACCCAGGTATGTGCTCTTGACTGGGAATCAGACCCTCCACCCTTTGGTTCGAGAGCCGATGCTCCAACCACTGAGAACAGCGGCCAGGGCTATGCAAATGTATTTCTACCTGTAGTTACCACTGTGTCCCTATAGACCTTCCGTTTTTCTTGGCAAAAACCTCCATTCTCCTGGGGGCTTGCATTCAGTGCATCACATGTCCATTTAGAGAAACAACGTCCTAACTTAATTAATTTGTTTGCCAAGCTTGATTGCTTGCTGTGGCAAGGCTTGTGTTACCTGGGGTTAGATAACATGCAACCAAAAAGAGCTTGACATTTTTCTCTTCTCTTCTCTTCTTTTTTTTTTTTAAAATCCTCATCCAAGGATATTATTTTCCATTGATTTTTAGAGAGAGTTGAAGGGAGGGAGGAGATGGGAGAGAGAGAGAAACATGGTCTTGAGAGCCAAACTGGCCAGGGCTCTTCTCCTATTTTCATGGAACTGTATTACGACTAACTTGAGCCCAGACAGCATGGCTCAGTGGTTGGTTGATCGTCGACCTATGAAGGTCATGATTCTATTCCTGATCAGGGCACATGCCCAGGTTGCAGGCTCAATCCCCATTAAGGGGTGTGCAGGAGGCAGCCAAGCAATGATTCTCTCTCATCACTGATGTTTCTTTCTCTCTCTCCCTTCCTCTCTGAAATCAATAAGAATATATTTTTTTAGAAGAAAGACTAATTTGAATGCCAAATAAACTGTTTCTTTTGGTTCTGGGGGTAGCGGTGGGGCAAGGGCTTGTAATTGTGAATATGCATCTCTTGCAACTCAGAAGCATCTCTATCAAGGAATTGAGAGCCACCCCTTTGAAATGTAATCATTAAAAAAGATAAGGCAATGATATTGTGATAACTTTGCAGGGTGACACATGGGTACCAGACTTAGTGTGGTGATCACATGATGAGGTGTATACTGTAAATGTCAAATCACTATATTGTACACCTCAAACTAATATAATATTGTATGCCAACTATACCTGATGGGATTGTTACTTCCCAGTCAGCTGACAAACACAGCTGGCTCCACTTACTAGTATTTATTCGCCAGCCCCTTGAATTTTTTCACATCTTTGAATCCACTGCACCCCTGCATACCCCACCCTGATTCTCCCATTAATGGAGCTCGGCTTTTTCCCCTATTGTCATCATTTACTGAATAAAATCTATTTTTGTCTCTTTTACTAATATCTTGCTGTGTCTACCTTTTGTTGTTGTTGTTTGTTTTGTTAATCCTCACTGGGGGATGTTTTTTTCCATTAATTTTTAAAGAGTGGAAGTGTGGGGGGAGAGAAAGAGAGAAATGTCTCCCTAGCTGGGTTGGTTCAGTAGATAGAGCATGGGCCTGCGGACCAAAGTCGTCCCAGGTTTGATTCCAGTCAAGGGCACTTAGCTTGGTTGTAGGCTCCTTCTGGTCTTGGGTGCTGGTTGGGGCTCCTGCGGGAGGCAACCAGTTGTTTTGTTTCACTCACATCGATGTTTCTCTCTGTCTTTCCCTCTCTCTTCCGCTCTCCCTAAGAATCAATGGGAAAATATCCTCAGGTGAGGATTAGCAGAGAGAGAGAGAGAGTGAGAGAGAGAGAGAAATGTCGATATGAATGAGTCCTGAATGAATGAGTCCTGACTGGGGCTGGAAGGATTGAACTGTTGTGGAACGAACGAGAGTGAACGACCACTGGAGTCCAGACCAAATTAAAATTTAGGGAGCCTTTAATAGCCGGCCGGCGACTGCTCTCTCTCCACGCAGGGAGTCCAGAGAGCAGCCCCGACCCTTTGTGCGGGACCACTTTTAAGCACATTAACCACATCCTGTTTTTGCTGAACAAGTAACCCAAGACAAAACAGTTTTTCCTAAGCAACGTCAGGATCATGCCATTGACGACCATGTTATTTACAGGGTCATCCTGTTCTTCAGAAAGCTGACAGTGATCTATGAAAGAAGGCCTACGTGCTGTGAAGGGGCCATGAGACCGTATCTCAAGGCCTGGCCTGGTGTCAGCACTGACAACTCTATCTGGGGCATAGTCCACGGTCTCTCTGGAATGGGAAAAAATTCCCACTCTCTAACAGAACCAGCAATCTAGGTACATGCCCTTGACTAAGAATCGAACCCAAGACCCTTAGGTGTGCATGTTGATGCTCTAACTACTAAGAACACTGGCCAGGGCATTAAAGACATTCTTGAATAACAATGCCCATTGGGGATCCTGGGATATCCCCAAACCAGTCCCCCTCAGGGATCCCTAAGGCAGAAAGGCACAAAAATTAGAAACAAGCAATAGACTGCTTATTTCACCTGCTGTGAAGAATATGAAAAACAGCAAAATAATTCAAACCTCACTCAAACTGTTGAGGCTTTAAACTGTCTACAGAAATATTTTCCTGTCTGAGTAAACCCCACAGAGACACCATGTTCTTCTCCCAGCTCTCCCCTGCATCCTTCCGTCCCAGAATATCCTCCGCTGGTGGAAGTCCCAGGTCCTCAACTCCCTGTAACCCTGAGAATCACTGGGCCCCCATCTCAGGAAGATGAAGCCCAGGGGCAGCTGGTACCCATTCCCAAGTGACACTGACAGAAGAAATAACACTTAAACCTTGGTCAGGTCCAAATTTCATGACATCACCAAGGACTTCTCTATTCCCAAAAAGGAAAGGATTCAATTTACCAAACAATCTAATTGCTCTGGAAGCACACTCCCCAGGGTTCCCCAGCGTATGTCAATGTAGCCAATAGGGTGGACCTGCAGGTGCTTCCCTTTGATTTGCAAACGCCAAAGGGATTGACCTCCATCCCCGAGGAACTTCAGGAGTCTCAGACTCCCCCTGATTCCCACTGAGGACTGAGAAATCAGAGAAAACGTAGCCCCCTTCTCCCTAAGGACTTAAATAAATTTCAAAACAATAACCTTCCTTCTTGTGGTTGATAAACTTCACAGATATTGAACATATATGGGACACAAAGCTCCTTAAGGTACAATAAGGGCCTTTATCTTTATGTCCACTTCCCAAGATTCGCCAATATCATTTAAAACTGGAGTAATTTCAGAGGTTCAGCCCATGATCCAAGATTTATGGGATAACAAACTCCTAATCCTCATTCCCAGTCCATGCAACACTCCCATTCTGGCCATTAAAAAGTCAAATGGAAAAGGATATCGGCTAGTCCAAGATCTGAGCTCTATCAATAAATCATCAAGCCCAGATTTCCCCTGGTGCCTCATTCTAACACCTCCCCCCTTGTTGGTGAGCTCTCCCAACACTTGATATCTCACCGTCATCAATTTGTGTTCAGCTTTTTGGGGGGTTTGTTTGTCTTAGGATTCCTGTCCATAAAGATTCCCAGTACTTAGGTGCCTCCACCTGGGAAAATCAGCAATATATCTGGATTTTATGTCCCAAGACTCACTGAGGCCCCTGCCCCCTTCTTGCACACCCTAAATATAAATTTGAGGGACATACAATATCCAGGAGACTCCACTTTAATCCAGTATGTGGATGATCTCACCTTTTGTTCAGACAGTTCTGACAACTCACTTCTTGACCCAGAGTACATTCTTTTTAAATAAATAAATCAATCTTTATTGTTGAAAGTATTATATATGTCCCCGTTTTTCCTCCATTGACCCCTTCTAGCCCACCCCACCCGCTGCCCCAGGCCTTCACCACCCTATTTTCTATGTCCATGGGTTATGCAAATATGCATACAAGTTCTTTGGTTGATCTCTTTCCACCCACCCACCCCTGCCTTCCCTCTGAGATTCCAGTCTGTTCCATGCTTCTATGTCTCTGGGTCTATTTTGTTCATCAGTTTATTTTGTTCATTAGATTCTACATATGAGTGAGATCAGGTGATACTTGTCTTTCTCTGACTGGCTTATTTCACTTAGCATGATACTCTCCAGGTCCCTCCATGCTGTCTCAAAGGGTAAGAGATCCTTCTTTTGTTACTGCTGCATACTATCCCATAAATGTGCCACAGCTTTTTTATTCACTTATCTGCTAAAGGGCACTTGGGCTGTTTCCAAATGTTAGCTATTGTAAATTGTGCTGCTATGAACATAGGGGTGCATACATTCTTTCTGATTGGTGTTTCTGATTTCATAAGATATATTCCTAGAAGTGGGATCACTGAGTCAAATGGCAGTTCCATATTTAATTTCTTTAAGGAAACTCCATACTGTCTTCCACAGTGGCTGCACCAGTCTGCATTCCCACCAGCAGTGCACTAGGGTTCCCTTTTCTCCGCATCCTTGCCAGCACTTGTCATTTGTTGATGTGTTGATGGTCCCCATTCTGACAGGTGAGAGGTGATACCTCTTTGTCTTTTAATTTGCATCTCTCTGATAATCAGTAACTTTAAGCATGTTTTCATATGCTTCTTGGCCATCTGTATGTCCACTTTGGAAAAGTGTCTATTTAGGTCCTTTGCCCATTTTTTAATTGGATTGTTTGTCTTCCTTTTGTTAAGTTGTATGAGTCCCTTATATATTTTAGATATTATCCTTTATCAGATGTATCATTACCATATGTTCTCTCATACAGTGGGTTCCCTTTTCATTTTGCTGATGTTTCTTTTGCTGTGCAGAAGCTTTTTATTTTGATGTAGTCCCACGTGTTTATTTTCTCCTTAGTTTCTTTTGCCTTAGGAGATGTATCTGTAAACATATTGCTACAAGAGATGTCTGGGATTTTGCTGCCTATGGTTTCTTGTAGGATTTTTATGGTTTCCCAACTTACATTTAAGTCTTTTATCCATTTTGAGTTTATTGTTGTGTATGGTTAAGTTGGTGGTCTACTTTCATTTTTCTGCATGTATCTGTCCAATTTTCCCAACACTACTTAGTGAAGAGACTGTCTTGACTCCACTGTATGTTCTTGCATCCTTTGTCAAATATTAATTGAGCGTAATGAGTTGAGTCAATTTCTGGGATCTCTGTTCTGTTCCATTGATCTATATGCCTGTTCTTGTGCCACTACCAGGCTTTTGAATGAAATGGCTTTGTAATATAACTTGAAATCTGGTATTGTGATTCTTCCAACTTTGTTCTTCAGAGCACATTCTTTTTTTAAAAAATATATATAATTTTATTAATTTCAGAGAAGAAGGGAGAGGGAGATAGAAACATCAATGATGAGATAGAATCATTGATTGGTTGCCCCCTGCACGCCTCCTACTGGGGATCAAGCCCGCAACCCAGGCATGTGCCCTTGGCTGGAATTGAACCCGGGACCCTTCAGTCCGCAGGCCAACCCTCTATCCACTGAGCAAAACCAGCTAGGGCCAGAGTACATTCTTAAGGCAATGGCAGCAAAGGGCCACAAGGGGGCTCTCACTCTGCATAAGAGCAGCAAGAATGCCGGTTAACATCTGTAGTGACAGGCCCAGGCGTTTGGGGTAGAATAGGACTTTGGTGTGTTAGGGAAACAGAGGCTATTTGACAGCAGCTGGTACCCCTATTAATAATGGGCCCCAAATAGTAGGAATTCTGGAGGCACTGTTATTACCCCCAGCAAACTGCTATTATTAAAACTGAGGGATGTCATATAAAGAACTCAGAGGAACCTCAGGGAAATAAAGTGGTTGCTAACTATGCCAAACTAGAAGCCTCATCCCCAACCACTTGAGACATTCAAGTCGTTTCCAGACTTTGAGATTATATCCTCGAGTCCCACGTTGAGACCCCAGACCCCTGGTGAGATTATTCACCTTCCGAGAGGAAACAACCTTTTTTTTTTTTTTTTAATGCCTCCCTACGGAATTAATAAAGGAGATCCTCGTGGCTTAAATAACTGAGGAAGAATGGGATGGGGAAAGGCCAGATCTTTAATCCACTCGGATGGACTTTGGAAACACCGAGATGGCCACTGGGTGGCGCCCAAGATTATCTCCAGAGTCGCTGTGTACAATTAACATGACTTTTCACATAACATGCGAGATATTCTTATCCCCAGTTTCATTTTCTGCGGTTTCAGTTACCCACAGTCAACTGTGATCCAAAAATATTAAGTGGAAAATTCCAGAAATAACCCATTTATAAGTTTTAAATTGTGCAATGTTCTAAACAGTGTGCTGAAATCTCCTACTGTCCTTCCCACCCAGGACCTGAATGGTCCCTTTGTCCAGTGACCCCACACTGTATACGCTGCCCGCCTGTTAGTGACTTAGTGGCCATCTTGGTTCTCAGATTGAATGTTGGGGTATCACAGTACTTGTGTTCAAGTCACCCTTATTTTACTTACTATCAGCCCCAAAGCACAAGATTAGTGACGCTGACGATTCAGATAGGCCAATGAGAAGCCCTAAAGCGCTTCCTTTAAGTGAAAAGGTAAAAAGTTTTCAACTTAATAAGGCAAGAAAAGGAAAATTGTATGTTGAGGTTGCTAAGATCTACGGTAAGAACGAATCTTCAACCTGTGAAATTGTGAAGAAGGGAAAAGAAATTCATGCTAGTCTTGCTGTCGCACCTCAAACTGAAAAAGTTATAGCCAAGTGTATGATAAGTGCTCGTTAAGATGAAAAAGGCATTAAATCTGTGGATGAAAAACAGGAATGGGGGAGGGAGGGTAAGAGATCAACCAGAGGACTTGTATGCACGCATATGAGCATAACCAATGGACACAGACTGTAGGGTGGTGAGGGCATGTGCTGGGGGGTGGGAGTATCTGGGGTGAGGTTAATGGGGGGAAAAGGAGACTTACATAATACTCTAAACAATAAAGAATTTAAATTAAGCCCTAACCGGTTTGGCTCAGTGGATAGAGCTTCGGCCTGCGGACTCAAGGGTCCCAGGTTCCATTCCGGTCGAGGGCATGTACCTTGGTTGCAGGCACATCCCCAGTAGGGAGTGTGCAGGAGGCAGCTGATCGATGTTTCTCTCTCTCATCGATGTTTCTAGCTCTCTATCCCTCTCCCTTCCTCTCTGTAAAAAAATCAATAAAATATATTTTTTTTAAAAAAGAATTTAAATTAAAAAAAAAGACATGAATGGAAAACGTGTTTCTATTGACGATAACGTGGTGCTCCAAGAGCATAGAACTTAAATGTCACCTTCAGCAGGGACCCCCTGGAAGGAGTGCCATCAAGCCATTTTCTGCCACTAAGGGATGGTTACACAGATTCAGGAATAAAGTCAAACTGAAAAATATAAAAATTGCTGGAGAGGCTGTGCCTGCCAATGAAGAGGCCGCTGCCATGTTTCTGGCAGAGTTGAAGAAGTTGATGAGGGCTCGGTAACATCCGTGGTTTCAGACATCCACTGGGGCTCTTGAAACGTACCCCCCCCCCCCCGCCATGGGTAAGGGAGGGGGACTGCTGTGTTAGACCAAAACAAATGTTTGGATCTTTTAGTTTTCACTGAACTGAAGGGTTGCCACTCACCTCATCCACCAGATAAACCTGAACCTGAAAGACCGTAAGGGTGGGACGGGAAGGGAGGCGGTAGCCCTTGGCCCCTCCCTCACTGGCAAACAGACTTGGCCCAGTTATCAAAAGGCAAACACCCTTTCTAATGTTATCTCCTGTGAAATAGCTTCCGAGCCACCGCTTTACCCTTTTATTATATTTGTTCCACCTGTGAGGATAAAATAATGTATCAATGTATTTACATGCATGTTTTTTTTCTTTTAAACTTGAGAGGGGACTCCATAAGAGCAGGCATCTTCTCTGTCTTATTTCCTGCTTTCCTTGTGCTTAAAACAATGCCGGGCACATAATAGGCACTTAAGAATATTTTTCTTCTTTTTAATGTTATTTATTGATTTGATAGAGAGACAGAGAGAGACACTGATTTGTTGTTCCACTTATGTATGTATTCATTGGCCGATTCTGGTATGTGCCCTGACAGGGGATCAAACCCGAAACTTTGGCATATCCCAGGCAGGGGTAAGAATATATTTTTAAAATACGTTTTTATTGATTTCAAAGAGGAAGGGAGAGGGAGAGAGAGAGAGATAGAAATATCAATGGTGAGAATCATTGATCGGCTGCCTCCTGCACTCCCCCTACTGGGGATCGAGTATGCAACCTGGGCATGTGCCCTGACCAGGAATAAAACCCAGCACCCTTCAGTCTGTGGCCAACGCTCTATCCACTGAGCCAAACCGGCTAGGGCCAGAATATTTTTTGAATGTACAACAAACAGAGAGAGAAGGGATAGAAGGAACACCAATGTCTAATTTTCTGATTAAGACCTCACACCTGCCCCTGTGCTGCTTGTCACCAGAATCTATGCACAGCTGAAGTCCTTCCTCTTGTCTGAAAGCTCAGGACTAGAAACTACCCATGGATTTTCCTGAAGAAAGGGGAATAAGGAGGAGGAAGGCAAGGGAGATTTCCATTTGAGTTATTTCTCTGCTGGATTTGAATAAATTGGGGGGAGGCAGGCTGAAGGTCCAACAGCCAGATTCCATGTGTGACCAATGCATGAGTGCAGAGGCCCTCCTCCATCACCCCCACAGCCTGGGTGGGTCCTGAGAGTAGCCTCTGAGTGGCCCCAGAGCAGCACCCGGGAGAGCGGTGATGTCCCCTGCTCCCACCTATTTGCAGGCACTGTGCCCTGCGGAGCTCAAGACCAGCTGACTCTGCCATCCCTGCCGAAGTGCTCCTGGCGAATGCCAGAGGTAGTCTGATGCTTACGGTGACTCAGGTACTGGCATGGAAGTGACTCCCCACTGATGAGAATCCGGGACTGTGTTTACCCCAAGCTCTGCCTTTGGCCTTTTGGAGGAAATTGTGTCCAGGAGGAGACCCTCACTCAGAATGGCTCTAACCTCACCCAGCTGCAGTCCTGCTCACTTGCCTCCCAGAGGATGTCCCTCGAAGCCCTCAGTTCCCCACCTCCCCCTCAGCTGCTGCCAGCATCCTCACCTTCCTGAGTGCACTTATGGTGAAAACACAGGTGAGGACAGCGGGGAGTGAGGAGAGAGGAGATGTTTCTGGAGAGGAGGGTGAACCTGCTTGGGGTTCTCTACCACGTGGGCTCTCAGTCTCCAACAGGCTGATCAGGGAGTGTTCACATTATTCTAGTTTCCTGAGCGAGAAAGAGGAATCACCAAGATCTTAGGCTGGCCCGTGACACTCCACGGTGTTCTCTGGACCACAAGTTATGAGGACAAATCTTGATGGGAGGAGAGGCAGTCACATTGCAATGGTGTGACTAAGAAAGGAAATAATAAAGAAGGCTGAGGATATTGATAACACTCCCTGATCATCTCCACACCCTCTCCTGAAATTCAAGCAGTTTTACAATATGCCTCTCCCCCGTCCTGTCACACCAGATGCCAGACCCAAACAAGCCAAACCCTGTTCAGAGTGCTCCACCCTCTCCCAAACCCACTTGGCCCCACCATCCAATGAATAGTGGTGTTGGGTGGTTGAGGGGATTGAGACTCTCATGATGTGGGATCATTTTTACCTCCAAAGTGGGTTTGACTTGAAGAGACCAGAGAGGTATAAGGCTTATGGGATTCTGGAAAATTATGGATCTGGATCTAGTGAAACAAATAAGCAGAGCACAGAGGATTTTTAGGGCAGTGAAAATACTCTGTAAAATACAATGATGCTATTATACATTTGTCCAAATATATTAAATGCATGACACCAATAGTGAATGTATTTTACACTGAGTAGTATTCCATTGTGTAAGTGCACCACAGCTTTTTTATCCACTCATCTACTGATGGGCACTTGGGCTGTTTCCAGATCTTGTCTATTATATATATTTTTAAAATATATTTTTATTGATTTCAGAGAAGAAGGGAGTATGAGAGAGAGATAGAAACATCATTGATGACCATCATCTATCAGCTGCCTCCTGCACACCCCTTACTGAGGATTGAATCTCCAACTAGGGCATGTGCCCTGACCAAGAATTGAACCGTGACTTTCTGGTTCATAGGTTGGTGCTCAACCACTGAGCCACACCGGCTGGGCCAGATCTTGGCTATTATAAATAATGCTGCAATGAACATAGGGCTGCATATATTCTCTTGAATTAGTGTTTCAGGTTTCTTTGGATATATTCCCAGAAGTGGGGTTGCTGGGTCAAAAGGCAGTTTCATTTTTAATTTTTTGAGGAACCCCCCTACTGTTCTCCACAGTGGCTGCACCAGTCTGCATTCCCACCAGCAGTGCACAAGAGTTCCTTTTTCTCCGCATCCTCGTCAGCACTTGTCCTTTGTTGATGTGTTGATGATAGCCATTCTGACAGGTGTGAGATGATACCTCATTGCCATTTTAATTTGCATTTCTCGGATGATTAGTGACTTTGAGCATGTTTTCATATGTCTCTTGGCCTTCTGTATGTCCATTTTGGAGAAGTGTCTATTTAGGTCCTTTGCGCGTTTTTTTATTAGATTATTTATCTTCCTTTTGTTGAGTTGTACGAGTTCCCTGTAAATGTTGGAGATTAAACCCTTGTCAGAGATAACATTGGCAAATACGTTCTCCCATGCAGTGGGCTTTCTTGTTGTTTTGTTGTGTTTCTTTTGCTGTGCAGAAGCTTTTTATTTTGATGTATCTGTAAACATATTGCTATGAGAGATGTCTGAGATTTTGCTGCCTATGGTTTCTTCTAGGATTTTTATGGTTTCCCAACTTATATTTAAGTCTTTGGTCCATTTTGAGTTTATTTTTGTGTATGGTGAAATTTGGTGGTTTAGTTTCTTTTCTTTTTTTTTTTTTTTTGCATGTATCTGTCCAATTTTCCCAACACAATTTATTGAAGGGACTGTCTTGATTCCATTGTGTGCTCTTGCCTCTTTTGTCAAATATTAATTGAGCGTACTGGCTTGGGTAGCTTTCTGTTCTGTTCCATAGATCTATATCCCTGTTCTTGTGCCAGTACCTGGCTGTTTTGATTACGGTGGCTTTATAGTGTAAGTTGAAATCTGGTATTGTGATTCCTCCAACTTTGTTTTTCTTTCTCAAGATTGTTGCAGGTATTCAGGGTCTTTTTTGATTCCATAAAAAATTTTGGAGTGTTTGTTCTAAATCTGTGAAATATGCTGTGGGGTTTTTTTTTTTTTTTAATAGGGATTGCATTGAATCTGTAGATTGCCTTGGGTGGTATGGACATTTTAATGATGTTGATGCTACTAATCCATGAACACGATATATTCTTACACTTGTTTATATCTCCTTCTATCTCTTTTTTCAACGTTCTGTAGTTTTCCGAGTACAGCTCTTTTGCCTCTTTGGTTAAGTTTACTCCTAAGTATTTTAATTTTTTTGTTGCAATTGTAAATGGGATTATTTGTTTAGTTTCTCTTTCTGAGAATTCATTATTGTTATATAAAAAAGCCATCGATTTGGGGGGGGGGTGTTGATTTTGTATCCTGCCACATTGCCAAATTCCTTATTAAATCTAGTAGTTTTTTGGTGGAGTCTTCAGGGTTTTCTATGTACAATATCATGTCATCTGCAAACAATGGCAGTTTTACTTGCTCCTTTCTAATTTGGATGCCTTTTATTTCTTCTTGTCTGATCACTGGCTAGGACTTCCAGTACTATGTTGAATAGGAGTGGTGAAAGTGGACATCCGCGTCTTGTTCCTGTTCTCAGGGGAAATGGTTTTAGTTTTTGCCCTTTGAGTATGATGTTCAATGTAGGTTTATCATATATGGTCTTTATCATGTTGAGATATGTTCCATCTATTCTCACTTTGCTGAGAGTTTTTATAAAAAAATGGGAGTTGGATTTTGTCAAATGCTTTTTCTGTGTCTATTGATATTGTCATGTGATTTTTGTCTTTCATTTTGTTTATGTGATGTGTCACGTTTATTGATTTGCAAATATTGTACCAGCCTTGCATCCCTAGAATAATCCCACTGGGTCATGATGTATAATCTTTTTAATATATTGCTGGATGCGATTTGCTAATATTTTGTTGAGGGTTTTAGCATCTATGTTCATCAGGGATATTGGCCTGTAATTCTTTCTTTGTAGTGTCTTTATCTGGGTTTGGAATTAAGATAATGCTGTCCTCATGAAAAGAGCTTGGAAGTGTTCCTTCCTCTTGGATTTTCTGAAATAGTTTGAGGAAGATAGGTGTTAGTTCGTCTTTGAATGTTATTGGCTTATTCAGATTTTCTGATTCTTCCTGATTCAGTTTTTGGAGATTGTATTATTCTAGGAATTTATCTATTGCATCCATATTGTCCAACTTGTTGGCATATAGTTGTTCATAGTATTTTCTTAGAATCCTTTGTATTTCTGTGGTGTCAGTGGTTACTTCTCTGCTTTTGTTTCTGATTTTGTTTATTTGGGTCCTCTGTTTCTTGAGGAGTCTGCCTAACAGTTTATCAATCTTGTTTATCTTTTCAAAGAGCCAGCTCTTGGTTTCATTGATTGTTTGCATTTTGTTTGTTTGTTTTTGTTTTTTAGTCTCTGTAATTTCTTTCTGAACTAATCTTTATTATTTCCTTCCTCCCACTTACTCTGGGCTTTTACTGTAATTGATTTCTAATTTCATTCCACTATGATTTGAGAAGATGGGTGCTATGATTTAAATCTTCTTGAACTTGTAGAGACTTGTTTTTTGTCCTAACATGAGGTCTATCATTGTGAACGATCCATGTGCATTTGAGAAGAATGTATATTCTGCAGCTTTGGGGTGAAATGTTCTATAAATGTCAATTAAATCCATCTGATTCAGTGTGTCCTATAGAGTCAGTGTTTCCTTATAAAATTTTTGTCTGGAAGATCTATCCAGTGAAGTCAAAGGGGTGTTAAAGTCCCCTACTATGACTGTATTTTTATCTATCTCTCCCTTAAAGTCCTCTAAACGTGATTTAATATATATTTAGGTGCTCCTATATTGGATGTATATATGTTTATTAGGGTTATATCCTCTTGTTGGATGGATCCCTTTAGTATTACGTAGTGACCTTTGTTGTCTCTTGTGATGGCCTTCATTTTAAAATCTATTTTGCTGGATATGAGTATTGCTACTCCAGCTTTTTTTCCATCTCCATTTGCATGGAAAATTTGTTCCCATCCCTTGAGTCTCATCCTCTGTGTCTCTTGTAGACAGCATATTTGTGCGTCTCTTGTTCTGAGGTGTGTCTCTTGTAGACAGCATATTTGTTTTTGTATTCATTCTGTTATCCCGTGTCTTTTTATGGGAGCATTTAAGCCATTTATATTCAAGATTATGATTGATAGTTATTTATTGCTATTTTAATTCTGTATTCCTAGGTTTCTCTTTTTCTTCTTCTCATTACAGCAATTTCTTTAGCATTTCTTGTATTGCTAGCTTGGTGGTGATATACTCCTTTAGTTTTTTGTTGTTGTTTTTTTGTGTGTGTTTTTTTGTTTTTGGTGTGTGTTTTTTTGTCCAGGAAGCTCTTTTATTTGACCATCTATTTTGAATGATAGCCTTGCTGGATATATTGGTTTCAGATATCAGTCTTGGTTTCAGATCCTTGTTTTCCATTACCTTGAGTACATCATACCATTCTCTTCTGGCCTGTAGAATTTCTGATGTGAAATCAAGTGTCAGCCTTATGGGAGTTCCTTTATAGGTAAACAGTTTGCTTTTCTCTTACTGCCTTTAAGATTCTCTCTTTGTCTTTAATTTTTGGCATTTTAATTGTGATGTGTCTGGGCGTGGGCCTGTTTGTGTTCTTTTGCCAGGTCTCCTGGCTGCTACTGTTCCAAGTCTCCCCCCAATGCTTCCCCCCTGCAGCCTGCCCCCCCCCCCCCCCACGCCGGCCCAGCCTCTTCTCAGGCAACTCCAGTCTGCACCATCCTCCCTCCACCCTAGCCTCCTGTGAGTGGCTGCAAGTGAAAATCCTGTGCTCTGGGTTTCTGGGTTTTTGTTGTTGTTGTTTTGTGGGTTTTGTTGTTTTTTTATGTGGCTTTATCTGTTATCAGCTCTGTCTCTCCCCTGTGGCCAGAAGACCCACTGCCTTTCATGGCTGGATGTTACGTGGGCCGCTGTTCTCAGCTTTGCTGCTCTGGGCTGGGGAACCCAGCCTGGGGTCCAGGCCTCCCTTCTCTCAGGGAAACCCCATGCCCCTGACACCTGATAAATCCCTTCTCACCCTCAGCCCGCTGACCTTGGACTAGGCTAGCCCCTCTTGTGACCCCACCATCCTACCAGTCTCCAGGTGGTTTCTGCCCTTCCATGGTCTGGCTATACCTCCAAACTAATGTTTCATTTTTCCCCTATCTTTTGACAAAGCAAACACCTGAAATCAAGCTTATCTCCCCGTCCCCCGTGCCCTCCCCCCCGCCCCCCCACCCCCACCCCACAGTGTCCTTGCCTGGATGCTCCCTTTCATCAGACAATTCATCATAATTTCTGTCATTCTAGCTTTTGAATAACATTAAGATTTATAACACACTTCATTTCTACCAGGTTACAAATCCTACTTATACTCTGGGAATGCTGCCCCCTACTGACTCTAGACACCATCACAACCTCCTTCCCTGTCCAGGCCTCATCATCCTTCTGACAGAAAGCAAGGATCACTTGGCTCTGAAGGAAATCTCACCCCTCTTCAGCAGGAAGTAGCTACAGAAAGGACCCTAAGCCCCTCTCCCTTAAATAAGAGCCAAGAGACCTTGAGGGAGACTGTAGTAGGCAGTTAGGCATGAACAGAACAAGGACGATAGGACAGGTACAGAAGGTCACCTGGGCCTAGCAACACACAATTGTAGGGTGGGACCTTACCCCCAGGGTTACCTCTGCTCCCCTAGCATATTGCAGTTTAGACCCCACCCCTGACCTTTCATATTACTGGTCAAGTGGTTCAGACCCTTGCCTGACCTTCTCTCCCCCCCCCCAACCCCGCCCCGCCAGTATGTTGCCAGCCATGTGGTAGACCCCCTTAGAGGAAGAACAAAGGGACTGGAGAATAAACTTATAAAACCCCTGTACAAGCCCCTGTATGATCACACCCTTAAGCATTAAGCCCTAGCGACAATATCTAGGCTTAACATCAGTTGCGTTTCAGCTCCAGGCCCAGAAAACCAGGCAAATGACCCCTTGCTCTAGTGCCAACCAGTCAGTGGTAACCATGACCCTGAGAGGACACCATGGAAAGGTGATGAATATTCTATTGAGTTACTCCCCTGATACTTCTCTCTGGAGCTTGCCTGCAAATGCCTCTCTGTTTCCCCTAGACGAGTATATCCTTGCTTTCTTTTACTATGTTTTAAGGGCTCTTCTTTTACCTCTGTAAATTGTTCCCTGAGCCCACACAGCCCAGAAGGCTCACTTTTTCTACCTCT